>NC_036463.1:18672206-18994514 GCF_002775205.1 Xiphophorus maculatus | reverse complement strand
ATAACTTTTAATGACTTGTCATGAGTGATTTTAATTTAATTTCTTATTTAATGGAAACACCGCAATTTGGAAATTGTGTCTATCTTACATTAGAAGAGTATGGTCAGGGCGTGCTGTGGTGGCGTAGCGGTTAGCGCGACCCACGTTTGGAGGCCTTGAGTCCTTGACGCGGCCATCACGGGTTCGATTCCCGGACCCGGCGATTTTTGCCACATGTCTTCCCCCTTCTTCTTCCCCCTTTCCTGTCAGCCTACTTTCATATAAAGGACACTAGAGCCCGCAAAAAGACCCCCTGGAGGGGTAACAAAAAGAAGAGTATGGTCAAAGATTTGCGCACATTTGTTAAGGAAATGCAGGAGAACTGTAGAGGATGGTGAAAGACATTTGACTTGTACTTCCTTAAAGTCTCAAAAAAAAGAACTTATTAGGGACTTAATTTTAGGGTTTTTCAACTCTGCACAATGTAGTGGGCAGCACTTTGGGATCGTTTGAAACAATCAAACTAGAGAGATTTTGGTAGTGAATAGACTGAATGTGAAAAGGCTGTCTCTGCCTTGATTGACAGTCTAAATACGTGACATGACAGGAAGCTTAGGAGGAAAGCTTCTGCCTGGGGTTTTCCCGCTCTCTTGTTTTTAATTAACTGCGCCGAAACCTGTAACTAGAGCAGCGGCTTAAACAAATTTAATTGCAACATAATAGCTAGTTGAAAACAATTGTGAAGCAATTAAGACGGGTATTTGTTGCCTGGCTGGCATAATAACGCGCTCAGTGATTTATACTTCCTCCCGTTTCCTGTTAACGGTATTTAGTGCGAAGGGATTTCTCCCAGACGGCTGAGCGCAGCTGTGCCCCCTGAACGCAACATATGGATCTCCGGATCCATAAAAAAAAAAACAAATAGGAAAACATACTCAGACATTCCCCAAATCCAGCAGAAACATTAGAACTAATCATTGTGTCTTTCTCTTGGCGGCTGCTCGACTTCTACATATACCCGCAACATACAGGGTATGCCACTGGTATGTTATGGTGGAATATGTCTTCTGCTGATTTGAAGGACTCACTCTGCAGACATTTCCATTCAACATTTTGATTGCATGGCATAGTGTCCCAGACTCGCAGCGCCATCAGGTGTATAACTGTCACGGTTGTCAAATGTCTCATTACCCCATGTCAACTCAAACGCGTCTTCATATTTATGTCTCGCCGGATATGCTGTATGGGGAAAAATGCCGGTACAAGCCATTATTTATTGAGGGGACAATGACAGGCATTGTACCTGAGGATGTTTGAAAGGATGGGGGGAAAAAAATAACATTCCTCTGCCTTAATAATGCTGTCTTGTCAAACATTTATGGGACAGAGGGAAAACAAGGGCAGAGGTGTACGCATATTGACATCATGACTGGGCAAGGCTGTCACAGGATATCGGTATGGGAGTAACAGAGGAGGAGGGAAGGGGGGGGGGGACGTCAGGTATTGTGTTTGGAGGAAGTGCTTATCACTGAATTGCCCTGAGCTCTTCTGAAAAAGAGCAACAGCCTGTGCTTTCAAGGTGTTACCTTACGGTATTTGTGAGTGCGAGTGTCCTAACCCATATCTGTTATCAGGAAGGAGCAAATCTCCATTATGTGGAGTAAGAAAAAGAAACGACTTGTCATTCAAAGTGGCTGGTAACACTTCGAACAACAAAGTATTAAATATGCAACTTTTCTTACTGATGCACGTATAAAAAGCATGGACAACAGTGGAGACATAAAATGTCAAATCATTTTTTTTTTTCACGCTGACTGATATTAAATCAGACTAAGCACCATCCTCTGCTAACTGGAGAGGATAGTGAAAGACATTTGACTCAGCGATGCAGAAAAAGTAAAGGCCACTATTAGAGTGATCTTGTACTTCCTTAAAGTCTAAAAAAAAGAACTTATTAGGAACCTAAAGTTTTTTTAGGTTAGTAAAACTTGCAAAAAATATTTCCCATTTAGCCAATGAGAGAGAATTTCTTCTTATTATTATTCACTTTCTCTCAAGTCTGATCCATCCTTGGGTAAAAATTCCCAGATGCCTGAAGGTTCATCTGTTCGAACAGCATGGAACCAGCCAACCAAACAATCAGGAAGTGGAAGTCACCACAAATCTGGGACAAACTTCCAGAACACTGCAAAACTGCTGAAACACTGAATTCCTTTAAATCAAGAATAAGAATGTTTATAGTTATTTTTGAACCACAATAAGTGGAGCATTGACCAACATATTTGATGCCTGTTGATGATTTTGATGATGGCCCTCGACTAAATGTAATGTTTGTTACTGGTTTCTCAATTGGTGACTGTATGATGTTTTTATCACTTAGAAAAAAGTTTTTATGACGTAAAGCACTTTTAACTACCTTGTGCCTGATATGTGCTACACAAATAAACTTGATTGGTTGATTGAAGGAAATACTGTAAGAGCGGGGATTTCAGTTTGTATTTTTTTTTAACTATATTTGGTTAAGACTATCACAAAAAAACACCATCTATGAAATTCTATCCTGGTAAAAACTTTATTAATGAAATAGAAAAGTGTAATGTTTTTTTTTTTTTTTTTTTTTACATTTCTGTGAGATTTTTAGACTGGAATGAATGATGTTGAAAAAGTGATTTTAGTACATTTTTGTCGTGGAAACAAACGCATCAAAAGAGCACTGTGCAGTCTTAGTCTTTAACTTTAACTTACATTAGATATATCCGAGGGTTTTTTTGTAAGGTGGCTCCGAAAGGTTGACAAAATGCAAAGGCACAACAAAACAAAGACCACAACAGAATAAGCATGCAGGCATGCCAGCATGACTACCACTTTAGCATAACTTTTGTTGTGGCTTTTGCATTTTGTTGACCCTTTCTGGGCCACCATAGAGACAATTAGGAATGGTGCAGTCAGTCACCACTTCATCATTAGCATAAAATAAAGTTGCAATTTAGCGAACGAGGCAAACCGGAACAGTTTATCTTTCCATACTTAATATGAACTTTATAAGGTGAACTGTGTATTGAGGGGGGCATACAGTGGAGCACTCCAAAAGCAATGATTGGGATCCAATTATTGTGGAGGGGGTGGAGGGCTCATTAATTGACCCCCGCTGATGTGAGCTGAGCAGAGTGGTCAGCAGAGGGGCCGTTAACTAGGCGTCCGGCGCATTCACCAAAGAACTGTAGACGGCGATGGCAGCAGCCGCTCTCTGCTGGAGCCGCCGTCAGCAGGCGCTGCGGGTGAATGATAGGGACAGGCTGGTAACGCGTCTTTCAAAGGACCGCTCCCCTTCCACCCCCGATTCCCCTCCCATCCCTACCCAACCCAGTCATAACATCTCCAAACAATAAGTGGAGACAGCTTGTGCCTGGTGAGTCTTTTAGAAACGCCCGATTCAAACAGAGGGTGCAGCGTGTCAGTGGCCAGACAAAGGTTTTGCTAACACTCAATTTAGCTAAGCCCATTGAGCTTTTGGGTGAATTACAATGTTGACTTTAGTCAAATATTTTAAGTGGATTTAACTTCTTTTCTTTCTTTTTTTATGTAGTTATAATAAGTACATAATTTGAATACGTTAAGGGCTTTTGAGGTAAATTAACTTAACTAACTTGGAAGTATTGTGAAAGGATATGTGACTGTCAGGAGTGGTCAGCAGGGTATCCCACAATGCATTATGCCACCAGCAGCAGTAACTAATTAAACCACAAAACTTAGTTTTACAATGTTTATACACAATATGTTTTTTTGTTTTTTTTTACATATTTGTTGAAACTGTCACCAGGTTGCAACAACTTCTATTGCTGTCAAAACAAAATGCACTGCTACCAACCAAAAACAACCAAATCAGATCAAGGAGGAGGGTCTTGGCGCTGTCACTCATCCTCATGTACTCACTGCTAAATGTGCCAATGCCACAAGAAACAACTTACCATTAAAAGAAAACCATTTATCCGCCGTCATCTATAGCAATGCTAACCAGCCTTAGTATTCACAACAGAATCTGCTGATGGGGCAGGTGGAAAAGCTGTAGCGGTTTTAGAGAGGAGTTGGAGCACGCCACGCAAGATGGCCATTCAATTAAATTCAAAAATACTCTGTTGAGCCTCTGGGCTCTGATTGGTTTATTTTTAGTTAACACTGGGAGAAGGCGGACAAAGTAGTTTCAATTTTCACCGATTGTCTGTCTCATCCCATACGGTCACGTTTCAACAAATATGTGACAAGAAAATGTATAAAAGTTATACTCTGCAGCTTTAAGGCGAAAAGACTCCAAAGGTAGATCTATGCAGTCAGTTCTAAAATAAAGAACTGATTTTCAGAGCAACACAACTCTTGTTACCTTATTTTTGGCATTTACATTCAAATACATAAAACTACATGTATGTTCGTGTTTATGTTCCACATCATTCTGCCTGAGGGCATAGCTTTGCTTATGCTTGTGTTAACTTTACAAAAAAAACCTGAGCAAAACATCTCTGCTTCCTATATATTCTGTTAATTTTTAAGCACAGAAACAAATGAAAAGCAAGAGCTAACACCTGCTGCAATCGTGTTATTTTAGTTTCAGGTTGGAAAAATGTGCCTTCAGGAAGCTTTGGGGTTTGTTTACATATACAAAAAAAATATTTTGGTGTTAAGTAGTTGCAACATACTCAAATTTATTAAGCTAACTTAAGTTACCTTTACTAAAATTGCACAGGTTAGCTTTAATCGGTTAATTTGAGGAAAAGTAAAAAAAAATGTTTAGGCAACAAGTTTTTATATATATTAATACTCAAGGATATGTTATGTTTTACAGTGCAGAGGTCCTGACTATTCATGGCTTAGCAGACATTTGGGAAAAGCAGTTCACTGCAAAAATACAAAATCTGACCAAATCATTTTTTTTTTCTACTTTTGAGGGCAAATATCTTAGCAGGCTTGAAATGAGACAAAACTAACTTACATGTAACTTTTCAGAAAGACATAGAACTTGTTTTAAATCAGAAATTCCTTAACATTCGTTTTAAAAAGTACTGGTTCCAATGGCAAAATATTTCACACATCCGCCAGTCTAACCACTTTTCAATCAACATTACGGAATGACTGCTGCTAAACAAGCTGCTGTGTTTTGCCGAAAAGTTACTTGTAAGTTAGTTTTGTCTTATTTCTAATATACTAAGATATTTGCGCTAGAAACTAGACCAGAAGTACGTGGTAAGACTTAATAGGGCCGTTACATTTGGATCCTGCAACACTTAACAGTCAGCGTAGACTTGTCGCCCCACATCTGATAACGGAAAGATGACGGGATGCGGGGGGAATCTACTTGCGAGGCGTTTACGTCGCCTGAGCCTCACGTTGGACCCGGAAAGCGTCCCAGGGACCAGGCGTTTGTCCAGTGAGCTGTCTGGCCGCCCCGTCAAGCAGACAAGTGGACAAAGTGTTTGTGAAAAGGCGTCAACGGGGGAGGAGGTAACTGCCTGAACCTGGGGCTGAGCAGAACTTTTTCGTTTTTCCCAACAACTTGTCCTCTTTCTTTCTCCTCCCTTTATTTATCACCAGGGGGTATAGCACACTTTGAAAAGGAAAACATTTCCTTCCAGCTCGCCTAAAAAGACAGACCTTTGTTTGCTTCCCCCCCCCCCCCCACCATCTCCTGTGGGCAGAGCGCAGTTTAGCAGTCGGCTGATGATGTTCCTTCTCCGTCCAGAGCGCAGCAGTCCTTTTTTTTTGTGCAGTGCGACATGCTGCCGAACTGGATATGTGCTGAGGCGTATATTTAGACATACGGAGATCGACCCGTAGAGGTCAGTAGGTTTTTGGGCCTTCATGAAGTCGTCGCATCTAAGGAAAATAGGAAATGTATGCAAAGACATTGAAACTCCAGCAGGATTAACAGTCTGACCTTCCTTGACCTCTGCAACACACAGGAACCATTTCCAATGTAGGAGTTCATACTGAGCTCTGTTGTGTCACTTGCATCAAAATTTAACGAGCAACTGGAAATTCAAACTCTCCTTCAAATGCCTCGAATGGAACATTACACCTTAGATTATTGGCAAAATGGACTTCAGTAGCAGTGTAGCGATACCATAATCTCACAATACGATACAATATACTATATTCTGATCACGATGCAATATGTATCACAATATTTGGCAAACGATACAATTCGATGCACTTTTTGCGATTTTTCTGAAAGAGTTTAGAAGGACAGTGTGATTTTAGTGACATTTTGTGTTCCATAGACTTGGATTTAATTAACTGAAAACTGATTAAAAGCACCAACTGCACAATACCTGACTCTGATTGGACAGAGTCTAACAGTCTACAGCTGGACAAAATGAATCAAAGATGCAGTGAGAAAATTAATTTCTGTCAATTCAGTTCATGTGGATTTGACATGAAACTCAAAGTTTCAACAGTGATCCAGGAGCTGAGTGGGGAGATTATCAGCCTCTGTAGATTCTCAATATGCAAATGATTGCACTTATGTTTTTCTTTTGGACATACTGTGGCTGCATTTTGGAGTTAAAAAAAAAGTCTTTTGGACTCTAGGAAAAAGGCTTTTCTACCTTGGCTTCGGCTTCCGGAGTTAGCCGTGGCTGTAAGCTGTTTACTACTAGCTGCTGGGGAGTGGCTCAGCCTCACCCCGTAGTCATCGAGTAGTTTATAATATGTACTTTAAGCACAAGTTGAAAGTGAGACTGGGGTTGAAATAGAATAGCTAGAATAGACATGTTAAAAAGACGGAATAAGCCTATGGATTCCTATGGTTTTACGTATCGATACTTGTGGATGAAAAATTGATACCTTTCGAGGGGGGGGGGAAATCGATAAATATCGTAGAATCTATATAATCATACAGCTCTAGACTTCAGTCAAAACTCTACCATTTTCTAGAAAAACAAGATGTATTTTCTGCTCAAAACGTCCAACATGTCCGCCATATTATCTGATTCATTCAGTCCTGCAATTCTCTTAAAACACTCATAGAGTTTCCATAGAGAAAATGTAGAAATAAAGTCTGCAGCACTATGTGACGTTGAGCAGATCAAATAGAAATTTCTTGTTGCTCACCTTTTTTAAAAAAAATTTATATATTTATTTTTTTGTAATTAGCCATGTCCAGAAAATTATACTATACATTAGTGGTGTTCCGATACTGGTTAAAAAATAAAAAATAAAACTAAACAAAAAATAAAGTATTATTATTATTAGATGGAATTACTATCTGTGGTCAGTGGGGAAAAGCAGAATCAAAGAAAAAAAGGTCAATGTGAAGGTTTGCCTTCACTTCACAGATAGTCAAATTCTGTGCTGATAGTTATTTTGGATTCCAACTACATTCTTTTAAAATGATATTCACATTATAAAGTGCATTTGCTTTTGGTACAGAAATGATTTTTTAAATATATTTTCTGTTGTGTGCCATGTTCACTTACTCAGTATTATAATATACATTTTTTTTATCTGAAATATTTTCTGGGGTCTTACATCGGAGCTCAAAAACAGAGAGCTACGATTTAAGCACTGCTTGATATACAGTCGTACTAAAATGCTTGGCAAAAATGGTGGCAAATCAGAATCACAGCATTAAATTTAAGATCCATTTGTTTATGTTGCAATAAATTTTAGTATTATAGGGGTAAAAGTTAGGACAAAAAATAACAATAATATTCTGAATCTCAGACGAACTTTAGCGTGAACCGCAGAGAGAAGAGAAACCGGGCGTGAATCTTGTGCAACTCTTCTCCTGCAACCGAAGAGTGTGCTCTTTAAATACGGACGCTAATTCTGGGAGATTGTTCTGGGGTCAACACCAGGATCCCTTTCCTGGTCCTTAGTGGAGGTGTAAGTTGACTCAAGTGCGCCTCGGTCCGGTTACCCTGGCATTTCTCGAGAGCCCGATGAGGCAACCACGTTTTGGGGGGCCGGAAAGGGAGGAGAGAGAAGAGAAGCAGGAATGCTAGCATAAAAATTCAAATATAGATCTCAAGTGAGTCAGATCCCTGGCAGCCAAGAAGGGAGAATTTACAACTTCTTTCCACGGGGTAAATCAAGTGAGAATGAATTGGTTGTTTTCTTTGCTATCTTTCATTGCCGTTTTTTGCTCCCACAGACGAATTACCGAGCTCTAACAAATCAGGTCCGTTTTAAATCACAATAATTGCAGCAGAGGTGTTGAGAGGAGGCCCAGAAACGTCTTGCTGAGAGTTCACACACTGCGTCCGGAGTCAGGAAAACTGCAGCAAAACTCAACAATCCAGACCAGGGGAATAGCTGTCGACTTCTGGAATGTTCTTGCGAAAATAAACAGTTCTCGGCCCTCTCCTCGTCTCCCCCCATGGAAGCTCTCGATTTTAACCCCCCCTCCACTCCGCCCTTCGCCGAACCCTTTATGCGTAAAACAGTTGTAGCAATTTGGAGAAGCGAGGGTAACGTCTCCTCCAGGATGGAGTCAGTCAATTCTGGCCCTGAGAGTGCCATCTTTCAACTCCTCAGCAAAAACATGTGTTCAAGGTACGGTTACAGGAACTCGTCCAAGTCAGCCGCATATCGTATTAATTACAGGCGTCTTTCATCGTGGCGCTAAAAAAAGCACATTTTTTTCTTTTTCTTTTTTGGTCTGTTGAGGTTTCTGGGACATGAGGCAACGCTACGGTCCACATTTCATTTTGTTTGTCTGCACGGACATTTAGGACCAGGGTGCAGGAGTCATTTTATCGAGTAATTTACCCAACCAGGTTACAGTTGACCACGCTCTGCTAAGCTTGAGGAATCGTTTGGTCCCTTGCCTGGATTTAAGGCTGATTAAATCAGAATGCAAATTCATTTCCTTGTGCAAAAAGTCCATTAAATATAGAAGGGGTGAGCAAAAATCTGGTTTGTGCAATTAAGCCTTCAGGAATCCAGGCAACAATGTAATAAACTAGAAACCTTCCTGTTTCCATGCAGAGATGCTAACTTTTAAGCATGCAGGTTACGCAATATCCTGTTCAGATGTGCTACATATTACAAAACCTAAACCTATGAATCATTCATCATTAGGTGGTGACTTACCCTGTCCATCAGACATTTTGATTCAGCATGTTGTCAACCCCCCCCCCCCCGATAAACCTCCCTTTTAGCCAGAGCATTGGTACGGATGTTGTGGCCCCCCTGAGCTGGCTCCTGTTGCTCAGTGGGGCTCTCGGGTTTCTTGGCCCAGCGTTCAGAGATGGCGTGGCCACGCAGCTTACAGTATTAGGAGCTGACTGTCATTAGGGGAATTTGCAGAGCGAGTTTGTTATTAGATCCAGGGTGTGAGGCGAAGGCAGTCAGTCGGTTTGTACTTCCAGACTTCTGACTCCAATGTGGCCGTGGATAAACAGCCAATATTCCAGATATTAGTGGTTTTAATAAGTGGTGGCGATATAAAAATCTCCCTTTTTTTGCGTCAAAGCTAACCGTGAATTGGGAAGTGCTGTCCAGTTGATGTCATCAAGTAATTTCATCCGGTCCGATAAGCCTAACATGCATTTATTTATGAGCCAGTCTCGTAAGACTCGCACCAAGAATCTATGGGTGCAACTCTTATTTTGAAATTATTGCATAGTTCTTGAGTTGATCTGTTCTGTTGGCAGATTTGACAAGTAAAGACTTGGGTAGGCATCAACTTAATATTGACAATAGAAACTAGAAATGCTTTAAGAATGCCACAAGCTAACTGTTAACCTCTCATCATGCTGAAATTAAGCAACACAATTTTATTTGTCCAGAACTTCTCAAGGTTGCATACATGATTAAAAAGATCATTTGTGGTGATCCAGTTATTATTAATCAAAGGCAACTTTAAACAAATTTATTTGCAGCCTTGATTTAAAGGAACTTTGTGTTTCAGTTGTCTTGCAGTTTTATGGACGTTTGTTCCAGATTTGTGGTGCATAGAAGCTGAATGCTGCTTCTCCATGTTTGCTTCTGATTCTGGGTGTGCACACTGGACTTGAACCAGAAGACCTGAGTGGTCTGGAAAATCAATACATCATCAAATCTTTAATGTATTTTGGTGCTAAGCCATGCAGTGATTTGTAAACTAACAGACGCATTTTAAAGTGTATTCTCTGAGCTACAAGGAGCCAGTGTAAATATAACTGGGTTGATGCGCTCTATTTTCTTAATTTCCGTGAGAAGCAGCAGTGTTCTGGATCAGCTGCAGCTGTCTGATTGACTTTTTAGATAAACCTCTAAACACACTGTTGCAGCAATCCATCCAACTAAAGTTAAATGTGTGGCTACGTTTCTCAAGATCTTGTTGGAATATTAGTCCTTTAATCCTGAAAATGTTCTTCAGTTGATAGAAGTCCAACTTTATAACTTTATGTGTTTTTGAAAGTTCAGGTGAGAGTCAATGACTCCGACCAGATTTTGGGCCTTGTAAGTTGATTTTTAGCTGTAAAAGTTGACAATGTGTGCTTATCATTTTGGTCCAAATAAAATTGTTTGTTTTGTTTCCATTAAGCTGGCGTATCCATTCGTCAATTTGTTCTAAGCATCGTTGTAGAAAGAGTGGGTTCTATATAATCACCTGGTGGCAGTGTTATGTAGAGCTGTGTATCATCTACATAATTATGGTAACTTATCTTAATACTTGTGACAATCTGAGCTAGTGAGAGCATGCAGATATTAAATAAGAGGTGTCCCAATATGGAACCCTGGGGTGCCCCACATGTGACTTCTCACAAGAGTTGCCTATTGACATGAAGAAGTTTGTATTCTTTAAATAAGATTTGACCATTTCTGGACCAGAGAATACAACCCACCTTTCCGGTCAAGAATATGTCATGGGTCAACGGTGTTGAAGGTTGTGCTGAGGTCCAACAGAATACGGTGGTTATTTCACAATCCATATTTATGCAGATGTCACTAAACACTTTCACAAGGGCAGTGCCAGTACTGTGGTGAGCATAGTTGCCGGACTGGTCGTTGTTAAGGAGACATTTAACCTTGCAGACGATTGGACGCGTTTCATTTTGTTTGTTTGTGGATGATCTGAGATTAACCGGTAATTTTGCAATAGTGACTTGTCGTCTTTAGCAGAGGTTTGATAACGGCTCATTTTAACACCTGAGGGAAAAACGCCGTAGAGGGATGAGCTCACCATTTCAATCAGGTCAGGCATTGACAAAGCTGTGGATACGATATTGAGATAGCAGGCAGAGGAACTTAATTGATGTAAAATGTCTTTTAAACTTTTACTGGTTGGTCATAATATTCTAACTTTTTGAATTCAATAGAGAATCTCCTTCTTGAAAGTTGACGTTGACATGCCCTCTAAAGCTTATTGAGCTTGACTTATTTGCAAAGAAAAATAGGCACAGTCTCTAAATGTGATCTGATGATTTTAAACCATGAATTCTACACCGTTGCTTTAAAAAAGCAAAACAAAAGAAATCTTTGACCTTGATATAATCTCACAAAATAAAGTGCTCCTACTTCTTCGTTCTTGGAACGAGTTAAATCCTCAACAGGCCGAGGTGTCGATTCTTAAACTATTTAAGGGCTTGGTGACCCCACTGCTCGGCAGAACCTCATTAACTTTGTGTCGTTGTATTTTTCCTGAAAGCGGCGTCTCGCGTCTTCTGATTAGTCTGTTGATTACCACATCTGAGAAGGAATGACAGCCGCCGGAGCACTCAAGGTCAAGTCGACTTTCCCTGTCACCTCCTTAACGTGGCGTGAAACCAGTAATACATTCTGTTTAATGGAGTGACACAAGGGATCGCAGTGGGCCCGACCGGACGGGTTTGATCGTGACCACTGAGCCAGAAAGTTGGCGCTGAGCAGCAGAAGGCGCACCGGGAGCCCTCTTCTATTTCAATGCCGTGCCCTGACAGTCAGCATTTTACTGACGGAGACCTAATAAGGCACGGCACGCGGTGACCCCGGTTCATGCCTGCTGACAGCCTGCGATGACCCGCCCACCCCACCCCCTCCCGCCACCCATCCCCCGACTACTGCAGACCTCTGCCTGCACCGCCCTGCTTAAGCCATCAGCCGGTCCCTTCATCACGGAGGCCCAAACGTCTCTCTACATTGGACCCAACTTTGACTATTATCTTAGAAAGCCACAGCTTCTGTCAGATCCACTTAGAGGGAAAGTCTGTGCAATCGAACGGTGGGGACGGCAGAGGTATGCCAGGAATGAGACCTAGCAGGCTGCGTTTGCCCCTCGTCTGGAGTAATGGGAGGTGTAAATTCACGTAACTGTCAGTTTCTCCCAAATATCTTTTACCCCTCAAATTTGTTCACATTAGAAACAGAAGTTGGCTAGCAGAATGTTTTTAAAAGAACAACAAAAACTTGCATGGTTAAAGCATTTACACCCGCCACAATGAATCATGATAAATTAAAACCAACTCGATAATTAACATTTGTATGATTTGTCGTTTATCTCTTTCTACCAAAAACTGAATGACAAAAGTCTTCACTCTGGTCTCAAATAACCATTTATTTTTGTTAAGAAACAATTTGTTTACAGAGATTTCATAGTTCATTTTATTTGTTGTTTCTGTTGTTTTTCTAATCTTGGATTTTTAAAATGTCCAGGTTTAAATGTTCATTAGAATTTAAAGTTTATTGACCTTTGAGAATGTGCTCTTGCATTATTTTCGCCATTACCAGTAAAATACCTGAAAATAGCCACAAGTAATAGAATGGTATTACTTATTATTGTTCATCGCAAAAACTTCTGGGACAATTTATCGTCCAGTAAATGTTATCGTGACAGGGCTACTTACACGTGAAATCTCCAGAATCGTTTTCAACCAACACTTGCTAAATTTATTCATATTTCAAAAAGCTTGCGTGATGCATGGCTAGCTGGATTTCCATTACAAATGAGCGCACAACTTGTTGATATTAAACTAATGTCAAAAAAAGCAAAATTTTGCAAATATGGTGAATAAGAATCTCAATTAGAATCACACGGATAAGTTTGTTCAGACGACAGGTTCATGCCATGTCCTCCTACCACTTCCTGTCGTCTTCTTCGAGGTCTCCACCAGTAGTAACACCCGATCAGTTGATCATGTGACTTGAGTGACTCAAAAAAGTATTTTGCAAAATATACCAAAATCCACCTCATTCTAGCACAAAAACTTTAGATAGAAAAACGTTCTATTTTTTTTTAATTGCCATCTTTCTAAGCTAATTAGCTTTCGTGAATGTAATTTGTGGTCAATGGAAAGGCAACAAATGCCATCTGTCCTAACTAACTGATACATTTATCAGTCCGTTTACACAAAACTGAAGAAAAGTAGTTTCTTACCTTTCAACCGTGTTGTGTTGGTAACTTCACCTCTTCACTATTTTGTACCTTTTTGATTTTGGATGTTAACGCGTTTTCAATTTCCAATGGGCTAACTGCTCTGCACCAGAGTATTTTAGTAGAGGCAAGTGTGATTATGTGACTCTAACAACCAACATCTACCTGCAGCCAGTAAAATGTAATTATGCAATATTGGCCAAAGGCCATAATCCATCAAATTTCATCAATCTGCTGGTGCATACAGGGATCACATCCTATATAAACAGAAAAAAGACTAAAGAGTGTTTGAACTATTTATCACAATAAAAACTAATCCACAAAGGGTTGAAGAACATGAGTGTGCATGTGTCAATTCTACAGGCGTAGAATAGAAGCAGGAAGTTATGAAACCCAAAGAAAGACTACATTGTTATTAACGTTAAACTGCTACATCCACGACCCACCACAAGGCTGGCTGCAGCATTATCAGATTCCCTACTCCAAAACATTCAAACCTGAATACATGTATACATATATGTTTATAGTCATATAACACCATTCCTATATGCATGGGAACATTGTGCTGACTTACATTTGTGTATGTAACTTGATTTTGTTCCAAAGAAATATATCCTCAGAATCAGTGGACAAATTGGAGCCTGTTGGTGTCAGGAGTTTGTTTTACCTCTTGTGGAAATTTTTGTGGTTTTCCTTGTGTGTGTGTGTTATTCCAGCTCCTTTCTCAAGCTTCTTTACTCGGGATAACTCATTGAATTCAAGTTGTATTTTCCCTTCTTGATGGTCTCTTTGACAAGAAGTGTTGACTGTGCTTTGGGCGATGCCTCCAAAGGCAGAAAAACAACATTATCGTTACCTGATAGCATCTGTTTGGACAGCAGCACAAAGAGCTGAACACCTAGTGCAGTTGGCGCATGAAGGAGGTGGATGTAGAGATTGGGACACATTTCAGACTAGCGCTAATGAATGTAAACATTGCAGTAATAAAGACAACACAGCATGAGGAAATTTATCCTCTCCACAGAAGGTAATTGAGTCCATCTTTTCTAAAATGATGCGCCTCACCTGTGACCACGCTCTTATTGCACTGGTTTTGTGAAAAAACAGAAAGCGGATATTTAGACGGAGAGGAACATGAAGGGAACTTTGTCATGCAAAGTGCGATTTTTGATTCCGTCTTGCAGTCGGGCAACGACAGACTTCTCTGCGAACACCGCGTGGACCTCGCCTGCGTTGGAACGTACGTATGTTTGTTTTCAGCGTGGTCCTACGAGGTGGCTTGTTGACTCGTGACTCCCGAGACAGGAAGAAGAAAACAAATGAAAGGTGAAAGAAGAGACTGTAGCTGCGCTTCCAATTACAAACATGCGCAAGACTTTGTCGATATTCCGCCAATGTCAAAAAAAGACAATTTCGCAATTGCGGTGTTTCTGCTAAGTAAGAAACACGTGAATAGGCTTGTTCACAAGATAAAGTAATTAAAATAGGTGTTGTGACATCACTCTACGAGCACTTCCTGTCGTCTTCTTCATGTTTCTTGCCTCTAGTAACGGCCGGTTGTTGATCACGTGACTTGTGATGTGAAAAGTGTTTCCGATGCAGTTTTACAAAATGCACTAATTCTGAAAAAGACACACACAAAAAACCCCCTGTCTCATCCTGGCACAAATGGGGTTTTTAAAAAATCGAAATAGGCATGTTTCTATCACGCAAATTCATTTTTGTAATTCTATTGATCAATTATTTGTCAATGGAAACACAGCAAGTTAAATATTAATTGCACAGTTCAATGCAGCTTCTATGGTCCTTGAGAGATAAAATATATAAATTGGAGAACATTTCTTTACTTTTTAGAAGGGAAAGTATACATTCACATTTTGAGTTGCATTTATGTCTCTTCAACTAGAATAATTCAAGAAAAATTACGTAAAACTGTTACATAAAACTAAAAATGTTTCCAGTTACCGCCAATATTCCACATCTTTGATAGAAAATCACAGAAATGTGTTTTCTGGCGTACAAAGCTGGCATAAATCGTTTCCAATCAGCGTTGCAAGTAGCAGAACGCTAAATCACATCTTGAGGTTGTCGTCTTATATTTTCAAAATCGCAGGGTGACTGTGACGGGGTGGGCAACTCCCCCCTTTGACCTCTGACCCCAGTTAACCCTTATTAGTCAGGCCCACACACAGCATATGTGTGAGGCAGTGGTGGACCTTCAGGCCCTGGCCAGCCATCTCTCGAAGCAAAAACGACCAAAAGTACATACTCCAGCACACCCCTATGATTTTTGGGAAAATGCCATTTTGTTTTTGTTTATCAGTGCTGCAAAAATACTTTTGCAACACCAAATTACTTTATCAGATCATAATGTGTCTACTGCAACAGAGCTGCTAAACAAGTTAGGTGTCGAGTTTTACTGAAATGCATGTTGGGTTGGAAAATGATCTCATCTGCTGTCTTAATAGGATGCTTATCTATATTTCTCAAAGTTCATAAACAGAAAGTTGTGTACATGTAAGCCAACATGAAGCAGAACTATATTTGAGAGTTGGATGGGTGGAAGTGTGCAAGAATTGTTTTAACAAAAAAAAAAGCACTTCTATTTGGGATTTGGTTTTTTTTCTCTTGTTTTGTCTCGTCTTGTTTAACTAATTGTAGTTTACAAGCTATACAGCAAGGAGTGATTTATGTAAAACTGAAAGCACGCAATATAAAATGCAATCTTAAGATTAAGTTGTTTTATATATATATATATATTTAACTTGACAATTAAAGCTCATTAAATAAGACTTAGAGTAAGTTTTGTCTCATAAAACCACTTTAAAAATCACCCGTAAATAGATTTTTATATCATAACCTTCCTTAAACCTTCCTGGTTTAATAAACAAAAAACTAGTCTAGTTTCGTTTTTTCATTTTTCATTTCAAACAAAAAAAAAAAAACGAACTGCCTGAAAATACATGGGCCGCAAAAGGTAAAGAGCTGGAAAAGCAAAGTAAAAAACTACGAGAGGAGAATGCTGGTCTTAAGAAGAGGCTCAGAGAAAAGGTACAGAATGAAATGGAGCCTTCGCATAAAAGGTCTGAAGGAGGAGAAAGATGAAGACATCAGGGCTTTAGTCATATGTACTCTGAAGCACATCGTTCCTGAATCTGCATCAAGGCTGAAGGGGGACGTGCATGTTGTTCATCGACTGGGACGAAGGATGGAGAACAAACACAGAACCGTTATTGTGCTATTTACACGAAGATTATAGAAGGAAGAAATCTGGAAGAAGACCAAAAAATCCACTTATTGCAAAGAACTGGGCATCCGGTTTGCTAAAATGCTACCCAAAGAAACCTGGGAGGAGGGAAATCGTCTGTGGCTGCAGATTGATCAAGCCAGGGGAGCCGGGAAGGTGGCCTACTGATGGACGCCAAATCGGACTGGAAGGTACCTATACTGACTAAGGTGGAGATGTAGACTTTGTAACAGGACCTGCTGATCAACATCATTTTGTGGTAATCAGTTTAACTGAGTTTTCTTTTTCTTTTCTATTCAAGGAGCTTTTTTTTGTTTTATAATGTTGAATACGAAAATTTCATTTATTTCACTCAATGTTAGCATATCTAGCTACTTCACTGACTCAATTGCTTCGGATGCCTATGCGGGTTTTCTTCCATTGGCTTTTTGTCCACACAATGAAACGAGCACATAAAGCATTTTGGGTTCTCTCTCCAAGTTTAGAATTTTTAGCCGAATTCTTTTTGTTTCCTTATCTGTCGGTAGGCTATGAAAACTACCTCTTATCACAGAAACACTGTCTTTTTGGTTTCGGGAGCACGTTCAAAACACACCTGTTGCTGCCACAAATTAAGTTTGGTCTAATTATTAGAGCACAGCAGTTACCCGAGTTCCACAGGGGCATCTTACGGCCCTTTCTAGTGGCAAGTTGTTCTCTAGAACAGATTAATGTGTGGTTCGGTTCGGTTCGGTTCGGTTCGGGTCCAGTGAGGAGATTCTCCGGGTTACGGACAGCTGCGGTCTTTTCTCCGCTTATTTGCAGCGACACTCAGCAACGGAGAACCTCGACGTTCTGGTTGTGATGGACTAAATAAACCCAGATATATATTTTTTTGTACTATAGAAATGTATTGCTGGCCCAAACATAATGATAAAGATTCAGATCATGAACTTTATGACTTTTTAAATCCAAATGAAAACTCAAATTCACATCACATCAAGCTAATATTATGTATTTCTGCTGTTTTACACTGTTGGCACAAACCTGCAGCCCAGAACTCTGACCAGCTTCTCTGCTTTTCTCTTTGTTAAAGTCGGTTCTTCAGAGAGACGAGCTGCTAGCAGCGCTGCTAATTCACCGTCACTCCATTACCAAACTTAACGCTGTGTTCCTGTCGCTCCCCGTGATTAAACTCACAAACTGTCCTCTGAACTGAGCAGCTCTCTGATGGCAGACAGCGTCTCCGTGAACAAATTTTACCAAACATTGTACAGTAACTGAAAAGAGAGATGTAACTTCTATCATGAATATAGATAAACAAAAAACCCTACAAATTACAGTAAAATGCCGCTACGTCCGGTGGGCGCCGGAAGTAAGACTCATAATCGTTTCCACAGTAAGCCTCCCAGGAATAGAGAGTTCTGGCAGCGTGGCGTGCTGAGCAGTACTACTTCTCTTAAACAATTCCTCAAATAAGAGTTAATGAATTTTAGAATCGTTTCACACAGTAAGCCTCCCAGGAATATGGTGGAAAGTGAGCTGGCTTTGCTGTTGCCTGGCAACATAGCATACATGACATTATTCCACTGATGTAATCTGATGATGCCAAAGTGTTATGATGTCATAAGGGACAAGGCATCTGTCCCTTATGACATCACAATGAACAGATGCCTTGAATATCCAGCGTCTGAATCAAACTTGCAGAAGTCAAGTAGCAGCAGCTCGGACGTTGGGTTTACCATATTGGATTGAACAGTGCATTTTTTCGTAGCTTTTGTGATACATCAGTCGGACAGTCGAAATGCTGCCAATTAACACTTATTATTTAACAGAATGCGAAGTTAAACAAATGAGTAGAGATGAATTGATCGTTTTGATTCTGGATTTCATACAAAGGTTTAAAAAAATAGATAAGAAGCATCAGAGTAGAACCGCAGTGGAGGAAGAGTTGCAAGCAGCTCAGGAAGAAATTGTGCACCTAAATCAGAACATTGGTTCACTCAAGAAACAGCTAGATGAGTCTCAAAGACAAAACGAAAACCTGAACTATAAGACAATCCCAAAGTTAGAAAGTGAGATAAAGAACCAGAGGTCCGACAGGAATCAGTCATATGAGAAGGCAAGAGCTCTCCAGGAGGGAAAACCCTTGAAGAAGCAGGCTGAGAGCCACTCAACGCTCCCAGCCTCACAACGGCAAGAAAATGTAAAACTACAGGAAGAAGACTCACGACGACAGCAAGAAGCCATGGATAAGGAAAGAAGTTTTTACCGCACAGAATATGATTGGAAAAGGCTGAAGGAGAAAATTCAGTCCTTAAATGGTGAGATACAGGCACTAACTCAAAACAGACACAGGGATCAAGAGTGCATTAAGAATCTCACTGAACAAGTTAATACAATGAAAACTAAGAACTACTGGGAGAAGAAGAAATACAAGGATTTAAATGAATCGATAAAGAGAGAACAGACAAAGATACAAGATAATGCTGCTGCGAAAATACCCCAAAATAAAACGCAGACCAACAATCAGGAAGCCAAATTTCTTCCATCCATTGACAGAAACTCAGTTCATTATAAAGGAACCTTGTCTCTGGGTGGAGGTAGGTTAGATCCACTATTGAAAGAAGAGAAGCTCATAAAAGTAGATAAGTTAAACGTTAGCCCAATGCCCCCTAGCAAGAAGAAGCTTGAAATGCCAACATTTACACGTTCAGGCAGGAAGATTGTCCTCAGGGAACATGAGCAGAGACAAAATAGTGGTCAATCAGGCAGGCGTGCCACAGTTGATGGGAACGTTAAAGTTCCCTCATTAGAGGTTAAAGGAAACAAGATGTTATGAGGTGCATTTGTGAGCATCACATAGAAGAGGCGTATACACCTTGGGGCTGGGCTTTAACCCATGGAGCCCAGCCGGGCACAGCCGAAGAGGAGACATGATTCCCTCTTCACTCGGGCTCACCACCTTTGGGGGAGACAAACTGGTGGGGTGCAGAGTCAAAAGGATGGCAGCTGAAGGTAGGGACCTTGGTGATCTGATCCTGAGCTACAGAAGCTCAGGAACAGACCAGAGTCCGGTCCTCATTGCCGGCAGTACCTCGGGCTCGTTTCCAGTGAGAGTTGGACTCCGCCAAGGCTAATCTTTGTCACTAATTCTATTCAATACTTTTATTGACAGAATTTTTAGGCACAGCCAAGGTGTTGAGGGGATCCGATTTGGTGGCCTTAAGATCAGATCTCTGCTTTTTGCAGAAGATGTGGTCCTACTGCCTTCATCAGGTCGTGATCTACAGCTTTCACTGGAGCGATTCGCAGCCGAGTGCGAAGTGGCCGGGATGAGGATCGGTGCCTCCAAATCCAAGGCCATTGAGTTCTTGAGCCGGAAAATCTGGTTAGGATGCCTCCTGATATGCATCCCATCTCTTTAAATGCAAAGGTTTTCTCCGGGTGCTCCGGTTTTTCCTACCTTCGGGGAAAAAGTGATTAGGCTAATTGGTCTCTTTTAAATTTACCTTAGTCTCTCACTCACTAATATTTGGAGACGTTCTTTAAATGGACACACTTTAAACTCAATACATAGGTTTTCTCCGGGTGCTCCGGTTTTTCCTACCTTCGGGGAAAAAGTGATTAGGTCAATTGGTGTCTTTTAAATTTACCTCTGTGTCTCACTCACTGACTGTTAGAGATACAAAGAATATGAACTTATCTAGTTCAGATTCTTTATGGTGACAATCGAAAGGTAGAAGCGAAGCTGAAAGCGGAAGCAGCAAAACAGCAGTTTTGCCCACCTGTCAGGCATGGCGAATACTTTTCGACTTGATGCTTTAAAGCTGAAAGTGAATGTAGAAACAAAACTGAAGCTACAGGATTTCTTCAACTCCTTTAGTCAGTTTATTTTCAAACTACTTGTTGGATATTTTTCTGTTCCAGACGACTCAGAAAGTGTTGGATAGATTTTTGTTTTGTTTTTTGTTTTGTGGGTGACATGAAATTTTATTGTGATATTTTGTATTATCATGATAACACTGAAAATTAGGATTCAAAGACTATTTGTTTGGTAACTGTTCGACTGTGACTGCATGGAACAGCATTCATAGTGCCCCAAATATTGTTATTGAAAAACATTACCATTTGAAACAGGCTTCCTTCAGAGCACCACTTATTTAAAGAAAAATGATTTATTTCACTAACCGCGTTTAATAATTTTTTGAATTTACTGATATTTAAACAAACAGAACATGGTAAAAAAAAAATATCAGAAACTATTGTCAGTTTTGTATGGAAGCCCATTTCTGCCACTCTGTTAAAAAAACCCATAAATTATCTCATTATAATGAGATACTATCTCATTATTTTGAGATAATAAGATAGTATCTCATTATAATGAGATAGTATTTCAAAATAATGAGTTACTATCTCATTATAATGAGATACTATCTCATTATAATGAGATAATAAGATAGTATCTCATTATAATGAGATAGTATTTCAAAATAATGAGTTACTATCTCATTATAATGAGATAGTATCTCATTATTTTTGAGATACTATCTCATTATGTTGAGATAATAAGATAGTATCTCAAAATAATGAGATAGTATCTCATTATTTTTAGATAGTATTTCATTATAATGAGATAGCATCTCATTATAATGAGATAGTATTTCAAAATAATGAGTTACTATCTCATTATTTTGAGATAATAAGATAGCATTTCATTATAATGAGATAGTATTTCAAAATAATGAGTTACTATCTCAAAATAATGAGATGCTATCTCATTATTTTGAGATAATTGAGATAAGATAGTATCTCATTATAATGAGATAGTATTTCAAAATAATGAGTTACTATCTCATTATAATGAGATAATAAGGTAGTATCTCATTACATCTCAAAATAATGAGATAGTAACTCATTATTTTGAGATACTATTTCATTATATTGAGATAATTTATTTTAATTTTTTAACAGAGTGGCGGAAACAGGCTTCCATAATTTTGTTTTTATCCATCAATTGAAAATTATTGAGATGACAAATCTAGATTCTTATCACGATACTACATTTTTTATGCTAAATGATAAACGATATAATAAATGCTGGCGCCTACAGTAATCCTGACCCTTACAGTAATCCTGACCCTGCATCTCATTTTGTCAAGTGTATAAGTGGACAGTAGCAATTTGAGCCAACGCGGATGGACGGCAAGACATTGACTAGTAATTATGAACAAAAAAAAAAAAATGGCCAAGAGAATGTTGTAGAGAAACACACCAGACCGTAACGGATTGTTTCTCTGTCCCGTGCTTAAGCCGTGTGTTTCAGCTGGCTAAACGTGACCAATTATAATCACAATATGCTGCAAAACAAAAGTGCCTGCTTGACATTCTCTCCCCTCCAAAAAACACAAAATCAGAACCACTAATACTAATATTTGCTCGCCGACTTCATGTTTTATTCATGGGACAGCTGTGCCACTTGGAATCAGCCCGAAGCTTTACAGCCCAAGCAAGAATTATTCAATTAAATTCCGTGAGATGGACGGCCAAAATGTTTGTTCTGTTTGCTTACTTTTTATTACAGCGGCCCACACTGAAGCCCACAGCCATGAATAACTAATCTTCCAATACTCCGTCACCTCTACTGCCAATCAACTAATAGACTGGGGGGTGGGGAGGCTGTTTGCTTTCCTGAACTGAAATATTTATACCAGCTAGCCTTGTGAGATGCAAAAAATGTTGACTGGGACACCCGCTGGTACCAGAAGCAAGGCCAGAGCTTGACTAGGGCTAGACAAGGTGCACCTAAATAAATAATACCTTTAAAGGCTTAGAGTTGGACGAGAGGAAAAAAAAGTAAAAAAAGAAATACACTGATTCAAGCGAAATCTTGTCCACCTTTGGTGCAAAGAAATCTCCTACCTGGGTAAACTGCTAAAACTGCTACATATTTCAGCACACACATGGCGTAATGATAAGTGATTGCTGCCTGAAAACGTGACAGAAGATGATGAAAAAGGGAGCTGTAGTGCCTGTCAGGCTAAAGCAACGCACTGGCAGAATGGATGCTTATTTCCTCAGCGGTGTGGATGGAGCACACGGCCGATTTTGGAGGTTTTCATTTCACGTAAAAGTGAGAGAAAATCAAAATTGGCGGGAGAAAATCAATTTGTTTTTAAAGCATTCTGCGGTGGATCTGATTGGACTGGAAATCTGGAACATCAGTGACATATCTTGACTTGTGACACGGTTCCATTTTAGCCTGCGGTCCTTTTCTGGCACAGTAACCACAACAAAAGATCTGTTGTTCTTCTTCAGTCTCACCGTTCCCTTTCTCTGTTTTGATCAGACGTCTTTACAAGCTTTAATGGTTACCAGGGAGTGAGAACGGTAAACGATGTGAAAGATCAGCTCCGCGTCAGTTCGCTCCTTTCACCAATTCCTACTCCTGTTTCATTACTGTTCTGTAACCTAAGCACTTAAAGCTGTAGTGTACAACTTTAATAAAGGATTTAATTTTTACATATTTGATAATACTATCATTGTGTAATGACAGTATTATTTAAGGCAGGTAAACTGAGAAAATATAATTTTTTTCCACCTATTCCCTGAGCTCCTATTGCCGTGTGAAAAAAATGTGCCACTCTCGACCAAAAACAACCAATCAGAGCCAGGAGGAGGGTCTTAGCGCTGTCGATCATCCTCATGTACTCGCTGCTAAATGTGCTAATGACAGAGACATACTTTTTCTTTTGCATAAAGCAGCCTTTTTAAAGACTATTGGATGATATTAAACAAACTGATGTTTATTTACATATAGCAATAGGTATGCTTTCTAAATATTGACATATTTCAGCTGGTTTCTTGACTTTCTACAACCCCATTCAATATCTTCAATACGAATTCCCTGTAGCATCTCACTTTGCGACATAACTTAGTTCAGGGACTTATTTTTTATGTATTTATTTGTATACGTGGAGCACTCCGGTTGTTTCCAACATCTGGTGTGGCTTTCATGTCAATAGAAATATATTTAAGCGACCAAAAGAAAAACAAAAGTCTCATTGTGCGTTTTGACTTTGAATCAACACGGAGGCAATTTATGAAAAACCATAAGAAAGCAAATCTTCTTTTTTAAATAAGAAAAGTTCCCTGTAAATATGCGCTGCCTATTTGTAAAGGATTATTCTCCCTCCATTAAATCTCAACCTAAACTTTCCCTAAGCCAGAGAAATTGGCTCTTTGTTGACTCTTTTTTTTTTTCTTTTTTGTCATTAAATTCCCTTCACCCTGAACATCATTTCCACCTAAAAGCAGCGTATATCAGAAAGACAGAAAGAAAGAAAAAAATCAATTACACCTTGCACTTCTGTGTCCACGTTGGGCCTTTTCAATATTAGAACCTAATTAAATTAAGCTCAAAGGGATCGGGACTGGAAGCACAACCGGGGCACCGGGTGATTAGCGCATCGATTTATTAAAATTGGACAGCCAGGCAAGACAAGACCCCCTTTTTCTTTTCCCCCGCCAGGGTCTTGTTTACTGCGGGCCAAGACGGTTCGAACCGCTCTCCGTCTCCACTCATGTGCCACTGCACGGAGGAGTTAATTAGTCGTGAATGAGCAAACGTTTCAGAAATGTAGCTAGAGCCGGCTATAACAGGCAGTGCTTTGTCCGCCGTGGTGCAGCAGTAATGAACGGCCGACAAATTAAACGGCGGCTCTGCGTGCGTGTCCTTATTCTGGCAACAAAAAGGAGAAATGTAACATTTTGTCAAACCTGAAGTGGAAGAACACGAATAAAAAGAAGAAGCCTAATGATTTGGATTGAAACTGGGCCATGTTGGTGTTAACAAACGCAAACCTGAAATAAGCATTATGAATTTAGTAAAGCGTTACACACACACACACACACACACGCACACACACACACGCACACACACACACACACACACACACACGCCGACGCAAAAATATTCACTCTTTATGTTTTTCCTTTGTTTTGTAGTCCTATGCCACACTAATATGAATTTTACCATCATTTTCTTGATGAGGTCAATATAAAGTAGTGCATATTTGTGATGGAAAGTGCAAAAAAATGCAGTTTTGACAAATGTGAAAACATCTGAAAACGACGTGGATTTTCATTCAAGTGCTCTGGCTCTGGCTGTATGTTAAGGGTCATAGGTCAAATCCAGGGGTCATTTTACAGATGTGTATAAACGTTTTAAAAATGGTGTTTAATTTTTTTTCCCCCCTAATTCACAGTTATGTGTAAAATGTTGTCGATGTGCAGCACACAATCCAAATAAAATTCAAATTAAATACTTAAAGCCAGCAAGGTTAGTGTAGTTAACGAAAACGAACAAAATAAGGAGAACTGAAATTGAGAAAACGTTTTCGTTAACTGAAATAAATAAAGGTAATTTATAGGGACAAACTAACAAACCACATTGTGCGATTAGAAAACTAACTTTAAGCATAGATTTAATGTCCTTTGTTTTTGTGTTTATGAATCTATTATCCTTTCAAACTTATTGAAACAGATTTGCTGTTCAGTCGGAGACACTTACGTTAGATCGCAAAATGGAAAGAGCAAAAAGTTGGGCAAAAACTCCAGTCGGTTGTTCAAAATGATCTGAATACATTTTTTTGAAAATGGTATCTTCTGTTGATTAATCATTATCCTACAATACAATCTAATCCTATTTTGAATTCTGTACCTAAACATTTACCAAAGTGTGGGGGAAAAAAAATACTGCCATAACTAATAAAAACTAAAGTGAAACTTAACAATGTTTTACCAATTACTACTTCAAACTAGCAAACCCACTCTAAAAACTGATTAAACGAATTAGCTTACGAAGAAATAAAACTAAACTAATGAAAAAATCCAAAACTGTTCTAAGGTTGCGAATGCTTTTGTAAGGCACAGTAAGGGCAACACTCCCACGAACGTACCCCGCTGGAACCTCGCGATACAGTAGCGGGTCACGGTGGCCTGAACCAGGGAAACGTGGGCAAACGGCAGATTCACGGTCCAGCGAGTTCTAATCCTCTGAGCCGGGCCTCCTGAAGGACTGATGGCCTCTGCCGTCGGCCGTCAGGATATCCTGGCGCTCGCTCACTTTGTCAGCAGCTCTTGTCACCTTCAGACAAAAAAATATGCTCATCGCTACAGAGTGGGACCACGGGCTAAGCTGGAAAAGTAACACTTTGTGCACATGCTGACAGATTTACAGCAGAACGAGGCTACCATCCTCACAAATACAGAGACCAGGAGCTTCTTGACTGCTTATTACCCAATAAATTGTGGGACACAGATTTTTTTTTTTGTTTGGGGGGAGATGCTTTCAGGAGCATTCCGTAGAAAAATATAAAACTGAGGAAACTAAAATACTGGACGCTAATACAAATTCGCCAGAGAAATGCGTACAAATAAGCAGTACGGATACCTCATCTTACAAAAACATTCATTATATTGTTAGATAAATCTATATTTAACTTGCATAGTCTTTGATGGATGTGTTGGAGCTATGATGAATCTTGTGCAAATAATTGTCATTAATTTTATCTTCAGTGAAGAAACATGTTTCTCTAAGGTGAACCAAAGCCATTGTTTTCACAAAATGACTTTAAAACGATCACGCAGCGACATTTTAACACCAAACTAATTGTTATTTGGTCGAGGCTCTCCGAAGCTCGGCTCATTGCTTAGTTCAAAATGGCCGCCTCTGAAATGAATGCAGCCGGTTCCAGTCTCAAAGCCAACAAATGGGGGCCATTACACTTTTTGACCCAACGTTTAGTTAAAACTGCCCACTCTCTCGAAAACCCAGCCACAACAGTATTTCGTGTGTACAATGGCTCATATTTCCTAAAAGTGTTGTAATCTTTAGAAACACGGCCATATCCTCCATGTCACTGACTGTAACCGCTGACATCTCCTTAATGTTATTACTTTTACCTTTGTGGCTACTTTTTGCACCCCTGGAAGCTCTCCAGACTGTGGTCCACTCGCATTATCTCCCCCACTCTGTTGGGCAAAGAGGACCAAGCGAAAGGAGCAGTCCTTACAGTAACTAAAATCCCTCTTTGCATAGCTCCATAATGGGCCCATCATTGCGTGTTTTATCGTATAACGAGGTAGTAAGTGGAAAATAGCACGGCGCCGAGCACCATTACCCCAAGATTCCTTAAATGTCCACAATTAATGCACGAGAGTGGATATTTTACATTTTGAGGAGTGAGGGGAAACAGTCATTTGCTAATGCATTAGCCAAAGGGGCTTTTCTGGCATTGCTCTTCAAAGACACACACACACGAAAAAGCAAAAAAAAAAAAAAGGAAAAATAAAGGTGGAGAAAACATTTACTTCTCCACAAACTGCAGGTTTCTTTCAACTTGACATTGACTTTGAGGGGTTTTTAAGATGCCGCCTCATGGGGATGATTTATTCTCCTCTAAAGTCATCTAAAGTCAAAAATAAACACAGGTTCGGCGGCTGCCTCTGTCACTGCTAAGTAAACACAGACCTGCCTGCAATTAGAGACCCGCTTTCCTCCATTTGTGTTCGGCAAGCAGGAACTCCAGCTTGGCACGGCCCATTTCATGTGTGTTTCGATTCGGAATAAATGCAGACGCGTTTGCGCCAGATTTAGACTTCCCAGATCGCACACTTTCCACGCTGTTGACTCACGCCGGCGGAGGGTTTTGTCTCGAGGAAAACACAAACTGGGTGTTGAACTGGAAAAACAGATGCAATTATATGGTGAGCCCTAAGCTGTGCAAAATGTGGCTGTGATCGGTATTTCCACTCATTTTAGACTAAAGAAGGAGACCTAACACTCGCCATGCGCCCTCCTCGCTGTCTGTGAGTTTAAATGGTGGTGCACCTCGTGAGCATGGCAATCAGCAAAGAAAACAAAACCTGGGCTTTCTCTAATGTCAGCGATGTATAAACCAGATCTGGAGATCAGCTACGCAGTGTCCAGACAGAAGAAAGACAGGTGTAATAGTAGGAATGTAAGCCTTAATACTGCAAAAACACAAGGCAGTAAAATGGCTTAAAATGATTTGCAAATATAAAACTTTGTGAAAGATCAACGCAATGACCCTCAGTAAAAATTTTAGAAGCTGTAGACATGTAGACAGCCTTCAATATTTTACTCTGATACGCTTAAATAAAACCAATGCAGTCATTTGCTTTCAGAAGTCATCTAATTAGATCTAAATGACCTAAATTTAGTTCTAAATTACTCACAGTTGCTCCATTGGTGTGTAATTTAAGCTCAGTTTATGTTCAGCTGGTGTGTGGAGGAGTCCGAGAACAATAGTGATCAAACCGCAATCGTGAAGGCCAAGGAGCACAGCACACAGGTCGGGGTTTTTGACATTGTGGAAAAGCTTGAAGCAGAGTTAGGTTATCTCAAAGACACTGTTCAATCAATCAATCAATCAACCAAAAAATTTAAAAAACATGGCACAGCTGGTACAGTATGGTATGGTAAGAAATGCTATGATGTTGTATGTAAGAAATGGTACGGTATGGCATGGTGTGGTGTGATATATTATGGTAAGACTTCTTTCCTGCAACTCGTCTATAGTGAAGAGTGGAGTGAAGCACTAAGAGTTGCCATGTCAACAGACTCTCTCACCTGAAGTGTGGATATCTGTATATCCTCCAGAATTACGATAGGCCTCTTGGCTGCTTCTCTGATGAATGCCGTCCTTGCCTGGCCCATCATTTATGTCATACCATATCATACCCCACCGTACCATTACCGTACGTACTGTAACATATTGTAACCATGCCATGCTATACTGTACCATACCATATTGTACCATAGCATATCATACCGTAACATAACATAGCATAATATACTGTACTTTACTGCCAAGCCTAAAATAGTACGGTTTAGATCAAAACATGTTCATGCAAAACTTTCAGTTCTAATTTAACAAACCTGGTAGAGACATTCCCCAAAGGATGTGCAGGTGGAAAGGTTTAAAAAACTCATTCTACCAAGGATTCACTCAAGGGGTCAAAAATACAAATGCGTGCGATACTTTTCAGATTTTTATTTGTGAAAAGTGTTGCAAAACAACTGTCATTTTCCTTCTATGACTAGTTTGTAAATGTAAAATCCCAATAAAATACAAAGGTTCGTAGTGACAAGCATGACAAATTGTGAAAAGGATGTAGTTTAACATCTTTGCAAGAGACTATAGTAAAAGTTCTCAAACTACAAGAAATATGCAGTATGAGGCAGGCTCAGTCTCTCCTCTTTCAACAGCAGCATAGTGATTTATTTACAAAAAAGGAGGTTAATCTTTAGTTAGTACACTATGAGGCCACAGGTTCCAGGTGAGACGCCGTCATTATTCATAACCGACCTGCAGTCTAGACGATATTGTATCGAGGAAGAGAAAACAATTACGGGTGGTTTTCAGACAGCTGGGATCTGGACTGGAGGAACAGAGGATGCAACTTGATCTCCTGAAGGAAATACTCACCCCAAAGTGGACGGGACGTGAAACCAAAGTACACTGTCTAAAAATAATAGTGAAAAAAACTACCATAAAAATAATATTTCTGTAAAAGAAGCCAACATTCTCATTCTCTACAGAGGTAATGGAAGAGTGTAGTGTCATCCAGTAAATTTGGTAACAATAAATTAATAGAAAAGGTGTTTAAATTTGCAAATTACTTACCGCAGTGACCTAAAAAGCAGGGAAGGTGTGAGAGAATGCACCGATCAAGAGATTAAAATTAGAAAAACAGGCACAGATTCCAGTTTGTATGACCTGAAAGTGTATGAAACCTGAAAACACAGGTTTATAAAAGAGGCCAAGCAGAGAACATCATCTGTTGATTTCCTGTCATCTCATCTCTTGACTTCAATTTGAGTTGAACTATGCATGTCCTCGGTGTTTTTGCTCTTTCCACCCCGATAACTGAAACGTCCACGGTGAATGACCGGCAAACAAATTTACAAATGTTTTCACAAATGTCTGTGTGGATCCGACATTATTTTTAATGTCCGCACAAGTTTAAAAAGTGACCTGGGGACACTTAATGGGTGAGGAATGTGGGTGGTTTGGAAAAGTCTCTCTTACAACAATGTTTTAAAGCCGATAAATAAAACAAAAGCATGGACTGTAAAAACCGCGGCGACTGAGAAAGTCTGATTAAAATTGCCCACTTTGTTCAAACACAAACTATACCTTAATATCCATTAATACGCACAATGAAAACTGCCTTAGCACTACCACAAATGCTAACATCTATAGTCTCACTTGTTGTTGGGCGGACCAGATTTAGTTTTTTTTTGGTCCTCATCAGAGTTTGCGCATTCACACTGCCAGTCGTGCCAGACTTTCTAGATAAACAGACTAGAGTTTGATTAAAACAGACTAAACAGGGCTGGATGCATGTAGACTTCTTTATAAGTTAAGTTTTTAAGAATATCTACACAAAAATCCTGTTTCTAGAATTTGCCAAACAGAACTTATATCGGTTTTACTGATTATCCAAAAAAAAAGGAAATGTTACAATGATTCATCATATTCTCATAACTTCATAACCATGCATTCACACACTCAAGCAAAAGCTAAATGCAAAATCACTAATCTGGTGTTAATTGCTTTTAAATTGTTACAAAACCAGAGTACCCAGGAGAAAAAACTGAATTCCCAACGAGAAACCTCAAACTAACATAACACCCAGTTTACCAAACTGTAGCATTTATACAGATAAAAAATATCCAAATGTAAGTTATTTACGTCGCCAAGGAACGCTGAGATTTCCTCTGTGTGCAGTCAATCAAACAAAGCAAAAAAATGCTATGAAATGACGTTTTACTCATAAAAAAAAGAAATTGGTGTATGTAACAACAAATATTTCACATATTGTCAGCCTGGGTTGACGATTTCGTGTCTTACACGTGAAAGTTCTGCAGTGGGTGCTGAGAAACACTTTGCCGTTTGTTGCAGCTTCCAGCTTCTGATCCGAGGACCGTCTCTCTGTAACAACTTGAGCAGCAGACAATTCACAAATCATTAGGTCACATTTCATTGTAAGCACTTGTCCCACGCCGTTGCTCCAGACTGTGGCAGGAGGAGTGAGGGACCCCCCCAAACAAAACAAAAAACTAGTGTGTGTGTACATGTGTGTTATCTATTGATTTTTTTGATGAAAATAAAAGTAAGAAACTTGGACTCAGAAAACAAAGAAATCAAATCATGAATACGCTGGAGATAAGGCAGTGAGGCTTGCACCTTATGCGCCTGAATTATGGTCCGAAGTTTGAACCATTGGCTTAAATCCAAACATGGAGAGGCAGCATTTGGCTTCTACGCAACAAAAATACAGAAAACTGCAAAACTGCCGAAACACAACATTTCTTTAAATCAAGGCTAAAACACCTCAACAGTTTTTGTTTTTTTGTTTTTTTTTTATGAGAAGCAGTGAGAGGGAGCCATAAAAAATGATTATAGTGAAATATTCCTTGGTTGGCACTTTTCTTTTTCTTTTGTTGTCGTGAAATTGAATTTGTTGATGTGGAGATGAACACAGCGTCCGGTCCGCACAGTACAGAGGATGTTTCAGGACTTTTCTCGTTTTACAGGTTCCTTAAAAACACGAGCGCACTCAGGAACCACCTTCCGGACCTAATTAATTGTTGACTCGCTCCGCGGCTTCATGCACTTCAAACCTGATGCCCAATTTTTGGGATGTGCTACTCAGGACCGTTTCCCTCACATTGCTCGCTTAACTTAAGCTCCTCAATTATTCAGGCTGGGGATCAATACTCAACACAGTCCCACAAGGGGAAAAAGAGAAGAAAAAAAAAACTAGAGCGAGAAGCAAGTTTAGACCAGAATATGGATTATGGATTTGTATCAATATATGTGTGACTGCTCAACCGTGAAATCTGTGGAAAACAGTAAAATCCAGTTAAGTGGGGAAAGCTTTTTTTTTTCCATTTAACTTCTTGTTTCTGCAGGGTTTTTTTCTATGTTCTCTGCCAATTATGACACAATCCCCTTTGGTCTGTCAGAAAGTGGCCTCTCATTAGCCTGTCTCCACTTCGCTCCACCGGCTTAATGAACAAGCGCCTCCGCTACCAAAGTTTACCTCCAACTTTAACAACAAGGTTATTCCCAGCAGAAGAGACGGAGAAGTGATCCATCAGCTGTCTCTCTAACAAGTAGGAGAGGACACAGACAGAACTTCCTTTGCTTTGAAATTGATGATTTCTAGTGATTTATTACAGGTTAGCGCCCCCTAGTGTTGTTTGGAGACGACCGGGGAGAAATACTCGACTTTCTGCTTTCACATTTTGCTCTTGACGAAATCGGATGCAATCAGGGTTTCCCGTCTGAAAATGTGCTCCAATTAAAGCACATTGTTGGAGGTAATGGGTAGATGATTACATCAGCAGCAGTTCAGAGTTAGATGTCGTGTTTAGAGCCCTGTAAAGAATTCCAACACGAAGTGGTACATAACGGTGAATAGATGAAAATGGCGCACGATTTAAAAAAAAAAAAAAAAAATCAGAGAAGCAAGATGAAGCGAACATTGTAACTCTGGATGAGCTGCAGACGTGTGAAAATAATATCTTTCTTTCTCTCTTTACTTTATTCCTGTCTATTTGGGTCCTTCTTTTGTTCTTTTTGTGTCACTTTCTTTATTTCTGATTTAGGGCGTCTGTCAATTTCCCCCCTGGGAAACTATAACAAAGGTCTTCTTCTTCTTCTTCTTCTTTGTTCACGCTGTAGATTTAAATATAAGTATCAGCAAAATCCGTTATTTTGGCCGATTGGTACCGTTAATTTTAGCAAAATTAACTGCCGGCAACAATATGGTATTTTTCAATAGATTTTACAATTACTATGATTTTTACAACATATTTCTGTGTTTCTACATTTAATAAATGTAATTTTTGAGTTGTGTTTTTGGATTTTACGGTCTGTAACTGTTGGTATTTTAGTTAGTTTTTTTTTTTTTACCATGAATTTTATGGATTATGTTTCTTACAGTGCAGCTTTGGGATTCTGGCTCATTTTGCAAAAAGTTTGTATGCCCGAGAAAAGGAGATTTACTTGGGGCCAATGATCACCTTCCAGCAGGACAGTAACCCTCCACATAAAGTCGGTTGAAATGTCCCAGTCAAAGTCCAAATCTAAATTTTATTGGTAATCTGTGGCACCGTTTAAAACTCTCCATCTAATCTGGCTGACCTAGAGCTAGTTTGCAATAGAAAGGGCAAAAATGTCAATCTCTAGATGTGTAAAGACGCTACTTCATGTCTGTCTCATACGTTGAACTAATGAGAAGCATAAAACCTTTTTTTTTTTTTAGCATAAACAAAATTTCAAGAATATTTATTTCAACCAATTTGATATGATTTTAGGATGAGACATTCATAAAAATGTCTTATTTGTGAACTAAATAAGAGATTTTCTCTGTCTTTGCATTGCGGGGTGGGTGTGTGTATGTGTGGGTGTGGGCGGGCGTGCGGGGGTGTGTGTGTGGTTCACATTTTTCTTCACTAGTCAGAGAAGTGTCCCTCCCTTTCTGGCAGTGTGCGGGTGAACCGCGGCCCCGCTCTCCAGTGAGGCCAAGGCTAGAATTAGAGATGACCGTGGAGCTTACCATGAGCTCCTCGCTCTGTTTGGATTGGCAGATGAACAGCAGCTTCGCTCCAGTCCTGTTTACAAAGCATCCCTGTGCATTTTTGTGGGAACTCCGCCTGTGGAGCTCATGTAAACAAGAGGCCCATCGCCGCCGCCGTCGATCTCCGCGCTTGTCATCGGTCCAGTGATGTGATGTTCTGGTTCAAAATTAGAGGAGGAACTCTCTTGGAATTGACATCTTTGTTACTCCCAGAATTTCCCCCGTTTTTTTCCCTTTTTTTTACGTAACGTGATGATAAAAAGTTATTGTAATTAAGTTATTGTCTTACCTGTAAACCGTTACCATTCTTGGCGTCTTCGTTGAGTCTAAATCCAGGTTACGTTCTGGAGCTAACAACTGGCCTGAGGGAGGTCCAGATCAAATACCTTAACTGTATTGAACCAAGTCACAAAGGTCGCAGTTGGGTTTGTGAATAGTGTTTGTGAACCTTTGAACATTCTGTCTTTATTCTCCATTAATCTGAAACAGACTTCCAGAAAACTGGGAGATTGAGAACAACAAAAAACAAAAGTTCGACGCATAATTAGTTGCTTTTGAGTTTTTTAAATAACTATTTGTCTCACATCACATTATTTATCCCTCCTGAAATTGGTTGCAATTACAGATACCTTACGAATGATTCAAATTGTAGCATAGGATGAAGTCTCCAAGATACTTTTAGGACAATCAGTGGCAATTTTTTTTTATTGACGATGAGCTAGCTTCAACTTTGTGTTAGCCTCACAAAGACGTGGCTAACTTGTAAACAATAATAGGTTTCTGTGTTAATAACCCCACTGAGCAAAGATGAAAGTGGTTTTAAGGTTCATTAAATAGTGCTAGCATGAACCGCTACTGTGTTTTTAAGGACAGAGTTGTTTTAAGATGGTAAACTGTTGTTTGTGTCTTGGTCTCCCTCTGAATAGCTGTTATCTTACGCCTCTTGACTAGCTCATCTGGTAAACTCAAAATTAAGACACCAACATGTTTTCCTACCGCAGAAGAGAAGTTAAAGGCTTCCTGGTGATGTTACTGTAGAATTTATTGTGTTTGCAACTTCCAGTAAGATCACAGTTTTATCGGCTAATAGTACTGGTTAGCATCTTAGCTAAGTGTTTTTTTTCTTTTTTAGCTGTTTTGATAGTTAAACTCGTACATACGTGTTCTTATGAAACTCTGAACGTGTTGCTCACTGCAGCAACTTTAGGTTCACCAACGCAAACGGACATAGAATAATTTCTGTTATCAGCGTTTTGTTTTTTATGGCACCTGAATTTGTTTCTGGGTTTTTGTTGTTTTTTTTTGTCACATTTGACAGTAAAAAGCAGATGGAGGAAAGAAGACATTCTGAAAAGGGATAACAGTGCTGTTGAGAACAGATCAGGTTTAATGTTTGGTTTATAAAAAAAAAACTGGTAATGTAGGATTGGGAATAACTCATCAGCACATATGAAAAACTCAGAATTCAATTAGATTTTTTTTTTTTACCTCCGTTTTTAGTTAAGAGCAATGGAGTTATCAAAGTTCTGATTGTAGAATCCCATTTAGAGAGTAAAAGTTGAGGTTTCAAAATGCTTTTTTCCATATTTGCTCTGCAAGTGAGCATTTCTTCACAAGTAAGAAGAAGTCTAACTCGATAAATGCATTAAATATTGCAGTAATAAGGCGGATAACTTGCTAAAACCACCTAATCAAAATCCTGAACTGCCCCTTTAAGAGTATTACCGGAGGAGCGGAGCGGTAACTCCTTGACTCTGGGTGTAGGATGACATGTATGTGTTTGTCATGATGAGGTGGCCCATACCAAGTTTGCCAGCTGTACCCCGCCTGTTGTACATTATTTTTTGTTCCAAAAACAGAAACAAAGAAGGACATTTAGCAGGTTTAAGGAAGCTAACTGCCTCGTAGTTTTTACTTCCAGACAAAATACCAAAAGCAAGATCATAAGGAGAATGATTAAAGGAAAAACCCAAAATGAAAAATAATAACAGAGCAACAGTTTAAAATAGAGTGCATTAAAATACACGGCAAGGGAAATCCTATCCCCGAAAGAGGATCAGGCATGTAATTTGAAAAAAAGAGAGAGCTAAATGACATGTAGGGAGTAATTATAGAGCTGGAATAGACAGAATGAACTGAAATAATAACGTACCACCTTGGCTTGTCACGAGTGGCTCTGTGGACCAAAGAAAAGGAGCCTTGAGTTTAAAAAAGACAAGTGTTTCTCTGTGGCCTTACGGGAAACACGGATTTTCTTTTTAGCGCCGTCCCATGAAAACACTAAATCGGTCCTCCTTTACTAGAGTTTGGCCATTTAAGAATCACTTTCCATAAGCAGAATAAAGAGGCATCTATCCGACGGATATCACATCCAGCAGAGGACTGGTTCGAAAAGTTCTTCCAAATCAAATGAAATTTTCAACGTTCAGAGCAAACCAAGGCCTACTTTGTTGAGTTTAGGACAGAACACGGGAAGATTTAATAACCCTTCGTCTCCATCATCATTAGCCTGTCAGGCACGCCGCTTCAAAGGACAGAGCACTTCATTTGAGTCCATCCACTGAGTCTGTGTGCAAACGTTATGAGTGTCACATTACCCTCAGCGTGATGGATAGCATCCTCCTCCGACCAGAGCCGCTGCTCAATTATGGTTAGTCGTGATCGATTGCACGCGGACTCCCCGTGAAAGAGACAAACGACGGCGAGCAGTTTGTGCGATCCCGCCGCTGCTAACCTTTTCTATCAACGCTGCAGCTTGTCTGTCACCCCGAGGGGGAAAAGTCAACTGGCAAAAGGAAGGGATTTAGCGGGGTGGCTCGCAAGCTAGCCACGTGAACGTTTGGTCTCTTCGGAGGATGACTTTTACGCCAGCCGTGTTTGCCTTGCTGGATGTTTGTGTCGCACTTTGGTGCGCAAAACAGCAAAAAAAAAAAAAATAATAATAATAATAATAATAATGTACACAAAAACCAGGGGATGCTTTACAATTCTATTTCAGTCACGCATTTTCAAATTTAAAACATCTCTTTAGATTGTTTTAAATTCTAAGGGCTATGATAGTTTTGTACTTCAATAAAGTAGTAACATATACAGGGTGAAAAGATCCAAACTATGGAACGTAGAGAGTACTTGCAAGTGCATACGGGTGTACTGACAGAGTATTAACAGGAGTACTTACAAGTACTAACAGGGTTCTTCGAGGACATCTTCAGGGGTACCAGCGGTTTGGAAACGGTATCTATGGGGTAAGCTATAAATTTAACGGCAGGTTATTTGACAATTTATATTCTTGTAAATACAGTAAAGTTACCATGTAAGATTGACGTTTACATGTTATGTAAAAAAAAGTTAGGAAACTGCTTACAATGGTAGAAAATGACATAAAACAGCAACTGGGATGTTGCTTTGTCTGCTCCTGGATCAAAACCAAGGAAAACATATTAACCTCTGCCCTAGATGTATAGTTAATACTTGCGCTGTACGTGCTGCATGAGCAGAGCAAACTGGGAATGGTAGCATTTTTAATTTCCCTTATAGGAAACAAGATACACATTCTTTGATTAGTTTAAGTCTTAAAAGCATCCTGTGCCAGACAGAGTACATTATAGCAAGAAACTGTTGTTGAGGTCGTTGCTGTCTCAGTGGAAGAGCATCCGTGTTGCTGCGCTAACGCCACGCAGGCCAACCAGGTGCCCCTCCTCAGTCCATCTTGCGTCATATTTTATTACATAACCTGCGGAAAACAACGCGGGCAGGAAACGGAGAAACAAGCAGACGAGACAACGAAAGTTGTAACAGGAAAACAGAAATGGACACGAGACCCAATAAAACGGTGTACGAATGGGAACAGAGAGAAACTTTGTCTAAAGACTACAACTTAAACCTGAATCAAAACCAAATACAAACATGTTAGTTCGTTATTATTAACTAACTTTAATGAGCTAAACCATGAAGTGTTAGTATTCTGTCAAACTTAGGAGCTTCACTTAAAAAAACTCCAAAATATCCCTCTAAATAAATTTAATACTTGACTAATGTGTGTAATGCAGTTTGCATAATCTTTTAATGAACTGACGTAAATGACTTCCAACCTACAGACAGAATGTCAATGAAAGTTACACCATTCCAAGGTAGCGCCATAGGAACCACATACTGTAAGTGCTGGGCTATGTTGCCCACTACTTGATGACCAAGAATGTATTCATACTATTTACAAAAATAGTTGTTTACTAGTGCATTTACTCCAGGAAAACTTTGAATATTCAGCGATTAAAAAAAACAATAACTGCGATTTTCAGCTAAAGTAGGTAAGGAATGTATGAGACTGAAGAAAACCACACATCTTCTGGTGGAAAGTTGTGTAGCTTCATGACACAAAAATCCCTCCTTCCCCCAGCTGATATATTTTCCACAGAATTGTTCCCTTCGTTTTCCAAACCCCGGGTGATTTGCTGCTGCAAATCCGCGCCGGTTCTACGCTAACGGAAACGAACACGACACTTGTGACCAGCAGCTTCCAGGTGCACGTGGACCCGGGCCCCCATTGGTGCACGTCCAGCGCAGATCTTATCTCGGATCAGCCCAGACCGGGACGTGCTCAATCACACAGAGTGACAGCCAGCAGCCGCTGCACTTCTGCTCTCATCTCTGCGTGCAACGTGTAATACACTCCGGTCTGGCGTTTCACTCCTCCAAATGGAAAGTAACTCAATTTTCCACAGATGGTTTGAGAGCAGAAAGGGAGGGAGAAAAACAGGCTTAGGGGATGTGTAGTTTTTGGCAAGAAAGGCAGTGATTCACATTTTGAGGAAATGTAGAAGGGTAATTTCCTCTAATAGCTCTGACCAGTCGTATTTTTGTCCTTGAGTTGCTGTTTTTTTTGTTGTTGTTGTTGTTTTTTGGGTCAGATCTGTGGAGCTGGGTTAAACTGAGCTCACTTTCTCTACATGTTTCTGTGTGGTTTACACAATTTGTTCAGCTGGCATAAGAGTCCTGCTGTAATAACTGGTATTAGCATTATAAAAGAATTGGACTGCAGGGAAATTTTAGCTCTGAAATGACATTTATAAGTCTTCTGAATGAAGGGTTACTGAATCCAACAATAAGACCAGAAACTGTGGGGCTTTGCTATCACCTAGTGGCCATTTTGAAGCATACAGTCAGTTGATAGAGTCATATTTTGAAATGAATTCAGGTTTATTAACATGAACTAACTCCACAATACATTTATAAGCTTGTTTTAGTTTGGTTTCTTTGATCTAATGCACTCTCTCTCACACACACCACACACACGTGACTGTGACTCAATATTCCAACTACAAATCAAAGAAATTCAAAACAAACTCAAGTAAGATAATTCATGTATTGTATAAATCAAAAAAATGAACGCTTTTCAGCTTATATGTCTAACCTTATGTGTTCGTTCCAAATAAACTATTAGCACTCTTGATAGATAGATTAATAGGGTGCATTCACACCAGCCCTGTTCAGCTTTAATCAAACTCTGGTTTGTTTGTCTAGGAAGTCCGGCTTGTATGATTAGGTCTGAATGCGTAATCGAATTCTAATACGGACCAAAAAAGCAAACTAATCAGCCTTTAAACCTACAGGAACCCTGAGATTTTTCTTATTTGATGAGCCAAACATATTTTTGAGCAGCAACTCTGCAGGAAGACTTGCAATAATACTCGAACTTGCTGCTTTACGTTTGCAGTGCTCACGTAGTAACAAAGCAGTGCTTGTAGTAAGTAAAACTACAACAAATGCGTGCGTCCGGCGCCAGCGGGAGAAACGGCTCGTGTTATTTCATTTTTATCGGAGAAATCCTACCACCACTAAAATCTGATGCTTCTCCGTTTTCGTTAACATTTTGTGAAGTTGGAAGTTGCGCTTTGGAGGTTTTTGAGTCGTTTTCTTCAGTAGTTTCTGGTGCAGCGCCACCACAGGCAAGCAGGTGAACGGGTTTTTCAGTCAGTTTGGATTGTTTCGCAATCGAAACGCAGCAACTGAAAATGAAACAAATGTTGCAAATTCTGGTCCCCTGTCGAACCGAATCTACAGAACTACCAGGTGTGGAAACGCCCTTAACGTTCTTACATCCACAATGATTGAGGAAAATCCTTACTGAACATTCAGGGTTTTTTTTTTTTTTGGTGAATACAGCTTTACACAACATTTTCACATGCCTCCATCTCCTGCAGGGAAAAGTGAAGGGAATATGAGAAAACTTGTTGCGGTCCAGCAGCAGCAGCTCTGCTCAGATTGATGGTGTTTGGGGATCAGATGCTCTCCAGGTTTGCCAGAAGGGAGAGGTGCTTCAGGGATAGCGTTTTTATAGAGACAGCAGAATGTCTGGCTCTGCTGTAAGAGGAGAAAAGACGGATCTCTCGGTTGGGGACTGGGAGCGTACACCGCTAAGTGATGGATATTTTCCTGTCTTTTCCCTATCTCCTGTATAAAGCAGGGTCGGCTTTATGAGGTGATTTCTTTTTAAAAAAAAATCAGCTCGACATCAATTTTTTTCCCCCTGAAGAAGTCGGGGCCTTTTAGGGCTACACTCATTCCTGCACAGAAACAAAATCCAGGATGGTTCATGGCATCATGCCCGAGTTTCACTTCCCGGCCCACATGAAGAAATAACTCAGAAACTCAAGATGTAAAACAGTAAATTTAGTTACATTTTTTAGTTCCCATCTAAGATAGCCCATGTCTATATTTTCCAAATGCCAGAAGAATTTCAGAAGAGAATATGTCAGAGATTTATTTATTCCTATCTTTACAACCAGAGGTTTAGTGCAGAAAGAGTACTATCGCTTTAAACAAAGCCCGGATGATGATGTCATGGCTTTGGAAACCTCTGATAGCTTAATTGTTACATTTGAGTTGATAGGAGGCTCACATTGGGAATGTATGTTAATGGGCATTTATCGCATCTTTTATCATCGTGATACATTTCTTATCGCAATAAGAATTTTGGTTTATTGTTGTCACGATAAATTTGAATTAAACCCCTCCTCCTCCCAATATCCATACCATCACAAGTGTTCATTTTAAAATTGGTTCCACTGTTCAATTAGAGAAGTAATACATTTGATCGAATCCAGTTAATGTGTGCAGCTTAGTGATGCAAACCACATGTCCTTTTATGACTGGTGTCCTAAAGAAGTGTATCACAAATTAGTATGTTTTTTCCAAGAGCAGCATTTGTTCTTGTGAGATTATGATTGAGGTCGTAGCCGTAAATTTACATTAAAAAAAGTAGTTTGTATCGTCACTCTTGTCATTATCACTACAGTTTCACAAAATATTGTGGTAAAGCGTCCGGTCCATAAAGCCCTCCGCCCAATTTTGCCGATTTCAAAGTCAAAAGAAATCAGCCAAGATGCAGGAAGGAAAAATGTGGTGCTGTACAAGTCTGTTTCAGTCCTGGGAACAATTTCTAGATTCTTGAAGGTTCCGTTCTTATCGGTTCTTAACAATTACGCGCAAATGATGGGTATAGTCCAACCATCACACTGCTCAGGAAGAAGATTTGTTCTGTGTCTCAAAGATGAATGGTTTTGACCAAATGAAAGATGTTTAGCCACATCACTATCAACACCACGCGTGGGACATAATATTTCATTGACATGTACTTGGAAAAAAATGTGCAGGATCCTGCCCTATAAAAAGAAGTGGAAAATTACAGTCTAAGTAAATATTAAGACTGGAAATGAGCAAAATGGGAACTGGTCTTTTAAGGCCATGAGCTTTATACCAACAGACAGCTTTATCAGGAGTGTTGACTCCACAATAATTCACATTTGGTGTTTTTCCATGAGAAAACAGCACAACCATTAATCACTTGGACAAATGGGACATCAGGAAAATGAAGGCAAATAAATTCCACGAGTTAAGTTTTGTGTTACATTTTTACTTGCTTTAGTAATTGCCAAAAACGCGCTCACGGAGACACGACTTGTTGCAAACCTGCCAGCTGATTTTGAAATTATGTCCCTCCAGGGGCTCTTCCTGCGTTTGCCATTTTACGTGGCTCATCCATCACGACTTTGTTGCCGGAGGCCTGTTGTTAGGGAGGACAGACCTCCGGCCCTGTGAAGCCCCTCGATTCTGTCCCCAGGGAGGGGAGCTGCCATGACGAAGCTGCACGGCTTCATCGTGGTACCAGACATTTTGGTTCTGTCTGGCCGATCCCCAGACAGCTGTGCGGCAACGTTCGTACAAACAGAGAAACTAGAGGAAACTGACCTAGAGTGTCTCTGCCATTGTTGTACAACATTAATATTTATCATTAAGTTGTTATTCAGGAGTTTTTAATTCTCTCAAAACCCAGCTCTAGAGAGACATACCGTGTCTTAGGGGGATTAAGAAGCACAGCTTTTATTTTCTCATTGAACCGTTGGGTTCTGCATGCTAATTAAGCAATGAGTAAATCTCAAGCTGCCAGGAGTTTCTCTGTTTTTTGGTTGTTTTTTTTTTGCTGCCTCTCTCGTGTTGCAGAATCACTACTTCTACATGAGTGACTCGCCTACACGTCCTTGAATGGCAGAGAGCAATCTTTTACAAACCACACTGTGAAATTCTGAGTCATCTCCAATATTTAAGAAAGCCATTTGACTAGTTAATATTATGGAAGTCACTGTTTTTTCTTAATATAATTTAATACCAGGCAAAATGTGCAACCCACTGGTATGCTATAAAGCACTTGGTTTTCCATACACTTTTAAAAATTCATTCAAAAGTTATCAAAATACATCAAATAGATGATTAGTACACATCAAAGCGAAATTAGCTATCAGTTATTGTTATTCTGATTGGTTAATGACAGTAAATGGCCTTCATGTCAGCTGAAAATGATTTTAGCTTCCCTTTAGATGGGGTTTGACGGCATAACAAGGCCAGATAAGGTATTATTATTAGTAGTAGTGGTAGGTAATGGTACTGGTGGTAGTAGTAGTAAAATCACAAACAGTCAGTTGTGAGGACACTTTGTTAATACTGAAGTTACTGCTGGAGCAGGACAACGGCTGAATTTAGCTTACACTTTCGGAGCTCTTTGTGGATGTAGCGTGGTCTAATAGTCCAACCATGACATGTCAGGTTCTTCACACTGACATGTCAGAGCAAGCAAACGACAAAGCAGCCAGTGTAAACAGTAATAACCCATTATCAGCCGCATCAGCGTGATTGCTTGTTTTCAGTCCCATTACATCTGGTTTTTGTGTCACTCAGAGGGGATTAGGGATTTGTGCTGCCTACTACACAACATGTTCTGAGCTGGTAATATTTTTTTGGATTAAAAACAAAATGAAATTCTGCCGCGACTGAGTGAAAACATCCAGTCGCGGTTGTATTTCTCCAAGCTTCTTAATTTTGCTGTTTGAATGGGATTCACCAGTGTGCTCCTATGGATGATGTTCAGTAATTGTTGTTTTTTAACCAGTGTACAGTATGGCGGTCACATGGACTCTGTCAATCATGTGTTTTGGTTGAAATGGATTTTCGAGCTCATAAAGTAAAACATGTCATTGTTCGTAAAGTATTGTTTTTCCCACGTTCCATGAATGCGCCACTTTGCTGCACACGGGTACCTCTGTGTGTAATGGTGCGTTTACACTAAACGCGTTTTCAGCTTCAGGCGCGTCTGGCTTACATTCAAAGTCTATGTGGAGGCGTAGAATATACTGTAACGTGTTCCACATGTCTAGCTTTCATGAGTGATTTGATTGTGCTCTGGATTACTATTACTGTTTTTTTTTTTTTACAAAATTATATTGACTGGATAGTAACATTAATATGCGAAAACAGAAAATAGATTTTCTAAGAGATGGTTTATTGACTGATTTTTTTTGTTTTGTTTTGAAAAACCAAATGTAACGTAAGGATAATTAATTTAAGTGGATGAATTATTTTATCTTAGGAATTAAGAGTTGCTTGCACATTGTGTGCAAACTGGATTTTAATTTTTCTATTTTTTTTATTGACAGAATCTGCTACTAAGGACAAAGCTGAGATGCCTGAGGACTGGATGCTGGATGTATCTACCCAGGACCTTCCATACGGAGGCCACATGGTCCCCAGGAGGGTGGTAGGGCCTGAAAGGATTTTTATTCCCCCTTATTTTTTCCTCAGAGGATTTACTATTTCTTTTTCTATTATTTTACTTGAACTCGCAAACATTTTATTTGCTACTTTTCTTTGGATCAGACCTGAGTTCATAAAATAACTGATTTATCAAAAATGACGAGTAACAGAACCCTACTCTAAATGCACAAGATGTTAATGTTCACTTTAAGGTTTTCTGCTTTGAGATAGAAATTAGAACAAGGAAAGAGCGTCTGGTGAAGAACAAATTCACCAGACGCCAGATTGTGCCAACTGGTTGAAATGTTCCAGCAAACTTAAGGTCCATTCACACCAACCCTATTTAGTCCACTTTAATTGTTTGCCTAGAAAGTCCAATTTGTTTGGGGAGGTGTGATTTTTCTTTTTTTTTGGGTGGGGGGCATTTTTGGTCTAATGTGGACCAAAAAAGCAAACTCTGGTCTTTCTAAAGACATTGGTCTGGGTTAGGTTGAAGTGAACTCTGGTGCGGTGTGAATGCGTATGTGAACGGCAGGCAGACAGGGGACCGCTCTAAAAACAGGAAGTGGACTACAACGCAGGGCATTCTCGGTCAGCAGAGCCAAAACAAATGTTTACTGCTACAGGAGAAATGACTCGTGGTCTTTCACCAGAGACGAGAGAAATGTACATTTTATGAAGAAGAAAGAGTTTCTGAAGTTTTTGTGCCGTTTCCTTCAGTAGTTTTGGTGCAGGCGATTAGGTGAACAAGTTTTTCGATTTGATTGGTTCGATTGGTTCGTTTGCCACGGTGCCGTGTGAAAGAGAACCGTACCAGCTGAAAATGTAACAAATGTTACCATTCTGGTCCCCAATCAAACAGAGTCTACTGGGCTATCAGGGGAAAACACTAAAAATCTGTCGCATTTATAGCCCCTCGTGCCCCCATCTCCCCCTTTACCTAGCAGAGCATCTCTGTGTGCCTCCATCGTGTCCGTCGCTTCCCACTCCACGTCCCGCTAATTACCCATCAGCACAAAGACGGGGGCTGTGTTTACGTGGAGGCAGGACCACTGTTCCTCCGGCTGCTGGCTCTGACAGCCTGTCACACTCTGGATCCTCACCGACAGGCAGTGGCAGGAGAGCTGGCCTCAGACCAACCGCCTCCATCCTGGGACCGACACGCGGCTTCGCTCCCAACACGCATCTACTTTGAGCACCCCGGCAATTTGCTGTTGTGCTACTTGTCTTGGCAGCTGACACTGTTTGTGTTTTTTGTTTTTTTGTTTTTTTTGCCCTCCTGCTCTTTCCGCTGCTAATGAGCTTCCTGGGTGCTGTCACGGCAGACTGGAGACGCTGGAGCTCCTAATGGAAAAGTCAGGAAAGACACAGCCTTGAGAGTCGGGCAGAAGTTAGCTTAATTACGTGAATAAATACAGCACTCATAGCCAAATACGTTTGGTTTTCGAGTCTGTAACAGATATTGAATCTCTGCATTTCTCCGGTCTCTTGTGTGTGTGTGTGTGTGTTTGTGAGAGAGATAGGAGTGTGTATAGCTGCAGCTGACATGTTTCTCTCCTCCGTGCTGAGATGGGGCCAGCTGAAAGAGCTAGTGAGAGATCATTAGTGCTAGCATCCCCTGACACGACTGTGGGAACATCCTCACCTCCTCATTGTTCCCTCCTGTAGAGAGTTTTGTTCCACCGGTTTGTCCCGTTTCCACCTTCCCATCATGCTCTCCCCACCACCTGACAGCCGTCTGGCCGTGTCTTGTTGCAGTTTTTTATTCCCTTGTGCCATATGAGTGAACCACAGACGCCGACAGATTCTTTTAGTTTAAATTACTGGAAAATAAAATGTGATTAATTTTTGAACGAGACGGTAACAGGCACCTATCCACTTTTTTCATTTCCGATACCGATACAGATATCGGAGGTTTGGTATTGGCTGATACCAAAGGAAGTGACTTAAAATATTGGGTTTTTTTTTTTAAACCTAAATATACTGAAATACAAACTTGATTGCTGACTCTGCACCAAGGTTAATATAGTTTACTAAAACTAACAAAGGAACAAAAACTGAAGTTAAGAAACATTTTTGTTAAGTGAAGTAAATAAAAGCGGGAATAAGGAAAAACTGTAACTAACAATATTTTGCGCTTGTAAAACTAACCAAAACATCTTGAAATAATAGACATAATATCCTTGTGCTCAGAGCACAACGCATAGAATTCTAGAATTTTTTTTCAATATCGGGACAGATATGGATATTAACATCGGATCGATGCATCTCTAGTAACAGACAGAGGTTGGCATTTATCGTATCGTTCATCATTCATCGAAATCAGGTGGAAGTTTAGATTGATTTTGGATATTATTATATTCCTGTGAGGTTTAGAAATCTAATGCTTATTGTCTACGTTTCAATTACTAGACCAAAACAAAGAACAGTTTTTGTGCTTTTTTTTGTCCAACCCTCAGGGAAATGAATTTCACAGTATATCAGATGACATCAAAAGCGTAAGAAATTTTTTCACCTCGCAAATAGTTAGATGTGTCTCCATAAAATCTCCCTAACCTAATGTTTACCGACTTATCGCGGGAACAAACTTAAACACGTATCATTTTAATTGCATTTTGTATTTAATTGTAATGCTGCAATTGCAAAATTGTTTTTCTTTTTACGTCGCAGTAATATTGAGAGAGTTTTGCGCACATTTGTAATGGAAATGCAGCTGAAAAGATGGACATAACTACATTTAGAAAGAAAATAACTGAAGCTAAAAGTCCTAAACACCTATGGAACATAAGATAAACCATAGTATGAGAGATTTACCTCTAAAATAACTTTTAATTTTACCAACATATTCCTCTGATTGGAAATCATATCAATGTTTGCTGTGTATCTTCCACATCTACACTCTGAAGTTTCAAATGGCATAATATGAGAAAAAAAAAAAAAACTAAAGTACACTTCCATCAGCTAATTGCTTCTCTGGGTGGGTAAAACGTTGATAATCTGCTCAATAAAGATAACACTGTATCTGTCCGACATCACAAACAGAGAGTGCATAAAAGCAGAAACAAAGCGACTTGTGACGATGTGTACAGAAATTAATTAGCCGGGTACAGATCCGGACACGCCACCGGTTACGCAGATAAAGGCGTTTCACAGGGACAACTCGTGTTTGTGTGCTTTACAAATGGAAATCAAAGCTCTCGCTGCGCGTCGCTCGGTGAAATCCGATCCAGACTCTTATTAAACACGCTGGCCTCATAAACCACGGAGAAGGCTTTAACTGTCCAACAAAAGCGATGAAACTCCCATAAATATTATCAGCAGGCTAATCAGAGCCACTTGAAGCATTGTGTTAAAACAGTAAAAGCTCTCGCACACACAAGGCCAGCAAGCACAGAACCTCTGCGTCTCTTAACGTGTGTAATAACTCTTCATACTGTCCCACAGGAGAGAGAGAGAAAGAGGGAGTCTTAAACATGGCCAAGGTGGATGATTCAAGGTTTATTCACTCCTGCTCAAGTGGAGTTCAGTCATTTATGAGGCGACGGCATGAGATAGCAAAAAGGCAACAATATCCAAAACTAAAGGAGCATTAAAATGGCTTCACATGCCTGTGTTTCAACACATGAATGGCTACAATTAGTTTAAACCTTGATATTGGACGAAACTTAAAAGGTTTGCAAGCTTTCATTGAGTCATAATAGTTAGACAATGGAGGTTTCAACTCAAAAGATCTTAAGAGTTAGTATTGTGTACATTTTATGAGATTTGCATCATGTTATAATGTTATTACCTCATCAAAAACATTCCTGGAGTGTTACTTTGATTCGTTCACACGTTTTGAGAAATTTTTTAATCTCCCACGGCAACCATTCGGTTGAGCAAAATGCCAGGGTGGACCTAGTCCCGCCTTCGAGGATGAAGCTCTTCCGCAGAGCTGCAGTTTCCAAGCTTCCATAATAAAGTGCAATCCTTCCCCACTCAGCCCCTTCAGACTAGCCAGCAGCAGTTAGCAAACACCTGGTGGGACTGAGCTCATTATACAAACAATTTCTCAGTGCAACACCGGTAAAAATGTTGTTAAAGGATTAGTAGGATTGCTGTTGTGATGACTTCCTGAAGGCAGAGTTTCAAAAAGAGCAGGAGTTTCTTAAAGAGGCAAAGGTCCAATTCCAAGGAGTTGTGCACAGTCATATTTTTTATATATATTGTAACCTTACTAAGCTTATAGCCTAAGTCATTTTTTTCCCAAAGTGATTTTATTTTCTTTCTTTAGACTAAAACATCTTTTGGAAAGAAAAAGGTGGTTTCACTTTTGGCGAAAAATGACTTAGGCAATTATTTTAGGAAGGTGATGATATAGCCTCTTTTTTTTTTTTTTTAACTGAAGTTAACATAGTTACTTGATTGTGCTATAAAACAGCACTATGTGCCTGGAAAATACATAATACTGGCCTTTTATACAGTTAAATTAAAACTCCAGTCTTTTAGGCCATCAAACATATTTTAATATTTGACACAGGCAACTTGAGTAAATGCCAAAAAACCACACAAAAAACGGTTGTTTTAAAAAAAAAAAAGCTATCCAAACCAACCTGTACTCCACGTGAAAATCTAATCACCACCTACTCCTAATCAGTAGTTGTGCCACCCTTGGTGACAACAGCCGCCATCGAGATAATTGCCTCTGAGTTTTTCCATTACTGACGTGCAGATTTTGGCCAATTTTCTTTGCAGAATTGTTGTAATGGTTGTAATTGGAGGCTTTTCATCCGTGAACTAGCTTTTTTCACGGTCATGCCACAGCATGTCAACTGCATCCAAGTCAAGACTTTAAATAAGCAATTCCAAAAATCTTCATTACTGGTTTCTTCAGACAGTCAGGCATGGACTCGCAAGTTTGCTCAATGCAATGTATATATATAGATCTGTAGTAGGATGTTCATCAGTCCACTGAATATTTTCCCAAAAGTCTTCAGAGTCATCCGTTTGTTTTTCTGGCGAATGTGAAACTCTCCTATTGAGGACATTTTTCCGCATCTCTTTCCAATTGTTGGATCATAAACACTGACCTCAACTGAGGCGAGTAAAGCCTGCAGAAGTTTAGTTGTTTTGGATTCTTTTGTGACCCTCCATGAGTTTTTCCAGGCCACTCCTGGGAAGGTTCACCACTGTTCCATGGTTTCTGCTCTTGTGGGAAATTAACTGCGGTTCCCTGGAATCCCAATGATCTTTTATAGCCCTCCTCATGCCGACAGTTATCAAAATAATTGATATCGTAACTTAAAAGCTGTTTTATGCAGCTTATCTTTGGTCTTAAAATGTGGTTGATAATGTGTGCAAAAGAAAAACGTGTTTATGAACACAATTTGTTAAGTTACTATTTAATCTATCACTTCTCTTTGATTTTACTGCATCACATTTTTTTGATTTTAATTAGAATATGCTAATTGGCAAGAAGGATTTGAAAATATTCAACAAAATGCAACAGATGTGGTGACTGTCCTAAAAGTCTGTATTTTTCCCCCTCTCAAAGTGATTTTTAAAAAATAAATAAATGACAAGAAGCACCACTTCTTGTTTGTCAAAAGATGATTTAGGCTAAAAGAATAACTTTTGACAAAAAATATCAGTATTATTGCATGATTTGGGCATCATCATTGGGCATTTCGGGTCTTCACCACTTGGTGGCGCTGTCAGCAAGATAAAGCTAGAGGCAGCAGAACAAACATGTAGAGTCGTTTCTGTGTGCAGTTTTAACTCAAAGAAGCATGTTTCCTCCCTCTCCCAAATCTTCCCTTACTTTACCTCTTCAGATCTAGAAACCAAAGATTCAGTCCACAACGTTTGAAATGGGATGTATGCCAGCGTTTTGTACAGGATGATTAATGCCCTGATACCCCGTTTGTCAGACTGGACCGGTAATTAGCCCTCATGGGTCACTTTTAGAGCCAGGACGGTGTCGTTCGCATTGGCACGCCGGAGCTCCGGAAGGTTCCGCGCGGATTTAGCTCCTTGTCATTCCGTCGCACTCGCAGGCCTCTGCGGTAAACTCGCCAAACCGGTGTCAACTTTCCGCAGTTCGTCCAGTCTGGCCTAAGACCTGCTGAACCTCCCATAACCCCAGCAGTAGCAGCAGAAGAGACACAAAACAGAAAGCTTTGAACTTTTTACAGCAGGGTAGAAAGCCCTCCCGTTTCCAAAAACGAACGTTTACGCCGAGCCAGATCTGTATGTCAGCGTGACGAAAACGCCACACTGCGTGGACGAATCTCACTTCTACATAATGAACAACTTCTCTTTTTCTTTCCTTTACACAACAAAGGGAAGAAAAATGTCACACCTGTCTGCAGGTTTTATTCCACCATTAACCTACTTTCTGGGAGACAAAGATGGAAAAAAGAAAAGTAAGAACGCACACACAGGAGACAAAAAGACGTAAAAAACCCCCCAAAAAGTCTGTCCAGTTGTTGTTTAGCTCATGACATTTGTTTGAATCAGATTGCCGGGGGACATTTACATAGTGCAGGAAATTGCAGGGAAATGTCAGAAAGCATCAGCGGGTTCTGATAGGCCACAGAGAAATGCTGCTTTTTTTTGTACTCTGGCATTTTGGAGGCTTGAAAGTCAAACCGATTTCATTGATCTGCCTTCGTGCTGGATGTTTTCCCCTTCCGCTCGTGCTTACAGCGGCGATTCCTGTTGTCGTGTCAAACAAACGGGACGTTTTTCTCACGGCAGAACGGCTCAGAGGAGGGGGGTCCGTACATTTCAAAAGAGCCCGGGCAAATCAGCATGAACACAGTGCTGAATGTCTTCAAATATGGAACGCTGGGTTTACTGTAATGCAATCTCTGAAGGTTCATTTGAGGTAATATAGCCTTCAACCATCAGGGGGCAGTAGATTGTTAAAAAAAACACTGAAATGGATGATGTTTGACTACAACATAAACAGATAAATGCAAAAAATGAAAAGAAAACATCGTGATTTCCTGATATCAACATGCCCTCCTCATATTAGTCTTGATCTTTTACACCTTACAAACAAAAACTCGAAACATATTTTATTGGGATTTGAATTGTTTCAACTTTTGTGAATCCAACATTCAAATGGGTTGTAGGGCTGGATTTGTTTCATTCTAATCCAGGAAAATGCTTTGACCATTACAAAGGGATGCATGCAGAGGTTTGTTGTCAGCATGATTCTACCTGACCTTTTTATAAGTTTCTCTCAACGTTGGATTTCTTCCCGCCAGTCATCTATAAAGAGCAGATTTGTGGAGTGCAGAGCTAACAGTTGCTGTGTCCTTAGATTCTCTCACCTGTGCTGCGGATTTCTCTGCCTCCTCCAGAGGAGCTTTTAGCATTTTGGCTGCATCTCTAAATAAAAGGACTCTTTTTATGGCCTGTAATTTTGCAGCCTTCAACGTGTTTACAGAGCTTCTTCTCTGATGCATCAGGGTTCGGATTGCAGGTATCAGAAGTTTAAACGGAAGACTTTTCACAACCTTTTAAAGCCACGTTGGATGAGATTTAAGATTTAAATAACTAGGGTTGAGGGATCCTGCTGAATTACAATCAAGCATAGCATGCGTGTCACACAATGAGACACGTTCATGCTTAGTTATTGCCTCTTTATTGCTCTCTGGTACAATAGCTGTATGAAAACAACCCAGGAAAAAAAGACATTAGAAATAGTTGGTTCAGCCAACCGGAGATAAATTTGCTCTTAACTATGATAGTGCTAGCTAGCTTTTTCTAGCTAGAAAAGCTAGCTGCACTAGCAGCTAGTAGCCTCAACCGCCTCGAGTCACGGACCGTAATGAAGATGTCTGCGCACGAATCAAACGTTAACCTGACAGAAAAGTTCAGCGAGAAAATAGAACCACATTTTTAAGAATATACAAAGTTAGTTTTGCCACAACAAAATGTAAGGCCTGTGATTAACGTATTTAAGTCCAACTTACATTTTTTTTTTACTGAATCTGAGCACTTTTTCAGACTTTGACGACGATGATTTCAACATGATAGAGGTTCTAAATGTGGGACATTGTTTTTCAGGCTGATCCTTCTTCAGACTTCGCCACAGGTTTAAATTGCACACAGCTGGAGTGTATTCACTAATAAGGTGATTTCTGGTTACACTGCAATTTATTTAGAGATACTGAAGTAAAGGGTTAGATTACTTTACTTTGTTTCATATAAAATCCAAAGAAAATCTAGTGGTTTGTAAATGTAACCCATGTGGAACATTTTGGAAGGCACTGCAGGTAAAATATTAAAAAAATAATCATTGTTGCTCCATAAAGTCTCTGCTTATAGTTGTGTTTTTTTTCTATGGTTCCCCTGAACTATATGACCCTTTTTAGCTCACAAACCAAATTCATATTCACCAGGGCTCCCTACAATACCAGATTGTCTCCTTCACACTTCATTAACGCCTCCCTTAGGAAATATAGAGCTTGTAAAATATAGATCTTGGCCAACCCTGGCTGTCTGCTAATGCATCCAAATTGTTACTTGGCTGATTTTTATTTTATTTTATTTCATTTTTGGATGGGGGGAAAATAAGCTGAATAATCAAAGGAAGACAACAACAACCAAAAGAAAAAACAACAAAAAATACTGCTCGATCTGAAATCAAATGCAGTTAGCTTTAAAAAAAAAAGGGGGGGTTATTTAAGTTTTTAAATACACAAAACCTTCTATATGAAGAAGGAAGAGCATAGCGCCATCCTCAGGCAGGATCTGACCCAGTTGCACGTGATGCATCGCCGTTTAAATGCCATCTGACTTCTTTCTGATTTACACCGCGACGACTGCAGCGGGACGGCGGTCTGCGAGTAAGTGTCTTCGCTGGACGTCTCGTCATTATTCCTACATTTATTAAATTAGGATGATTTATGACCGGTTTGTATGGAGCAAAGTGTACTGCCTAAATGACTATTTAAATGAACACAGGAATTTCATTAACTTCTGACCTCCATGAGCACAGATTGTCTTGCATCGCTGCGTCCGGACGAAAGCAGACGCCGGACTCCTTCATGACCTCGCCGCAGCCTCCGCCTGTTTTGGTCTTTATGTGGTGGAAATATTACTTCTTATTGCTGCTCATATTGAGTTTGTCATATTCCTTTTTTGTTGTTGTTTTTACCTTATTTTAAACAACAGATCCCATCCTCCCAAAGTATTCGTCTCATTTACTTGCTTTTCTGCTTTCGCTCTGATTTACATGCATGACTGATCCTTCTATGGGTTCCAAAATCAGTCATTACGTTCAAATGTACTTGGTTTAAAGTTCAATTTCAAGTGCCTGATTCCTTTTTCTTTTAAAGACATTTTGGGGAGACCCTGTCATAATTAGTATAAGATAGTATAATGACATTATTCCCATGTTATAAGTGAAATAATCTGCCTGTAGGTCTATACATTTTTCATCAATATTAAAAGGAATTATTGACTGAAAACAAATTCATTTGTCTTACTAAAAACGTTACTTGTAAGTTATTTTTATCTTATGTCAAGTATACTAAAAAAATTTTAACTAGAAACTAGACCAAAAATACTTTGTAAGAGTTTTTATTTTTTTTTTTGGCAGGGTAATGAAAAAAATATCTTGAAAGAAAATCTGTTAGAGGACGCAAAATCCTTAACACCGATGCAGTGGTTCACCTTCCAGCCGAACAGCGACCCCAAACATTCAGCCAGAGCTACAGCACAATGTTTACATCAAAGCATATTCATGTGTTAGAATGGCCAATTAAATCTCGCAGAAGCCATCTGTCAGATTCGACAAAGCTAAAATCGGTTTGGAAAACAGAACTGGCAAAAATCTCAATCTCCAGACGGGTAAAACTGGTGGAGACATTCCCCACAGAACACTAGCAGCTGCTTTTGAACCGGACACAAAAAAAATGCGATGATGTGAAATTTCTCTGCTCGAGACCAAAAGATCATTGTGTGAAAATGACCGTCAAAAAAAACCAACTCCTGATGTTTTTAAATCTCATTTGGTCTGGGTTTCAAAAAGCCAAACATTAGCTTCAAAACACAGCATCGATTTATGTTTTGGTCGATGCAGAATCCGTATATCCACCGTAAGGAATGCATGGAAGGTGAATACAGTAAAAAATTCATATGAGGCGACAGGTTCTGGATATGTAGCAGGGCTCTGCGGCAGACTCTCCTCAGAAGTCTGCATGGAAGTGAGCGGCAGACTCATATAATGAAGAAGAGCGCGTGCTGAGATGCATACATGAATGAGAATCTCCCCCTCGCCGACCATACATAATCAGCTAGCCATGTTCTCAGATTGTTTTCATCTGAGCCCTGGCTGGATTCAAAGTGTCCCTGTTAAATCCATGGAATTCACCTGGGATGAAGGGGTGTGTGTGTGTGTGTGTATCGGCGTGTGTCCGCAAGTGTGTGTGTGTGTGTGTGGAAAGAATGCAGGCCACATTACCTGCACAGCTATTTTTCTGGCAGGCAGCGTGAGATTTGGTTAAGCCCGCCTGTGTCTCCTCGCTCGGCTTGCCCTGGGGTCGTGTCAGACGGACGGGTCGAGTGGATACGTAAAGCTGTTCTGCAGATCCGGAGCTTAGAGGGGAAGGAGCCGGTCATGAAGTGGCCCTGTCTCCCACGGCGACACGTCTGCAAGCGGCATTAGCTCGGAATATGTATCGCCATCGCCGCTGCTTTTAGGGGTGTTTTCACACCTGACAGTCCGGTACACTCGGTTTGATTGGGGAGCAAAATTGCCACATTTGTTGCGTCTTAAGCGTTCGCGGTTCGCTTTTACACGGCTGTGTTAAACGAACCATACCCTTCGAAAAACTTGATCACCTCCTCACCTGTGGTGGCGCTGCACCAAGAACTACTGAAGGAAACGACACAGAAACCTCTACAGAAGACTATCAACATTTTCACTGACCATATAAATATTCAATTGCAATTCAGAAAATAAACTTGCTCAGTGGAAACACGGCAGTTTTCCAGTTTTCGATAAGACATTTCTGCTCCAGAACGAGGTGGTTTTTCAGCCGTATCAAAATTAACATATTTTGCAAAACTGCAATCGAAACACGTTTTTCGCATCACGAGAGTCATGTGATAAACAACCAGACGCTGCTACTGGCGGAAAAGAAGAAGAAGAGGACGGGAAGTAAAGTGACAATGCCATAGCATGTTTTTAACAACTGTAAACCAAAATGGAGTGGCATCAAATTGTAGCTTTTGTAGGATTTCTCTTTTCCCCCAGGCTAAAGACCATGAGCCATTTCTCTTGTGTGTTTGTTTTGGTTCTATTTACGCAAAATGCCCTGCGCTGTAGTCCACTTCCTGGTTTTGGAGGAGTCTCCGGTCCGCTTGCCATTCAGACTTCCACAGAATTCCCTTCAATTGTACCGTGGATCAGAGTTAGAAACAGACCTCGATTGCGCGTTCACACACCTCCCCAAATGAAGCAGACTTTCTAGACAAACCCGCCAGAGTTTGATTAAAGCGGACTAAACAAGGATGGTGTGAATTCACCCTTAATCCAAACCCCAACCCAAGAGCTTCCTGCACCGAACGCGCATTATGAATAAAGATTTACTGCCGGCGCACATGCCTCCGCCCGTTTCCACGCTTCCTCCTCCGCCCCCACCCGCCGTGCGAGCTGACAGGGCTGTTCATTCCACTCGGGATGATGATGAAGATGTCATAAATTTTATTGGCAGCTGCCAATGTCGATGCAGCATTATGGAATGAACCAGTGTTTCACACAGTATCTTAATCTAATTCTCGAGGCTCCTTGCTTCCTGGGCAGCCAGGATGCTGCAGGGTCGGCCAAAGTCGAGGAAACAAAGTAAATAAAGCAGACAGGATGCCCTTCTGCAGCTCGGGGTGGAAAACGCATCCAGCGAGGACCAGATACGAATTGCGAAAGGATATCGGCTACAAATGCTGATAGATACTGGGCTTCCCGAGCCCCGGTATCTGCTTTGTGTGATGGAGCACATCCTATTATTCCAGTATTAAGCAGTCACCTATCAAGCTGGGAGCGCTGCATGCGGATGTTTAGAGGAAACAGCGCGTCATCGTGAAACGCTTACAAAGGACTCAAACATGGCTTTAACCACTGAATTTTATTGCCCCTGTTGGGACTGCGCTGTGCATCAATCCTATGCAAATTGTCTCCCACTCCTCTTTGAAAGCAAACCCCAAAAACACTTCCCACCTCAAACACACACACACACACATGCCCCACACTCAGAAACAGCAGTACTTTATCCCTGCATCCTTTCACATGACATCATTAGTGAAACTCAATTGTCTGACAGGTAAAAGGCTGTCTTTTTTTTCCCCTCACTCTCTTTGTTTAAGTTCTTTTGCTGCAAAACAGAACTGTCCCACTTTTTTTTTTTTTTACTACAAAGCTTAAATCAATTAAAACAGGAATGTCTAAACTCTGCAACATCACCATTTTGTTTTCTGTCTTTTGTTTTTTTTTTTACATTACTAATTGGCTTTTATTTATAGAAAGCTTAGCGTTCTGTAAAATGTAGGGAGGCTGACACGTGGAACTGCTGGTATTCAAAAGGCATGATTTTAAAAAAAAAAAAAAAAGTTTTTTCTCATTACAAGGACAAACTTTAATGTATGTTATTATGCGATGGAGCGACAAAGTAGTACATAACTGTGTTGCAAGAGGTAAACAGCACCACAATTAAAAGCCTGAAAAGCAAGGCCTGCATTTGTCCTCAGCTATGTTATACTGAGGTGAAGTTTTGTAGTGCTGGTCCTGCATTACACATGTTGAGTAGGTCAAAGGTTTAGCATTGGTCTCTTATGGTAAAAACACTTTCTCCCTCATTCTCAGTATCCTACGTTTGTTGTGGCACAACCCAGAGCTTGATTGAACATCTGCTTTTTCCCTCCATCTTCCATAAAGGCCAGATGTGTGATTAAAGATCAAGATTCATGGGATCCGTTTTGGCAAGACATACAATTTCCTCAGACACCCCACCACGCCCCCCAAAAAACCCTTTTTTTTTCCTCTTTCCAATTATGCATGTAGCTGGGCTAAATTCAAAGGCATGCCACACTTTTCAGATTTTTTCGGGAAGAGAGAAAAATATATGGTTGTAGTTATGATTTTTTTCTGTCCAATTCAAAAGCACGCCACACTTTTCAGATTTTCTCAGGAAAAAGCACAAAACCAATGTTTTTCTCTTCTCAAAATCACACCACACTTTTCAGATAAAAACAACAACTGAAAACCAAATTTTTTTGCCTTCACAATTATTCAAAAGCACGCCACACTTTTCAGATTTTCTCAGAGAAAAAACCCCAACTTGAAAACAACCCATTCTTCTTTCTCTTCCCAATGAAGCATTACTTTCCATTCGATTGCCACGATAAATACCAATAACATTCATTAAAATTTGTGGCTGTTAAGTGACAACATGTGAAAACTTCGAGGTTCATTATTACGTTTCTAGGGCCTGTTTGTTAAGATGCGTATCATTTTGTATGCAACAGTTTAATTATCTTCTAGCAATTGGGAGGATTTTATTCAAAAGCTAAAACAGGTCCAGATGAGCTGTGAGCTCATGGAGGAATTTCAATTTAGCACCATGTCCAAAATGAGTCCAAGCCCTTGCATGAGATGAGCTCACTAGAGGCTGGTTGTGGGTTTATTGGACGGCTCACATGCAGAGACACACATACAAACACTCCTACAGACCAAAAATAAATAAATAAAACACCCTGGATGTCTCCTCTCTTTTTAATCTTTATTTAGAGACACCATTGGAGAGCGATGGAGCATCGGGGAGACACCAGAGAGGAAACGGTGTGATCCTCGGCCACCCGGGTTGCATGTTGCTTTCAGAAGCATGGGCCTTAATGAAGACGCCATCTTTGGGACATTTACAGCTCATCTCTGCGGCGTAGGGAAATTCTCCCCGCGCACCACAGCTAATTATTGCTCCATGCCTCTGCGTCCTGAGAGCAGCTCGGGATTCGGTTTTGTTTGCTGAGGGTAAATAGGTATTAATAAGAGACGATGGAGGTGCAATTTTCAATTTTTCACTTAATCACCGGATGCTTTTTATACTTTCTAATCAGCAATTCGGATTTCATGAAATCCTTTTCTTTTATACTTCCCTCAGAGTTGTACAGTTGGCCTGCACCGATCCACTTTTTTCACTTCCGATACAGAAATCTGAGGTTTTTGGGATCAGCCAATACCGATCCGATACAGAAACGCAATCCTGAACCGACTTAAAATGTTTCCTTTTTTTAAACACAGATATATATCTACTGAATTACAAATGTATTTGACAACTCTGCACCAGTACAACACATTTAAATACACCAATAGTTTCATAAGCTTGGTCAGACATGTATAAACAACTTTAATTTGTTCAGACAAAAAAAAAAAAAGGTTGACTACCTAGGTAAAAAAACAAAACAAAGAAAAACTACAACAAGCTATTCAAACGGTTCAGAAAGCGTGATTAGAAATTCTAAATGTAAAATCAATAATAATGCCAAATGTTGCTCAGAGCACAACGTATAGATTTAGACTGAATAGATCCACCCAATCTAGAATTTTTTCTAATATTGGAACCGATACACATATTGGTATTGGATCGGTGCATCTCTATTGTTGATTACATAATATGTATTGAAAAAAGGTTTTGGAAGCAATAGTTATAGCCTAAGCTGTTTTCTTTCATATTAACTTCCCTAAATAACCCTAACCCTCTTATATTATAGTAATAGTTTTCCTTCAAATTTGCTTAACACAGCATATCTACTGTGTCTTTATTAGATGCACTTTTGCAAAACAGATTTTCATGCTTGAGTTTCAGATGGATTGGAAAATTTTTCAAGCAGAGACAGACAATTATCAGCTCTGAAAGCTGAGAACACAGCTGCTACACGCAGCTCTTACCAGCTACCAAAAAAAAAAAAAAAAAAAAATCAAGCAGGAGCTAATTAAAAACTTTCTTTACCAGACAGGAAAGTACTTGAATATTTTCAAGATGTTTGAAAGACATAATGCCATCTTAAATAAGAAAAAAATATATATATATATACAGTATATATACAGTATATATCGAGCTAATAATATTGAGGCTTAACCTTGCTCGTTGCTATGCTAAGACCTGCTGTTTTCTTTAGCAAACAAATCAAGACACCTCAATTAATTGGATGGATTTTTCATTCAATTTTTCATTATGTTTGCAAACCACATATTTCATCTTCATGTGAATAAAAAAGTAGGATGATGAGCCCAGTGCTTGTATCCTGGGACGGGGGGGAGGGGGGTAGATTTCACAGTATTCTGCTGCATCATAACTGGGGTTATTACTTTTAGCTTGTCCCCGCTTTCTTTCATCGTTCTTCATACATAAAAGGATCAACTGAGCATTTAGAAATGAAATTTCATCTCTCTATGAGTGCCCTCAAGTTCTCCTTTTTAATTTTTGTCAAGATGGCAAGGTGGTTAAAGCGTTTAGATAGCACAGTCTGAGATTAATAGGAATATTATTGGGTCATTTCTCTGTCAGATGAATTTTATTTGCTTTGACTGTACAATATTGCTTGGTGCAATATGCCTGGTGTACATGACAGGTGGAAATTGTGGCGCTTATTTGTTTTTTTTGTTGTTGTTTTCCACGCAGTGATCGGGTTACGTATTCAGCGGTGTCGAATGCTTTGTGAGATGCTGTTGCACTATTGCTTTTTCCTCTGGATCATGTCCGTTCCTGTAACCACCGAAGCAAAAGCCATGTCAGCAACAGCAGCGAACGTCAAGCAGCTCGTCTCAGTGCAGAGCTGCGTATTAGCTTCCGTGTTAATTGCCAGGTGTTTTAGGCAGTTTACCGAAAACACAGGTACGGCTCGTTTCTTGTCGTTACAGCTCGTGCCTTACAAGCGTGAAGCTAATTAAAATAAGCAACAGGCAGTCTCTGGGTCCAGTTGAAATACGAGTCTTTGGAAAGTAAGAGAAACTTTTAACTGGAGAGAGTGGATGAATGACATTGACTGGTCGTTTTAATATTAGCTACAGCAGAGTACCTGTCTGTCTTTTTTTCAAACCTTCAAACCGGACTGACATGAAGAGAATTTTCAGAGGTGCAGGTGTTGACATTTTGATTGAGTCACTATTATAGCATTCCGTATGCCTGGATATTCCTGGTTATATATAATATGTTTCAAAGACAGAAGTTATTTTAGAAGCAGATTTTTTAATTTACTGTCTCTTAGATAAACACCCTTTTATCTCTATTGAAGTTGTCGATCTACCAATCCAATACCAAATAAATACAGAGCGTGTATCACCGATACGATACTGACGCCGATACCGATATTGATGCTTTTTATTTACGTTTGACAAATCGTTAGGTGTGTTTTTTTGTTTTTCCTTTAAATTAATTTGTTCAGAAATTGGAGAAAGTGTATAGGTGTCTATGAAATACTTTAACAATATTAACAATAATAAAAAAGTGTCATGATTTGCAGTGGAGAAGATGGGGAGGATGACGCCGAGGACCCAGGTAGGAGTGAAAAAAATGATGATTTTAATGATGAAAAAAGGCAAACAATCCAGGCAGCACAGATGAGTAACGGCAAACAGCTCTGACTCTGGTAGCAACTGGTAATAAATCCAGGCAGCACAGGCGAGCGACAGCAACAGTTCTCAAACTGGCAGCAACTGGTATGACAATAGAAGGACTAGAAGATGAGACAGATTAGAGAAGGACCCAACGAGGAACAAGAAACGCATGTGGGATTAAATACACAGAAGGTAATCAGGGAACAAGACACACCTGGGAACAATCAAGGGGTAGCCAGGACAACATGGAGACTCAAAAAGACACAGGAACCTAAAATAAACACACAGAAAACCCAACCCTGGCAAAAAGACAACGTGCAACAAAATCATTTGAGAGCAAATCATTACAAATATTCTTGAGTTGAGAATCTACAACACAAAACTACAATATTGATTTTACCATTCAAGTGCTGACACTGACTTGGTATTGTTGATATTTTGGACCGATCTGCTCACCTTTACTTGAAGGAGTTGATGGGGGATAAAATAATTTTGACCTGAATTGAACTGAATTGTGAGGGAAGCTGGAACCTAAACCACCTGCTAAAGTAGTGAATTTGTGTTCACTTATGTAAAAAACTAAAGATTAGTTTACAGAAATTAGTTTTTACTCTGACTATAAGCATGTTTTTCTTTGCTTTTTAGTCATAAAAAGCTACGTTGCGTTGATCGTGATTGGTTTATAAAAACAATAAAAATGGTAAAACATCCAAAGGGTGTGAATACTTTTTATAAGCACTGTATTGTCGCTCTTTGGACAGGTTCTCACAAGATCCTTTGCAACATAAGATCACATTACTGCTGTGGACTTTGCTGCCACTTTTCTTCCTGAATGGTTTTATCAACTTGACATGTTAATTAATACGAGCATCGAGCGCTTCGGCCCAAACCTGACTGGAAACGCACAAAAGCAACGCGTGCCCTTTCACTTATTGCAAATTCAAAATGAAAGGTTAGCCAGAGACCATTTGCAGATCTCAATGAAACATTTATAACTTCTTTCTCTTTTGTTCAGGATGTTTGATTTTCCCTTTTTCTTCTTTCTCCCCTCTACATTTCCCTTGACCTGGTTCCAGTCAGGTTACTTCTGTGTTAACACTCGGCATCGGAGAGGTGGGGAACCCAGCATGTTATATTTGGGTCAGCCCAACACTCTGGCACAGAGGTGTGACATACTCACATTGTGCAAGAAGTGGCTCGCTGCTGCGAGCGCCTCAGCTTGCACTCTGCCACCTTGAATTTCAGTCCATGTCTGAAGTGCGACTCACCCGTATGGAAAATCACTTCCACAGCCCCCCAAACTCCCAAAACTCCTGCTGCCGCACTCCTCTTCTTCTACTGCCCAGTTAAGGTGTTGACATTACCAACAGAGTCATCTGTTTAAAGGGGGAGAGGGGCGGGGGCTCCTGAGTCACAGACTCTGCTCTTTTTCCAGACATATGACAACAGACCAAGAGATTAGCTTCTGGCATTTTCTCTTGTTCCCTGTAAGATCCTGGAAGCTGATCACTGATATATATATATATATATACTCAAATGATATAAATAATCATTTGAGTTGTATTGTTTTAGGATTTTTATGAAAATACACAATATACAAGTATTTGGAAATCACAGTTTCCATAGTGATTTCTTTGCAAACAACATAGAGTTAATTTCTAAAGGACATATTAAACCTACCATACTTAAATTACTACTAGAGATGTGCGATATCGCATATTTTGGAATCGATGCTAAATAAATAAAGGGCCAGTATACTAATATTTTTAACTTAAGTTTGACATATTATCAAACTTCTGGATTATTTTCTTTTTCTTGGGAGGATTGTGAAATTCTTCTTGATTATTTTCTTCAAACATATGAGATTTTGGCCAGACTTTACAGGTGTCTACGAATTATTATTATTATTATTATTTTTTGTAACATATTAACATGAAAAACGGAAACGATAGAAAAACAAAAATAATTCCAAAGTCCAAAAAAGTTATAATTTGAGAGCAAATAGAAAGTAAATCTTTTTGAGGTAGAGTTGTGAGAAATTACAATTTAAAAAAAAAAAAAAAAAGAAAGAAATTTCAAGACAGAGTTTGAAACTTAAGCGTCGATCTTATCACGAAGTATCAATCCAATATTGATCTGGTATCAGTACCAGATCAATTCGCTTTCCTCTGCTACATGTTGATTATGCAACACCTATTAATGTTGTGTAATTTGCATTAGTAAAGGAATTTTTTCTTAGTAGAAAGGGCATCAGAACTGGCTCCAGCCCAGGAGCCTACATCCTTTCAAATCCGGCCCTGGACACAAAGCTATAGCCATGGTTACATAACTGATCTTGCCCCTGCTGTTTTGGAAGAACACGCCCACGCACACACACACACACATACAGTTTCACGTTCAACAACAAAACAGCAACTGAAAGCAATTAGGGCAAGGGAAATGACAGGGAGCAGGAGGCTGCAGACTGCTGTTTCCATCACTGCTAGGAGTTTCTGCAACTATAGCAACAGCAGCAGAATAACACTGAGTCAGTGGAGCGTCCTTCAGAGAACAGCTAACCCACTGCGCTCTGTTTATTTACACCGAGATAGATCTGAAACCACGCTGAAAGGAGTGTCTAGTTCCTAAAACATTTAGAGACTTCTTAGGAAACTGGTGAAAAAGCAACAGCATCTTTGCAAAACTGCAGATAAGCAAAAACCAGCATTTGATATTCCAAAGCTTAGATGTAATGCAATCTTAAGTGCTTGTATTAAGGGAATCCTGTTGAAACCAGATATTTATACATAATATGTGAATATCTGGTTCCTTTATATTTTCATCTGTTGGTTAGTTAGAATGAATAAAGTTCATTTTATAATTTTTTTATGCAGTTTTGTGTTGGTTCATCATATAAAATCACTAGATGTAAAATTACATTTCCGACTCCAATGTGGCTAAATTTAAAACCCTAAGCGTAGTATGTATACTTTTGAAAGGTGTTTATGCTGATTTATGTTAGATTTCCTGGCTTTTCCTTTGACTTACCATATCATACACTCATTTTAACATTTTACCAATTAGTGTTTTAGCTGTTTGCTTACTGACTGAAGACATGCATTCTGAAAATTAAATGAAGAGTCATTTTACCACCTGATTGCTCTTGAAATAATTCCAGATGTGTTTCTGGAATTGGGTCTATGATGCCAAAGTTCACAAACTGTTGAAAGATATGTGCATTCAGTCTGTAGTCTTTGCATTTGTGTACTTGATTGGCTATTCAGGACCATTTCTGGAATATTTGCTAACCATCTGAACACCAGTGGACCTTATGGGGACCAAAGCCTCGTCCTAAAATGTTGCTTAGGATTGGTTATGTTTAGAGGAATGTTGTGAATTAGATTTTGGTTAAGGTCAGGGTTGTTAATAGATAACCCTGACCCTATTAATGATTAAGGTAAAGGAAAATGTCTAGGCTAAGCATAAATAGTTACTGACATGAATGGAAGTCAGTGGAAAGTCCTAATATGAGTAAAAATGCAGACGTGTGTGTATGGTTTTGTTTTTGATACATTGTAACAATTTTTATACACAATAATACATTGTCAGGACCTAATGCTGAAGAAATGTTGTTTTTGGGTTAAGGATTAGGATTAAAGTATGAATTGAGTTTAGGTTATGCTTAGGGTACGGCTGTACAAATGAATGGAAGTTAATGCAAAGTCATGGTAAAGACAAGAGAAACATAATGTGTTGGCGTGTGGGTGTGTATGTGTGTGTCTGCACATATCCCTTGGTAATGGACTCTCCCTCTGAGTAACAGGTCCTGCTCCATCTGAGTAACGGATCCAGTCAACACTTAACACATCCTGCCTTACCACCAGCCCCCTCCAGTGTCCGATCTGCTTTCCTCATCCTCTTCCCTTCACTCTCGGCATCTGACTCACAGTACCAGTATCATCTGAGACTTTCGGGATGACTACACAAACACCCACCTCTCTCTTTCTCTCTCTCTCTTACACACACACACACACTGTGCTCAGCCTTGCCCGGTGTTGAGTCCTTGGGTTAGTCAGCCTCAGAGCAGAGTCCAAATCCTGCCGGGAAAGAGACGGCGGGCAAGCCCCGGCAGAATGCTAATGATCTCATTAACCTCTGGACTCAAGAGGTCGAGAGGGAAAAGTAGCTCCGTCAGACAACCATCACGTCACTCTGAACAATTACTTACTATTTACACTTCGCTTCTACTCCTAATTTTGCAGCACACAGAAAACAGACCTGTGAGGAAGCAATAAAAGCATTAAAGTATGCTCTCTCTCTCTTTTCTTTTTAATGACATCCAAGCATAATTACACTGATAGTTGGGACTTATTTTGGCACAAAGTATTTATAGTGCAATCTGAGCCAGGCTGCTAACAGATGGGGAGGGTTTGTCCTGACCTGAAAGCTGCTGAACAAATGGGGACATTAAATGAGAATCAAAAATGATTTACGAACATTAGCGATTTTCCTCACTTGTAATAGAAAAAAAAATACAATTTTGGAGTAAAATAGCTGTCCAGGTGCATATAATGTGACACTTTAATGATTTTAGATCAAATGAATTCTCGTCAGCTCCGACTATAAATCTGTGGAAATGACAACATATCAAAACCAGAAAAATATAAATCATTTTCTTAGAAAAAAAAAAAAGATAACTGTTAAAGAGGTTAAAATGTTAATGTAATAATAACAATGTTCCATTAAGCTATCATTGTATTGGTAGTCATTTAAATGTAATGCGAGTATGTATGTATATACATGCATATCTAAGTCTAAATGTATTTATATGTACTTATGTATGTATATGGACAGCAGATATTTATCATTATTGTAGGCTGCTGAGGCTGAGTTTATGAACAGCAAAGGCAAGTTGGCTTCAGCCTTTTCTGATAAATTATTGCTTTGTAAAATAGTGTTTTGGTTTTCTTTTTTTTCTTTGTAATGTAAATTTACCAAAATGAAGTTAGTCTAAATCTGAAATGAGTGATTTTCCAATAATACAGAGAAAAATGTCAACAAGCAATTCAAGTGCAACCTTAGAAAAACAAACATTTTTGAAGAAAGTTTCTTTTAAAAATGTATAAGCAGGTAACATTTTGCCTCTATTAGAAAGCTGCCTGGTTTCTAGAAAGTTTTCTAAACCTCTAAGCTGTTGATTACTTACACAAAAAGATGAAACCTCGGAGGCGTTGCGCCACTAAGCATCTTCCTGTGTGGAACAGGCACTAAAAACAAAACATAAAAAGCAGTTCTCTGGTAGTAACTTATTTGCTACTAATTGTCAATACGATGACAACTTCATAACAAGATACAGAAAAGATGAATTGGTGAAAGCGGGAAATAGGTCAGTTATGCTAACCTGAGAATTCGGTGTGTTTTGATTCACTTACAAAATAAATAAAAAAGGTGATCTTCACACCAACTCTGATAGATCTTTGGTAGAACAAGCGTTTAAATCAGCTAATCTAATTTAGCAAGTGTTAGATTAGCTGCTAAACCCTTTGCTGTGGCGCGCCAAAATAAATTAATAACGCGTACATTCCAAGGTTTCATTTTGTTAACACAATAGTTCCACCGCGGCAGCACGGCTGTAGATGAAAAGTAAAAGAATTGTCTTTTCCCCCCCCAGCATTGTTGCACATGCCTGAGATTTACAGGCCTAAACAGTAACGTGCAATGTGTCCATAGGGGCACAAAGTAACTTTGCGCTGATATTCTTCTTTTTCCTTTGCTTTTAACAGAACCTAACCTCAAAAATCCCTGATGTTACAGTGACAGATTTCTTTGTTTTATTACTTTTTTCCCCAATAAATTAATAGCTTGAATCTTATGACCGTGTAACCTGTGAACAGATGTGCAGGACGGATGGATATTGATTCGGACGGCAAGCGGTGCACCCATACAGATTATCCATACGGACATTCTGACACTCTGATCTCAGCTGGTAGCATCCCGCCCCCGCAGCACATCCTGTCTCCACTGTCTCAGGACATTTCCTATGGAGAGGGGGTGACAAAGAAAAGAAGGACCTCAGGGGGATGGTTCTTCATCCACTGCATGTTTTAGTTTAGCGAGAGGGGTCACAGATGTCAGCTGGCCGGATGAACATCTGTCTGGTGTCAGACACTTGAATAACCACGGCCTGAGTTACCGAGGAATCGGTAACTCGGAGGTCAAAGGCGAACGCACGAGCTTGGGATGCGAAGACGGAGATAAAACATATTGTACACACGCCGCAGCACAGCAGGAAGAAGAGGAAGTGGTTGGAAGAAGACAGGGCTTGAAGTAAACAACGTTTTGGAGAAGGAAGTCCCAGTAGGAAAGTCTATTTAGAGAAAGGAAGTGTAGCCCAGCTGACTTTGACACCCCAACTCCGACACATTTTCCACATTCCGTATCCGTATGTCAGAGGCGGCACGTCCTCCGACAAGGTGAAAAGCTGGTCCGGGGAAACATCTGCTTTCTTTCGGCTCCGCTAACTTCGGCCTGATTAGAAAAAATTGAGCCACTTTTTGTTAATAAAAGCCTTCAATTTTAGTCACTCTCAAACGCCATATATCAATACGCGAGGCCTTTAACGCGCCGCCACTTTGAAAAGCTCAATTATGTGACGGGGGAGCAAGGGCACGGATAAGTCAGGGCGGACTGAATACGGCAAGGTGAAAATGTCTATTACAGGAGAGCCGCCTCAATGCGGGCTTTATTTCACCTTTCTTCCTTTCCGTCTCGGAGCGTGTCGGCCAGCGGAGTTACATCACTTTTATTTTATTTTTTTCCCCCATTCGCTTTTCATTTAAGGCTCTTTAGAAATACATCCATATATAGTTACTGTACCAGGGTTCCGTTGAAAAGAAATCTAACATCGTTTCAAAGAAGAAAATGGGAAGTGATGACTCAGCTGCAGATTTGACTTTTTTAATCAAAACACATCCAAACTTCGTAGGAATATCTTGAAAGCGTATCTCTGGCAAACGCAATGATTTATTGCGTCGGCCGTATGAATTCAGTCCGTTCTGTACTGTTGAAGGTAATGTGAAGTATAATATGCAGCTAAATAAAAGATGTTTTTACAAAACACAGCTTAGTCCATTATCTCTCCAGAAAAGTCATTTTGAAAAAAAATGTTGAACAGTTTTGACTGGTTTTAAAGTTGCTAGACATGGTGGCATCACATTACCTAAGACATGAATATGAATTGATAATATCGAAGTTATCAGTGACACAATAAAGAAACACAAAGCAGTCAACAATATATTGTAAGATTTATCCAATCTATTATCCCTAATAAAAATAAATCAACATGTCTCTATTTTTGTTAAGCGAACCAAATAGTGGCAGAATGCGTTTAACTTGTATTTTGGCTGTACTCATTAATGAACTCTATTTGTCTTAAAATTGAAAAGGTTTTATCTATGACTTGCCACTTTCAGCCAAAGGACCTTAGTATAACTAGTGTTGGCATGTTATGCTAATATTAGGCTAATGCCAGCATAATTCAAAGCTGATCTAACTTTGAATTAAGTTTTTTATCTTTATTTGTACTCCTATTTACTCAATGTCTTTATCTAAATACTTGAGTCAATTTTTCCTTTTTCTTTCTTTTTTTGCTTGTCAGATTTATTGGTAAATGTATTTTTAGCTAACAATTTCAGTTTGTTTTTTTTAAATCACTCTCAGCAATTCAAAATTCTCATTTTAAGTATAGAAAGTTTAAGTAAAGAAAAAAAATTGTAATAAACTGTAAAAAAAACAATTTTTTCAAAAGCACAACTGGTAAATTTGTACACCAAACCTTTCAAATCTGTTGTTTTGAACACAAGCAATTCACACTTTGCTTCATTTCTTTAATTGCCTGGCCTGGCCATTGCTGTGCAAGTTCGCTCGATTAAACTCACGCTTTACTGACTGTCTGGACTTTCTCCCATCTACTTGGATTCCTCTGTCATATTTCCTACTGGGCAAATCAGCTAATGGAGAAGTTGTGAAGGATGACATTGATTTTCTGCGCTGTTTTAGAATTATAGTCAGACTGTAGTTTTAACAATGGCAGCAAGGGAAGTGAACGAAGCCGTTCTGTCCATGTTGGCCACGTTTCCCATTCATATTAATATGGAATTTACATTGACAGCCACCTCATTCGGCTCGGTTCTTCTCTCTTCGCAGTGGGGAATGGTTGTTTACAGCGCGGTCAGTTTCCGGTAAGCTTCATAGAGTAGAACTGCTGCATTTCGCACATTACAGCCAAATGTAAGCGATTGGGTAACATTTAAAACCTGAACTGAATCAAATAAGCAATTGTTTCTCAATGGCTGGGAGTCCAGACCCTCTGAACGAAGCAAAGCGTAGAACAAGGTGCTGATTTTTCCCAAGCTACTAATTCCCTGACCACTTACCAAGAAAATGTTTGAAAACAAATTTTTTTCCCCTACGTTTTCCTCCGGTGATCACAAAAACTTTTGGTGAGAAACTAATATGTTTCTTAAAGTTTCTGATAAGCTATGGTGTATACATATCCACTGGGTTTCCATAGATTATTTAAAAAGAAAAGAAGGACACTATATAGATTCATTTTGAGCGTGTCCATTAGCACTCTACATTGGAAAGCATGAGAGTAATGGAGCCGTTTGTATGGTGGTTTTCCACTTCTGTCTCTCTTTGTCACGACTCTCTTTCCATTAAACTTAAAGTGTGAGCTGAAGATGTTAATGGCTGAAAGGAAACACTATGCAGGGTCAGAGAAAATATGAACTGCAGTTGTTGGAGACGCTCTGGCCAAGATTTAGACATACTCAGGATCCTGCACATGCAGATTAAAAGCTGATTCTCTTTAATGTAAGGAAAATTAACTCACATAAAAATATGGACTAAGTCACTTGGACCTTATGGTGAACTTTGGATAAAATTTTCATCTCTCATCCTCCTAGTGGCACGATACATTTTGGATGTTTCTCCAACTTCCAGTCGTTTTCAATAACTGATCGTAGATGTAGACACGTTTAGGTAGATAGTTACTTATATTAGCTATTTCCAAATCTATAAAGATCAATACACATCTGACTTAACTCAAATCACGTTCTCTACTCTTTTCCATTTTTAAACGAAGGCAGAACGGAAGAAAAATGAGCTGATTTTGAGATAAAAAGTTATTTTGTATGAGATTTTCATTCCGACTCATTAAATGTACTCAAACTAAAGGTTGCTCTTTTGTCATTTTAGGGAGAAATTATGCTACTTTAATAAGAGATCATGTTTTATGTACCTTAAGTTTAGTCAGCAATCTCATTCCTTTGATTCCTGGATTACTCCTTCAATCACAATTTTTCTTTCCCCTTAAATGTAGTTTTTCTATTGAATTGCAACAAACTTTTTTCTTCCCATTCCCTGAAGGCCGCATTAACTACAATTTCAAAATCTCCGTCTTGTCATTCCATATCCTCTTTGCGCTGCCTCTCTGCCCTCCATCTCTCGGTGATGTGAGATATTGTGTTTCAGGCAAACCATTTCTCATTGTCAGTAATGCACATCGAATCCCACAAGTAGACGAGGCTAAGAGGTTTGATCGCCTGTAATGCCTTTACCTACGCTAAAGGCTTAAGAGAGGAAATCGCATTCAAAGTTTCCCCAGTTCTGCCTCTCGCATCTGGGACTCTGGGTGAAAAACTCGCGCGGTTCAGAAGGCCTCAAATAGGTTTCAGTGCTCCTAATCCATCTTGATCTCATTTACACACAAGTGGCCAGTTTGACTAATATTTTCCTTGTCGTTTTGCCACGACAGAAAAGGAAAGAGCTTAAGGAGGTCCAGTAAGGATCTGGCTTAGGGGGTTTATTTTCAGATTGTGGCTGCGCTCATGTTCCAGCTTCTATCTTCGGTACGATTTGATGGCAAATCTGGAGCGATACTTTTCTTTTCCGTGGTGTAAAAGCGAAGGAATGTGCGGCGGCGACATGTGCAGTCTTTTCCGACGTCCCAGCATCCTTTCCTTTAGCGTGTCCTCAAATGACCGTGTCTGGCTCCTGATGTTGTTTGCATCCAGGGAAAAATTGTTTTTTTCAAATTTGGTAAATGTTTTCAAAACGTAAGCAGCAGGTACACCTTTTGGCAAATCATAAAATATAAGACACGAAGCAGTTTTCTTTTCAGAACGCTTTATGTGACTTACAACCGATACAACACGACTGAAAAACAATCTGAAGTCTTTAAGGATGAAAAGTTAAAAATGAAATTTACCTGGCTACATTAGCTTTACACATCCTTACACTAATTTGTTTTTTTTGTTGTTTTTTTTGCAAAAGCAATTTTTCATTTTGTTACATCACTGCCTACAGGTAATACATTTTCCCACGTTGTCCAGAAGTCCTTGGAGCTCCTTCAATGATGCTAGGTGCTTCTTGGTAACGTCTCAGTAGTATTTGAGTGACAAATGTGCGCAAATCTTTGTCCATATTTTCCTAATGTGGAAAGAACACGTTTCCATTAAATAGGAAATATCAGACGTCTCGTCTGCATCTTATTCAGGCGTTGGAACGACAAGCCCCGCATACTTAGGAAGCAACTACATGTGCAGCGTTTTGGGGGAAATTGTAGTTCCTGTTTTTGTAGAAGTAATATGTATTCAACATGTTTGAGTGACACGCAACTTTCCGTGAACTGTGCGACGCCGTGAGAGCTCCGCTGGATCCAACTGCACGTTATCCGAAAAAAAAACAAAAAACTAAAACATCGTCCACCTACCACTTCCTGTCGACTTTCTTCTGCGTTTTCATCAGTCACAACATCCCATCCGGCTGTTGATCACGTGACTTGTTTCGATACGGCTGAAAAACCGCTTCATGCTAGCGCATAAACCTTTTTTTATTGAAAAACGCAAGTTTTATTGAAATCCGCGCGTTTCCAAATTTGTTCCCCTGCATCGTTTCGGTTAGTGGAAACACATCCGTTGTTTCTACCTTTTTGTTCTCCAGTATGTCCCCACTTCATGATGGCTCCCTACATTTTACTTCATGACATGTCTAATGCGTCAGGAATATTTTCAATACCCGTCTCCTGAACAAGGTGTGAGGCGCGACACGTCACCGTGGCAGGTTGAGTCTTAGCGCAGGCACGTCTCAGTCGGGTTGTTCAGGTTGTAGGTCAAAATAATAGTGGAAAAAAATAGGAAGGAAACCCCCCCCCCTGCTTTTTTAGTCTTTCAGTGTAAATATAATGATCCTGAATTTTTTTCCCAACTGAACATTCTGCTTCTGTGGATTATTTATTGGGGTAAACTATTCCATTCCACTTATCTGTGCTTGTGGGAGACGTAAACCGATCTTACTTCATGTCCTCCACGCCGAGCTGCCGGCTGCTGTTCAGCGCCTCCACCCTCAACCCGGGGCGCACTAGATGGCACTGTTTTACAGCAGCAACTGCACGCCGCGGCCGAACCTCCTCCCGTCTCACAATTACGGATTTACAACCCTTTCCACTAATCTAATAAATTAGATTGCGCATTATACAGTTTGTAATTACACAACCACAATAAACACAGTTAACAATGCACATCGGCTCGGATTTCCACAGCTGTTAGTGCATTAGATGGGCAGAGATATGAAACAAGATATCAGATCTGGCAATCAATGTGAAACAAGAAGATGATAAGATCAGTCACTAGTTTTTTTTTTTTTCTTCCCCCTCCTCTTTAATGGCTCATAATGTCATTAAAGCTGACTGCCATTATTTGAAAATACGTTTAGCTGTTCCACAGAGGACGCCTAATGAAAAGTGCAGCCTTATCATACGTGGAAGCTGGATATTGTACAGCTTTTCGTGCGTCTACCTGGTTCTTCATTACACTCCTTCGCTGTTTATCGAACCCCCCCAGCCTCCTCCACCCTCACCCCCATTTTATTTTCTTCTTTTTTTTCCCCACCCCCTGTTACTGCTACTCTTTTGTTTGCTGGTGTGTCTGCAACTTTTTCTGTTTATCATTCCTGGATCTCTTTGTGTCTAGGCCTGTGGGCAGGTTTCTGACAGGGGTTGCTCTCGTTGAGCCCTTCCCGAGGCTTCAAAAGCCAAAGAGAGAGACAGGCTCTGTCACATTATGCGGGGCCCTCTCCCCCGCCCACCCGGCCCCACCGGCTTTGATTGAGAGTAGTGATCCAAAACTGATGCGGAGAGGAGCCGGCGCTCACCTCTTGTCAACAGCGCGTGTTCTCCACAGGCAGACAGGCGAGCCACAATGACAATGTTGGATACGCTCTGCGTGCTCTGACATCACCCCCCCCTCCCCAACCCCCTTCAAACTTTGACACACTTGATATCTCTTTCTGTGTTTTGCGATTGTCTTAAAGGAGCTCTGAGTGGTGCGTACAATTGCGGAGATGTTTGCGAAATGTCAGCGGCGTGTAGATTTATTGTTCCTTTAAAGCTGCAAGGCGTAGGAAAACATCGTAAGGGGATAGATTAAAGGTTCAGCTTTTACATTAGGAGTTTTTTTTTCACGATGGCATGTTGGGACGGCCGTAGATGGAAAGAAAAAGTGCAGAGTTTTTTTGTATTCATCTCAGAAATTTTCAAGAAAAAAAAATGTCTGTATAAAAACCAAAAGTTTAAAATTTCAGCCTCAAAAATGTGATTTTTTTTGGACTTTTGAAACTCAAATTTCCAAGTTTTTTTCTTGAAGATTTCTGGGATTAATCTCCAAATTTCAGAATTTTTTCTTGCAAATTTCCAACTCAGAAGTTTCCTACTTTCTGCTGAAAAATGTCTGAGATTTGGACATGTACTTTTTTCTATCTATGTACAATGGACCTTATATGCAGTTGTACTTTATAGATAAACCTTTTCCTGTTTTTTTTTAGTATCCATCCAGGTTAGACAGTTCTGGATGATGAATCAATCTGTAACAGATAATATTCTGATAGATCAAATTGTCCCTAAGTGGCAAGTATTCACAAAATTGGACAACAAAATGGGAGCCTGAACTTTTACGGTTTTATAAACACAGCACAAGTTACAAAATAACCAAAAATGTTCAAAGCAGCAAAAACGTCTCTGACTATTTCTCTACAATCCCACAGTGGTGGTAGTGCATCTGCTTTTAGAGTCTGTTTATTGAAACACTCAAGAAGTCTCAAAGTTTACTAAAACTGAGTTTAATATTCTTAACATGCTTCGTAGGTATTGTTGCTTTTTACAAAATAAAAAATGGTGGCACTATTTATTGACTAACGTTTCATCTTAAATCGCCACAAAGCCGAGGAGCTCCATACCACCAGTGCCTGTTGATGCATTTCCTACATCGAGGACTCCCGCCTCTTCACGGTTCAGCATTTATGGATTCTGAGTTTTGTTTGTTTTTTTTCAGTCCAAATTATTTACAAAAAAAATTACGTATTGATGGAATTTCTTGTAAAGCACATCTAAAATATCCGAAAGCAACTACTAATTGGGAAACTAGAAATACCCAGAACCAATCCTACCTGACATGCCACAGGCTGGCATTTACAAAGCAGCCAATCCAGGAGCGCCATTCATTTTCCTTGGCTCTGATTGGCTGTGCCCTCATAGAGCAGAGATAAGGAAAAGGATAGATGCTAGTATTAACGCTCAGTTTCCACTGAGCATCTTAATACATGTTTTATTACATAGTTTGAAGAGACCCTCTCTTCAAAATTCCTGTACTGTCCCTTTAAGGACTCATTAATCAATTTAAATTGCCACTTGGTTATATTCTTTTTTTCTTGTATTGCAGCTTTTTGTGATGGTAATCAGAGCAGTCAGCAGCGTGTCGCCTATTCTGAACAACTTTTGTATTTTATCGGTAAAACGCTCAGAAAAAGGCTCCTTTTTTAAAAAGAAATTATTATTCAGTTGAAATTCCTCTTTTGTGCTGCGAGTTGGCCAATTGTCAAATAAAAGTCACCGTGTCCAATCTCTAATTAAAAGCATTTTAAAACCACACTCTGTTGAAGCCGAGTGCTTTGGGTGTAAAAAAAAAAAAAAGAGAAGGTAAGATAAGAAAATTCTACAAATTGTGGTATAAAGATTTTGACGAATGGAAAAAGACGCTTTACTTTAAACCTTCGACTTCATCCGTTGCAGAGTTGCACAGATTGCAACCACATGCGTTACCTTGACGTGGCCTCCTCGTTTTCTACATACGTGATTTGGCGAGTTGTTCCATCGAGAACAATCTGTCTCCTCACCCGTCTCCGCCCCTGTAAGACAATAAAGTCTCTGCGTTTATCCTGCAGAGGATCCTTTTATTTCTGCTCCACCGCGCATCATCAACCTAAGGCCACATATTCATAAACTGGCCATCTGCGTGAATTGCGCACCGCCTCGGCAATGTTGCTGTTGAGCAAATAGGGCGACGGCTGGAAGACGTCGTTGCGATGCGTCGGCCCCGTTCGACGGCGCTTGACTCGGGATTCTGAATGAAATGGCCGTTGGAGTCTTTTTACAGTAACAAAGCAACATATTTTCTATCACGAGTTCTCTTCGCAACTTCTGTCCGTTGCGGTTTCGCCATCTGTGGCCTCTGCACGGCTGTGCTGCAAGTGCTTTTGTCTGCACTTTTCTTCCTGATGATTCCCCTCGTCCAAATGCAGCACATGTTGAGATCATTAATTTCCAACCCTGCCAAAACCACTTCCCACACACGCCTGGCACTTTCTTTCTCCCGACCTCCAACTTAACACACTTTTAGCCTCGCAGCGACACCAAACGCCGGAGTAATCCTGTTCCTCTCTTTTTTCTCGCTCTTTCTCTCTTTTTTTATTTTTTATTTAAGCGAATAAAAATCACCATGTGGCTTTGTTACAGTAGGCGCTCGAGCGGGGAGCCGAGAGACAGCCCCCCCAAACCCCCGTTCCTTTTACACCGAGAATAAGAAGTAGTACGAAGACGTGGAAAGTAAGAAGCGTTGAGGATTTTATGCCGAGGCTGAACTCTGGCAGAATTCCCTCATACCTTCCTTGTTACAGTTAACGTCGCAAACCTGGAGTGTTTCAAAGCAGTGGCGGACATGAAATATTCATGGACGGTATTACTATTACAACACGTGGTGGAACGGGGGGCGGAGGGGGAAACGCAGCATGCTCTCCTAGCCCACTTTTAAATCTGAACACTTGATGATTATTGGTTCAAATAGGACCCGTGCGCCAAGGCTGGAACGGTGCAACCCAGACAGCATCTTTAACGAGTATCTAACAAAAAAAAGAAAAAAGACGAGAAATCTTACAGGGGGATCGTGGAGAGATAAAAATCAGAAAAGAGAAAGAGGAAGGAATTTGCTGTAGTGACTTTAAAAGAATAATAATTTATGCGTGTGCTGGTGTTGCTGGTACTGAAATGAGCTGAGCTGGAAGCCCCCTGCAGCCCCCCTACCCCTCCGCTCAAAGCCCTCCACCTTCACAGCCGGCCTGGCACGAAGCATTGAGCAGGCCTGGCATGGCGCGATGTTTATCACACAAAGGCAACGATCAAAGGGCGCTGGTATCTGACTGCACCACTTTCATCTGGGTTCCCACAGCTGACAGTAGCATCCATGGGGGGGCTCTCGTATCCTCCCATCCCCTCCTTTAATGGCCGTACTCTCTCCTCCTCCTGCCTCCCTGCTCTCCCTTCCCCACTTACGCATTTATCAGTGCAGATAAGGAGGCTTTATTTGAGATTCCACAGCCAAATAAATTTCTCTCCCCGATCAGTGATGGCTTTTGAAGTCGTCCGAAGAATAGAGGGAGGTTTTTTTGGGGGGTGTTTTTTGGCAATGTTCCTAAAAACTTTTATTTTTTTCACCAGCTGTGTGTCTATGTTGGTCGTCCCCCGTTGGCCAATACACTCACCTCTGTCACAGTTGCTTCTTGTCTTCTACGAAATCAGAAACACACGGGGTGGAACTACATCTCTCACTAGGGGTGTGACGTTATATCCTGGAGAAATGATATGTCATGTGGGGTTCACAAGAAAAGGATGGGATGAGATACTAGCTGTATTTTAGAGAAAACTAAGGGTGCCTACGACACTTGTTCAGTCCGCCTTAATCTAGTTCATTTGCCTAAAAAAGTCAGGTTGGTTTGGGAAGTGTGAATGCGTAAATCAAACTCTGATGTGGATCAAAACAGCAAACTGGTATACCTGTTTTGGTTTAAGCAAACTCTGATGCGGTTCAAATGCACATGTAAACGCCAAGCGGACCAGAGACTGCTCCAAAAACAGGAATTGTACTATAGCGCAGTGCATTCTGGGTAAATTCAACACAAGCAAACGTGTGAGTCTAGCGCTAGCAGGAGAAATGGTTTGCGGTCTTTGACCAATGACAAAAAAGAAATCCTCCAACCGCTTAAGGCTCACGCTGCTCTCATTTTGGTTTACGTTTTGCGAAGAAGGACGATGCGCTCACGTCTTCGGAGGTTTTCGTGTCATTTCCTGCAGTGGGTTCTTGGTGAAGCGCCACCACCGGCGAGGGGACAAATAGATTTTTCAAACAGTTGGTTTGTTTTGAAACAGTGCAGAGTAAAAGTGAACTGCACCAGCTGAAAATGTAACAAATGTTCCAATTTTCGTCTCCTGGATTGTCAGGTGGGAAACCACAACCACCGGCCACAGACTGTTCAGTAACAGGCCCAACGTTGACATTGAGACAGTCGTTTTATTTTGAAAATATATGTTCCTGTTGTTGTGCTTGACACACCTAAAAGAGGCAAGGAGCGAAAAATCAGCTAGTAGTGCTTTTTTTAAATTAAATTTTTTTTTTTTTACACTAGCCGCTGTCATAACCATGGGCACGCCAAACAGCTCACTCGTCATATCAGTTGGGTTGTTTCCATATCTTTTTTTTCAAAAACATGCAGCTTGTCCATGTTGTAAAAAAGTTTAAAAACATTTCATGCTTGCCTAATTCTGTAGTACAGTGGGTTATTAGGGCCAGGTTTAGCAAGAAAAAAAAATCATTTAGAATACAGTCATAGTATTAGAAGAATGAAATTACATTTATGAAAAATAATACAAAAATTAAAATCAGGAATACTGAGCAACTTGTGAAGTTGTTCCTCGTATCGGTTTTAAAAATAGGAAATATTTATCTTTTTTTTTCTCTAAAATAAAAAAAGCACCCTTTTGTATTTTCACAAATAAAATAGGGGTTAATAAATCTGTATTTTAAAGATTTGTTCTTCAGTGTCCAATTATATAATTTTTTCTGCCATTACCAAGATGGCAAAAGAAATTACACCTGTCACAATCCTCTGTCAATACGACACGGTGAGTTAAGGTTTACTTATTTTATTGCTTCAAAATAAGAGTCTGGAATTGAGCTACAACAAGGTCACAAGCTTAAAGCAATCCCCGTCACATCGGGAGCTCATAATAATAACTTTGTATTTAATCCGCCAGACAAAGTCACACGCCAAGAACTAATGTTGGGTACTAGTTGGGTACTTTGCGAGGCAGACTTAGTTTTGACAAGAAATATTGCATGGCTTTAAAATTGTGAGATCTCATTAAATACCTGTTATGAATCAAATGAAATGGAGAACAAAACACCTCCTAGTCAACAGATCAGAACGGAAGCGGTAATATTAAATTTATCTTTGCAACTTAATCTTTCCTCCTATATATTTAAATCCAAAAAGTTCAGAAGGATTTCATAGCTGCTGTCATTTGTGTTTTGTGGATGTAGAGGATCCCATCTATCGTTAGACTTTTCTCCTCAGTACTGTTTGGCCGTGGAATCACGATTAGCAATCACTGTCTGCGTTTCTTTCATGAAGTTATCTGGTTTGTCCTCCACGTCCCAAAAATGAAAGCAAAACAGAAGAATGAATTTTTGATTATGCAATAAAGCTCCACTGCAATAGTAAACATTTTAATCAGCGTGGAATGACAATTATGACTAAATTGTTCAAAAAGCCCTACAGTGGGCCTCTGGTAATAAATAAATAAGTTAAATTAAATTAAATTAAATTAAATTGTGTTTCTGGAATGGCTGTTTTGAAAACATCAACCAGTAGCATGTCAAGTAGCATTGCTGCTAGATATTTTAGCCTTATTTTTTGAATATTTTGTCAGCAAAAATCTGTCAATAGGTGAGTTTCTGGAAATATTTTGGAATCACACTCAACAGAAAAATCCCCAAACAGATTAATTCATGAATAAACAGGCTGTATGTCGTTGTTATTTGCTTGGCGTTAGCATTAGCACTGTGGCTAAGATAGCTAAAACTAGACACTGCATTGCAATTTTTGCTGTAACACAGAAACCTTCTATATTAACTAACTGAAATACTTCATTAAACATTAAACAATCATTTAAAGGTACATTTAGCGAAGTAACCAGGTGCTTTATTTTTGAATTTACTGATGTTCATTGACGCTCTGGTGGGAAAAAAAAACAGAATAGCATTTTAGTCCGATTTGTAGCATTAATTTGAATTTATCCCGACAACGATAAATCAAGAGAGTTATCACGATAATTATGATAATTGCCTATCCCTAGTTGTTTGGTTTGAATTTTCAGTCTGAACATGTGGCTCAGCAGCTCCGACATGACGTCTGAAAATTGTTATTCAGTCTCCATGTTCCGAAGAGTCAGCCAGAGGAGCCAGGATTTAGGAGCGACATAGCTGGCTTCAGAGTTAGGCAGGAAGCTGGGGTTGGAGACTCCACATGACACGAGGGACATTATTCCCTCACCGTAATTCTCCATAACAACCACTCTAGCAAATAACTGACAACGAATTAAGCAAACGCTACGTCTCACTCCTGTGACTGACATTTCGCTGTGGCATGGCGGAGGGGGGGGAAAAAAGAAAACAACAATGGCAAATGGCTGCATCAAACTGCCTCGTCGGCCATGAAAAACGGTTACTTTCAAGCGTACGGCAGCAACCCCTGTGCGACTGTCAGGAAATGCCACGTTTTTATTTTTCCCCTACATAGTGCGTGTGACTCCGTATATATATATATATATATATATATATATATATATATATATATATATATATATATATATATATATGTGTGTGTTTGTGTGGGATGTGTGACTCCTGTTGTTGCGATCAATCCCAATTTAACAGACACCGGCTCAAAGTCAACCTTCAGGGAGCCATGAAAGCTGACAGGTGAGAACTCACTGCCTTCTCCCCGACTCACATCAAAGCCGAGGCAAACAGTGGCGGGTTCAGAGGGAGACGAGCACTTTTAGAGGCTACAAAGAGACTCGACAGAGAGGAGAGAGAGAGAGAGCGCGACTCGTCTCGAGACAGGGGATAGCCACGAGGCTGAAGAGCAAAAGGGCACAGAATACTAAAAAAGGCTCAGTGTGCCCCTCTGCACAGATTCATCAGAATTCAGACTGAAAGGAACAAAAAAATTCCATATGATGTGTAAAAGTTTTTTTTTTTTGACTGAAACCTTCAGGTGGATTTTTTTTTTTTCTTTTTTGGGCCCCGTTGTGCTTTCATTCTTGGAGCCTAAACGAACTGTTTTGTTCAGTCGTACAAGTCTGGGAGTAAAGCCAGTACAAAAAGAATCTCATCGTTTCCTATCGCAAATAAGGTCAAGGAAAGTGCTGAGAAGGAACTTCTTTCCGTTTCGGTCGTCCACATGTGTTTGCAGATGAGTGTGAAGAGGTCGCGTGGAGTCGTCGTGCTTCTCAAGATGATACTTGAGCTGCCTGTGGAGGTTATCAAGAGAAATGTTGGTTCCAATTATCAATAAGGTTGACGTAAATGGGAAACTGTGACCGAGAAACAAAAGACAAACAGTCTAGATTTTCAAGCCATAGAAACGCCTTTTCATGTGAAGTCAAGTAGACAAATCGTGAAGAACCCACAGTGAGTTGTTCAGACTACATGGCAACAAACATAACATGGAAACTCACATGTGGGAATGACGTAAAGCTCAACAGTATTCCAGTTCAAAATTTTACAGGTTAATAGGACTTCTAAATAGACTACTATAAGTTAATGTAAATGAATTTCACTCTACATTGTACCGTTGCTCTTGCAGCATGTTCAATGAAAAAATGCTTTATAGTTCTTAACGTGTGAGATAAAAATATTTGGACGTTATTTTTTAAACTTCTGTAGCTCTGTTTTTTGCATGGTAGCCATATTGAATTTTCATGTCATGCTCAGTGAGAAATCTCTTACTATGTTTTTACAATTGAGAGTTTCACTCGGTGTAATAAAATTACCCTTCAAACAGTCATAAAGTATAGGATAGGATAGGATTTGGTTTATTTTAACAACATAACAAAAAACTGAAAAAGTCTTGGTCAGGGCAGGAGGACCGGAGGCTGAGCCTACATAGGACTTAAGGGTTTGTAAAACTTCTTAAAACCACCAAAAACATGTAACTTTTACAAAATCATGTTTTTTACATATTTGTTACAACTGTCACCATGTTGTGATAGTATAATGTCAGACAGATATTCTGTGAAAAGAAATGCACCGTTCCCGGTCAAAAACAACCAATCAGAACCAGGGGAAGGCTGTCAAATCAACCCTGTGTACGTGGTGCTAAATGTCCAACTTAGAAACAACTTACCATTCCAGGAAAACTGTTTATGCACCATGCTATCTAGTCTTAGCATTCTTGGCAGACTCTGTTGTGGTAAACTAGATGCAACATAACAGAGGGAAAACAACAAGATGCGAACAGTACGTACACGGGGTGATTGCCAGCACAAAGACCCGCCTCCTGGCTCTGACTGGTTTCTGACGGAGCTGTGTATTTTTTAAGTAACAGCAACACCATAGAGAAAAGGCAGAGGAGCTTGATTTATTTAATTTTAACCAATATTCAAAAGCATATTTTTTTAATACTGCATCTTTAACCATCTACACAAAAATACCCAATATAGGTATTTGCTGTTGCCGTTTTTGGCAACAAACACACAAAAAAAGTAAAAATACGCAGACATACACTTTTTGGGTTCCCCACAAGTTGGGGCTCTGAGCCGCTCTCCCTTGCTAAATTCCTGACCTGATGATGCTACAGCAGGAACCTAGTATTTATCGACGTGGTACTTGCACCACTTGTATGAAAACATTTTATTGTTCCAGACAGTGCAATTCCTTCAGGTATACCGCTCGCAGGTGTGAATGTTCGTCCTCGCAGCCGACGGGTGGAGCCTGCTTTCTCGCATAAATCAAATGGCAGGCAGAGCTGGAATGTGCAAAAGCAGTTTTTAAAACTTGTAAAAACACTGCTTGGAAATTGTTATGTTGCCTTGACACAAACAGCAACAGTGGGATTTGTTTGCCGCTCGGCGCTGAAGTCATTTTCAGCACAACACAAGGACACAGTTAGCGGTCCCACTGCCAACAGCTGCTCGCTCTTGATCTTTTGTTCTCAGAAAAATGTCAGAAGCTGCTGTCATATTCACACAAGCTTTGCAAACAAACCTCCGAAACTCTTTTGCCAGTTCAACTCTTTTCTTAACCTTGAGATGATCTCAAGTTTATATGGTGCAGTCTTGCTGAACAGATGAAAATCCACTAGGCTGCTCTCCGTTAATGCAGTAATGTGGGAACGTTTCGTCACGCAGGACGAAATCACCAAGTTAAAAGTACCTGCATCCCCCCTAAACCCCACTAAAACCACAAAACAAATATCTTTTTTTTCTGCTCAGCAATATACTAAATATACAATATTTTCAACTATTTACAAATAAATCAGCAAATGTGCTTCCATTTCCCTTTTTTGCTCATTCGTGCTTTTTCGCAGAATTCAAAAGCAAAGGCAAAACCATAATAACTTATAATAACAAGCTTAATCATATGTTATTTTAACTTAATTTCTTATTTAATGGAAACACTGCAATTCCAAAATGGTAATATTTTTCAACATCATCAGAATATAGAATATTGCGCACATTTGTACAATAGAATATTGGAATGCAGCCATTTTTGTAATGGAAATGCAGCCATTAAGAAGCATGACCTCAACACACTGTGCTCCAAAGCTCAGTAAACTATTTTGAGGACGCTGATAGGAAGTCTCTGGTGGGCCAGCTTCACAATTCTAGTGCTGTTCTTATACCAGATAAGGTAATCTTGGAGAGATCTTACAAGGAATTGATTTCTGTCCTTTCGGTGAGATGGGGTGTGCTGAGGACGGAAACTCTACATGCCACTGAACAGTGCTCGGCATGGTGGGCAGTGGCAGGATGCAGTCTCAGCCCAATTTAAAACCAAAAACATGACTTGTACCACACTCTGTCGGGACGTTGATAATGCCGTCTAATGTGTCTTTAAGGCATCCTCCGTCTACTGCTTTCATTGAATATCGTAGACTCTGCCAAGCATCCATGCGGTCCACTCAGGATCACTTATGTTCCCTGGTATAATAAGTGTTGGCACCAGCTGCTTGCTAGTCAGATGCCTTTCCTACATTTTTCTGCATATGTCCTTTTTGGAGGCCCCATTTGGCTCTTAACCTCTTCTGTCGGTGACACTATTTTACGTCTTGCGGAAAACGTGGATCCCACCGCAAACTACGACATCTACTACAGAGTGGAAATTACACTTTGTAGATATGCTAAAGGGCTTGTGTGTTTAGCCGTCTGTAAAACCCAGGGGTGGAACACCTCGCTGTGACAAGAAATTAATTAGACTTTGTGGGAATGATGCAGAAGATTTCACATATGAGCCGGGGTCACCCAATTGCGCATCTCTGAACGACATCCTTTTCTCAACAGTTATTTTTTTCTTCGTCTGCCCCCACCTCCTTCCATAAAATCTCTCTGAGCCTCTTTAAAAATCGCAGCCCGACTGCACTCACTTTTTATCGCCTACCAGCTGTTGGAAAACGTTCCACTCTGAAGGAGAGGGAAGACGCAGGAGAAGTCCTCAGAGGACCCATTTGTACAGCTCCAGCAGTTTAAGTCGGCCGTCTCTCGGATGTTAGAGCAGGTGTGCGTCCTTAGCGAGATTTTCACCTGTAAAAAAGAAGAAAAAAGCCACTACAGTGAGAGTGTTTTTAAAAGCAGACATGACTCCCCCCTTTTTTTTTCTTCTTTGGAGGCAGAAATTTCCTTTTCCTGCTGAGCCGTTCCCACCCACAGGTTCTCACGGCGTCTCGGCTCGCGAGCCTGTCGATGCCGTGCATGTAACAGAGCGAGAGCGGATCGATACTCTTTGAGGCGATGGGCAAAAAAAAAAAAACCTGAGTACCTTAGCAAGAACAAAGACGTGAGATTACTCAATCCAACTCTTGCCTTGTCATGCCAACACAACCCACAGGGATTATAATTGAGCCCAAGAACTTCAATTACACCTTTCCACTAAAAGTCATTACAGCAAAGCTCATTAGCGGCGCAATCAAAGTTGAAACAAGCGACTGGGGTAGCCAAGTGCCTGCTTACGGCTGATTTGTCTGCATGTTTTTTCAGGGACGGTATGGGATCTTAACTTGTAACACCTTTAAGAAAAAGAATTGCACTCCGGGGTCGATGCATGGGTGTCGGTACGTGACTACGGTCCGATCTGATTGGGCCGTCCTCACGGCTTTAATTCTCTTGCCCGATCTTTCAGGGCCGGTATCTCTGGAGCAGGAAGTAAAGATTACGCGGCCCGCAAAACCATTTAGATCTCTCGCAGATCTCTTTAATGCTACTCATCGATCGCTTCCCCCAATTTAAAAACAAATGGACAACGCTGATGGTCCAAATGGCCCTTTTCCCAATTACAGGCTTGGGTGGCTTTCAATCCTCTCACGGAAAAACACGGGCCTCAACTCCAGATTGCTTGCTCTTTGTGTCTTGCCACACACTCACTTTGTGTTGCTTTGGAAACGAGTCGCACACTTCCTATTTATTCCATCCCTGCCACAATCCAATATAGTTTATATGTGTTCACGCCACTAACTCCATCTAAACTAAGGACTATTTACTCCCTATTTTTAAAAAGAAAACACCATATGAGACCGTCATGAGAAATATCACATGGAGACGATTCCACTTGGCTTTACAAAACCTTTCGTGATCCTGTACCTTACGGAGGGCCTTGTCTAAAGTAACAAATGTGATTTTTCTTCACACGGGGCCAACGCCGTCTTCTACTTAATCTTGGATGAGGAGTGGCGACAACAGAATCCAAAGAAGGAGTGAACTGGGAGCTGAAAGAGAAGAGCTGCTGTCAACAAGCTCTTATGGTGAACAGATGTGGGGGGGGAACTCCCTCACCACTCCTTACCCTGCAGCTAAGCACACACACCCCCACACACCCCTACACACACATGTATAATGCAATACACACGCCAGCAGAGGAGCAGCAAAACAATCATTCTAGTAAATTCCGGGGATGGCTGAGACGGTTGCGGTCGCTCTTTCTTTTTTCTTTTTTTTTTCAAGAAAGGCCAAATTTGGAGGAAGCTAAATAAGACGCTGAAGAAGTGGATGGTGGTAAACAGCTAGAGTTTTTTTGTTGTTGTTGTTGGAACACCACTCTCAGCAAGCCAGAATGAGTTAGGAATGCAGTCTGGAAGCTTGATTTATCCCCCCTTCCCATGCGGAACAGAGTGGACTATTTGACGGAGAAGCAGACATAAAGCAGCTGGCTCTCCGAACGGCTCATATAAAGAGATGCTATCGGTCAATGGGCCATACTTTGGTCACGCAGCCAAACTCTTCTCTTTTTTTCCCCACACCCTGAGTAAGCAAGCAGCATTTCTTGTGCATTTTATCTTCATAGGGAGTTAGTCTTACGTAACAGCTTTGTACCGCTCTGATTTAAAGGGCCTCCCGACTACACAGTGTGCGGTCGTTGGGAATGTGCACAGGCACCGTCATGTTTTGCTTTCGTGTTTTCTTGACATTGTATCATTCTGGTTTTGGAAGTGAATCTTCGGTACGTTCACCTCACTTTGCTTACCCTCTAGCCTTTCTCTCTCTTTCTCTGAACTCTTAACACTTTCAAATTACATGGCACCTTGGTCTGCCTACTCACTTCAAAACATGAGAGAAAATGACTGGCTCTCACCTTGAGTGCTTAGTATTGACAAGATAGTTTTGTTGGTCAGGTGGGAAAATATTGGCTGCCGTTCCCCAGTTTAGAAGAGATCTTAGGAACATAAAATAGTGGAAATACTGTAGTTAAATTGTGTGCAATTTGAGTTCTAATCTTATATTACATGTTAGGAATGTAATAACTATATGTGCTGCTTGATGGACAAGATATTACCAAAAATTTGGTAATATTTTTGTAAAATTGATATTCTAATTTTTTTCATAAATAAATACTTCACAATCTACGAACTAAGAGATCTTTAAAGGGAAACTATTATTATCTATTTTCCAGGCATATGGTGCCATTTTATTGTACAATTAAGTAACTATTTCCTTCAGCTGTTATAAAAAATGCTATATATATATATATATATATCAAATAAGACAAATAAATCTTATTTTATGTCATTTAGCACATGTAAAAAAAAAGTATTAAAAACAACAACCTCATGCAGTAGGAATTTTGAGTTTTCTGAAACTCTTCCTGAAGGCAGAGTTTCAGAGGCAGCTGCTACGATTCAATATACACCCTTGACTTCATGACAAATTTCCCACTAGGGGACAATAAAGTTTATTCTATTCTATATCTTGACTGTCAAGGATTCTCTTACCTTTACGCAGCCACACAGAAACATTTTGTGGGGTTTTCCTCTTTGCAAACGTAACCTTAGTATTGTTGGACAGGACAACTTAAACTCTCACAGTAGAGGTTTGACACACCTACACTTCTTTGTAGGTGTATCAAACACCTATTTTCCCTAATAATGACTGTCTGACAGAAACCCAAGAACATTGATGAAGTGACATTTGGTCATAAAGCCTGGGTTATGAATCTTTTTTGAGGCAAGTCATGATCTCAAAAGGGTTGTTTTACTAAATCCTAAAGATTCTTATCATGAAGCGGGTGAAAAACGTTGGAGATGCAACAGTCATTAAAAGTGGTATTTTGTGTGGAGAGACCGCATAATTTATTATAAATCTTTCTTGACTGATTAGTTTACTGCAAACATTTTCTCCAGTGTGCCAAGAAAACTATTTTGCATTTGGCAGGTTTCATTAATAATATTGATTGCGACTGATGACATATAAAGGGGTTGAAGCCTAAACCACTCAACATCTTGTTGCCTTTCGACTCGGGGGGAAAAAAAAAAAAAAGCCTACACTTACCTCACTAGGGGAAAGTTTCCCTCTTGCAGCAAATAGATGGCACTTTGGCAGACTTCACTTCATATTTTGGTGTTTTAACATCCCACAAGATCTTGCAACACCGTTGGACAACCCTGATGAGCAACATAGTTTCAGCCGCAGGGCAAAAAAAAAAAAAAAAGAAGCAAAACAAAAAAGCTGGAGACACTCTAGTTTGGGGTGAGACCTTTATAAGCCAATAAAAAACACTGGGTAGGTGATTTCTCCCGAGGCATGTTCTACATAATTTAGTACGGACTGTAACGAAACAAGATGTTTGACACTTATTATGCACTTGTTTACCTGCTGATTACACAGGTTTACTTCCTCTATTACAGCCTTGTCATCCAGTCTTGGCACAATTCCACAGACCAAATTAAATTAGTTGCAGTCATTGGTTTGTACAGTGAAACCACCCTCCGGGTCATCTGTAGACGGCATGTATATTTAGCCAATTTACCCTCTGATGGAAGTTTGCAAACCCGGTGTCATTATGCTATTGCCCTCTTTACTGTACCTTGCCACTATTTTTTTATTTTCCTCTTTATTCACTTGACAAACAGCCTGCCATTAATCCGAAAACCCCTCCGCTGGCCGGGATTAGCTCTAGAGGCTTTCATTATCCCTTGATACCGCCACCTTGATTACTTTCAATTGGTGTGAACGCCTCATTTTCTGCCATAATCTAATTCAATATCATCTCATTTAGGAGCTGATAGAATGAGACCCGAGATAATTTGCTCCGTGCTGCAATGCCTCGAGATTAAATGTTTGTCTTGTCAAAGCAATGAGGATGTGGCGAAAATATGAGGTTCTATTAATTTTTACGTCCGCGCCAGGCGCGAGTGGCTTTTGTAATACTCAAGGCCACTCGGTATGTGACCTGTACAGACCTGCAGGTCACATACCGAGTGGCTTTTGAGTGCAAGACGTACCCATTGCGGCCCGGTAGCCGAACGTGGCTCACTTCACCTTAGATGGCCTTTGTGACAAGGTCTCAAAGAATGTACACAAGCCCTCAATCTCTTTAAATCTGCCCTATTATCCTACAGACGAGTGTTTATGTCTTCACAGAAGTGTGCACAAAGCAAGAAACACTAAGCAGACAAGGGAAAATATCTAATCTGTTCTCAGATCTAGTAGTTGTAGCCCTAGGGTATAGTTTTCCCCCCTTTGAATTTGATTTGACCTGTTTGTTCCCTCTGTTCTGAAAAAAACACAAGACAATTTTGGGAGAAAAAAAAAATTTTTATTCCAACTCTAGATCAGAATCTCTCGGCCATTAACGCAAAGTGATAGCTGTCTTTTTGGCAGGAGACTTGAAAGGTGACTATCTGTCAGCAGCAGCTAATGTCTTTCACTCTGCTTGTGTCCATCTGAGTGGTTAGAGTCAAAGTCATGTCCCCAGAGGTCTATCAGTCACCCAGACAGATGTTCCAAACACATTCAGACCTTGGGGCCACAGATCACCAGCACCTACAGACCGTTTTCACAAGCAGACCTGACCAGATCAGGTCTGCTGTCATTATATGGGAAGATATAATGCCAGCCATTTAGCTGAAAACAATTCACAATTTGTATATTTTTATACTTCTGTTTGGGTTTCTATGACTGGTCAGCCCGGACGCTTAAACTACCCTGCTGTCTTCTGGCAATAAGTTACGTATTTTGGTGTCTATGAAATTAGCCGTTTCAAAAACCTTCCAGAATGTATTGCCACAAGTCGGCAAGCACTGTCCGTCACCTAGCAACCCCAGCGAAGCTCCAGCGCATTTGGTTGGCCGGTGTTACCGCTCCATGTGTATGCAATGGCTCCAATGTGACTTTTAATGGTAGCCAGTTAATGATAATAGACCAACCGCAGATTTCTTTTGTGATATTTGCAACCAACTATTGTTCTTGATACCGAACTGGTGCAGGACTGTTCAGAGAATAGAGGTAGAGGAATCCTCTGCCAAATTAGGTACAGGGCTTTGGTGTTCGTATCCATTTTAATGGTGCATTTGCTGTCCTGGGGGAAGAGGGTCTTTACGGCTCCCATTGGATAAGTCATTGCACTTTCATGGCACCTCCAAGAAAATATTCGGTTGGACTGAATGTTCCCCAACAAAGAAAAGAATATATATTTTGCTACTAGTATTTGTCCAACTAATAGGAATAATTCCACTGTTAACAGTTGATTACACCTAGCTGTTACCGGGGTCGTCGCCTTTGTAATGCTTGGTTTGAACTTCAGGAAGTAGGATTACAAACCAGTGAATGTGAATGGATATTTTAACTATTTTCTTTATTTTTTTTTATGTAATTATCCCAGTCACATCAGCTTCATTTGTAAAAAAAAAAAAAAAAAAAAAAAAAAATTAAATCAAGCAGGAGTCACTTAAACAAAGTTCACAGGGCCATTCTCTTTTCAGGATGCCTCATCAGCCGTTACCGAGGGGATAGAAGGCAGTAGAGTTACTGATTCACTCCTTCACACCCCCCAAACCCGGATTTTCTCAGCTTGTCTTGGGATTCAAAACTCCAAATCCTCTCCCATTCAGATTCCCCACTTCTTACCCCTCCACCACCACCACCACATCTTTCCCTACTCGCACATTTGCTTTCTGCTGTGCATGGACTCCCAGAGTGAGCACTATGAAGGATTACCCTCCCCAGATGTAATCCAATCAAACGCAGGAAAAAAAAAAAGGGGAGAAAGAAAGAAAAGCAGAAACTGATTTCTTATCTTTGTAAGATGCTGCATTTCCTCTCATCTCTGAGAACACACAGCCAGCATTATCGGTCATTTGATTACCTCGAGTAAAAATGGATATGGAACAGCAGCGGTTCCAGCCTCCAGAGGCCTGACTTGCACATTGAAATCCAATTGAAGGCTTGTACCTTATGTATTTGTTTTAAGATTTGGGAAATAATTAACTAGGGTAAAAGCCGTTACGGCCGCGCAATGGGATTAGACGGGACATGATGGGGGTTATTTCAGCTCAAGACGATTGAGGTATGAGGGCACCTTTCTCCTGCCACTTTAGTTTTATATGCAATTACAGAAATGCATCCTTATTCCAAAATGTTTTAGTTTCACTGGGCGTCTGGCCATTAGATGCTGCTTTTTATTTATTTATTTATTTATTTATTTATTATTTTTTAATATGTTATAGTGTGTGTGTGTGTGTGTGTGCTTGCATGCCTGCATTTGCACGCTAAATTTGTCAGCCTGGGGCGCCGCCAGGCTAGCAGATGTTGGTCACAGAGGACAGCTGATCCTGTGAACTGGATGCGCTCACAAACATGTGTTTGTCTGGCTTCCATATGGACGAGACGCGTGTAGCAGATACGAGCATCGCCCTGACCAACGATGGCTTCCTCAGCTATTTAAGGACGTGGAGTTGGACATTGAGATCCATTCGGAGATGGCAGAATGCTGCAGATTCTCGGGGCCCCTACGTTCCCGTGGTGGGTCAGTTTTTCCACAATTTTCATTTGCTTAATTTTGGCTTTTGTACAGTATGAATTTCAAGGATCTCACATGAATTTATGGCAGATATTTTTACTGCGGTCGAGATTTAAGTAGGGAATCTGCAAAACCACAAGCAAAAGAAGATGGTAAAATCAAGTTTATTTGTGTAGCACATTTTAACAACAAGGCAGTTCAAAGTGCTTTATGCCATAAAATCAGACAGAAATCAATTATGAAGCAAACAATAAACGTTACATTTTGTTATAAGCTATCGTCACAATCATCAAGCAAATACACATCAAATATGTTGTTCAATACTCTATTTACTACTAATCAAAGGCAACTCTAAACAGGCAAGCTTTTAGCCTCGATGTAAAGGAACTCCGTGTTTCGGCTGTTTTCTGGAAGTTTGTTCCAGATTTGTGGTGCAAGGAATGTGATTGGTTTTGGTTCTGCTTCTGGGGATGGAGAGCAGACCAGATCCAGAAGACCTGAGAGGTCTGGACGTTTGATACAACAACATGTCTTTTTTTTTTTTTTTGCTAAACTGTTCAGTGATTTATAAGATTTAAAAAAAAAGTATTTTAATATTTATTCTGAGTTACAGGGAGCCATTGTAGGGACTTTAAAACTGTAGTTATATGGACGTTGGTAAACCTGTCACAATAACAAATTTTACTGGAATATAATTTTTCCAAGAACTATTGTGATAAACAGTATGTTGTTTGGAGACCATTTTTAAGTAATATATTAATAATGGCATATTCATGCAACTTGGCAATCTCAAAGACCAATAAACTTTAAATTTATTTTATAAAATAACAACACACGCACACAACACTGAAACTCGGAAGTACTTCAAATATCCAAAATAAAACACCACTACCAAAAACAGTAAATAAAACAAATTAAAAAACACACAACCAAATCCATAAATAAAATGGATTATGATGTATCTGTAAACAACATTGCCCTTATTGATTGATTTGCTTAGACACTGGGATATTGAATCTGGAATTAAAAAAAGACTGCTTCCATTTTCCAACAACGTGGAGCTGGCGAGAAACTGATCCTGAGTGAATGTGACGCGAAGACGGAAACCTCTCCCCCGTGTTTGACCCTTTAACCACTGTGGTACCGCACGACGACGACCCCGTCTTTACCGGCAGACTCTTCTTTGTCGCACGCTTTACGCCGAACTGTCCTGAACCGCACCCAACGGGTTCGCAGAAAGATACTTGTGCTGTCAGGTTACAGCGCCTTTCCACCGCTATTTCCCCGCATAAGAACGCGATTAACTGCCATCTCCTGTCATTAGCGGCGAGGGCTTTTGGCAAAGAAGACTGCTACAAGTGTGTAATTGTCATATTATACCCGTTGCTTGTTTGAATTGCGTATTGGAATCCAGTTCTTGGTCTGAAGTGGCTTCTGGCAGGCCTTTATGTATGCAGCAGCATTGACCGAGCCGCTTCTTCTCGTTCCTGTGGTGAAAAGTGACAGCTCTTGCTGCCGTCTCATGTTCAATTTGCCAGTCTGCTAACGTTCCTGTGGAGAAAAGGAATAGTGTTTTTTTTTTCTTTCCCTCTGTAAATGGTCTATAGCTCAAGGGCCCCAACATCTTAGGAGTTGACATCCAGTTGTGGAGATACTTTATTGAATAACATTAAAGCCACAGGAATGAATCATTTGCTCCTCCGAATGAGGCGGTAACTGCCATAAAAAAAAAAAAAGCAGAAGCCGTTCGGGGCGGAGGGGTTCAAAACAAATAAAGCAAAAAGGAACGCTTTTCCGACCTGCAGAGAACCTGTCTGTTTTGTGGGTTATAGCGTCGATGTGGCACAGATTACAGCGAAAAGTCTCCTGGCTCGAACTGGCAGGAGCCGGCCATTGATCTTCACTCGGCTCGGCGGCACTGAGATGCCTCCGCAGACAGATGGGGAGAGAGCAGAGGAAGGGGGGGAAGAGAGGGAGCGCTCAGAAAAGCATATGCAAGGCGGCCTCTTGATGGTACTTCTGAGACGGGCCCCAGTTTTGCTTAGATTGCTTAAGGATGGACTTATTGGGGCAGTTAGCTTCACTTTGTAGCTGAGAGAAGAAAGGGGATGAAGGCGAAGGCGTTTTTTTTAAGGGGGTCATAGAGGGAGGAGGAAAAGTGGGTGAGCCAGAGCCATAAAAACTAAGAGATAAGAAGTCTTTAAGAGATATCTCGCTGTGCAGAAATCAGCCAGAGCTATCGGGTTCTAACAGGGATCTTGTTAGACCTGTGGATGAAAACAGAAGCTTGCAAATGTTATCGTACATCCTTTAATTTTTTCCCCGTTTCAACCACAGAGTGAACGAATAAAAACCATGTGGAGTTTTTTGATTTCTTCTTTTAAAAGTTGTCTTCGGACAAGAGCCTTTGGAAAACGTTTAGCTTTTTTAGTCGTTTGCCTGTGGTGATAAGAGGGTTAGGGTTAGCCCACACATGAAGACCTCGACCAATCTTCATATATCAGAGATCTGATTGTGTTCCCAATAGAGTGCTTTTCCCTCAGACTGCAGGTTTACTAGTGGTTTTCTAAAGTTTCTAAATGTTCTGTAGTTTTGTAACTGAAACTGTAACAAATGTTGAAATTTTGTTTGAGAACAAATTTGCAATATTCGTTACATTTTCAGCCGGTGCAGTTCACTTTCTCCCTGCACTGTGTGAAACAAACCAAACCCTCTGAAAAACCTGTTTACCTCCTCGCCTGTGGTGGCGCTGCAGGAACCTCTGAAGGACATGACACGAAAACATGAGCTTAACTTCCTTCTTCATGAAATGTGAACAAAAATAGAGTGGATGTCGGATTTAAGCGGTTGTAGGATTTAACTTTTGTCTGTGGCGAAAGACCATGAGCCATTTCTCCCACTAGGGCTATTACTTGATTGATTGTTTTTGTTTTACTAGTTTGGAGCGAATGAACCGGGCTACACAAAAAAGACAACTTAATTTTGACAGATGTTGATGCAACGTAATACAGAAAAATGGAGAGAGTTTTCCCTTCCACGCTGGAGGTTTGGACTCCAAAATAAGTTGTGTGCCTCTGATAAGGCACAGACTCGCCAGTGGAACGTTTGCAGCGTCAGAAATTATTCGGCAAATGTGTTTCCATCTCCCCATTTTTTGGGCTTTTTTTTTTTTTGTGAAAAACCAAAAACCATCTGAAAACATATTTGCAAAACTGAGAAAGTTCTCTTGAATTTTTGCAAGTTCCATCAACCATAAGCGGCGGCATCCATTATTACTCACGTAAACAGTGCGCGGCTCTGTGACGTCTACGTTCTTCTTCTGCATGTGCAGGGTCACACAGAAGTTTGATTGCAGTCGCATGGTTCGGTAGTATGAACGAAAAAAATAAAAAGATATGTCAGCAAAAAATCTGAATTGAGCATGGTGTGAACGTAGCCTTATTAGCTTCTCCATTCAGAAGTATTACATAAATTACAGGGATGATGGATTGTCTCCGGGGGGGATACTCAGGATGAGAGGAGGGATTATGATGAGTTTGAAATGACTCAGACATTTTGTTCAGTATCGCTGCCTCGCTTTTCATTCATAACCTCTTTCACACCTTTTTTTTTCCACTGGAGCAGGTTTGTTTGTGTGTGAGGTTTTGAGAAGCGAAGGGAAGCCCACCAGCAGCAAAGCCCCTTTTATTTATTTATTTTTTGCGTTTGTTGGGTTGAATCAGAATATCTCCACACTTACCAATGCGCACACGCAGAGGAAACCAGCTGGCTTATGGCAACAGAAGGGGGCAGCGGCCTAGCAGCGCGGGTCAGCTGGAGGCAAGCGATGCTATTGTGTGGGATGGGAAGATGAAGCAATGCATATCTCGAGGAGGAGGAGGTGGGTGGAGAGGCAAATCTCTTACAGCTGCACTGTTTTGCTGCGCTTAACCCCTGCAGGCCGGGTTCAAAGAGGGGTAGGAGGTAGAGGGGTGTGTGGTTCGCAGATCCTTAACATCTGTATGTGCCGCGCATCGGAGGAGGAAAATGGTTACTAATGCAATCAAGGTCTCATTTACATCCTGCGGCGCATCCATGCTGGGCGCAAAAACACGATGCTCCATCACATGCAGCCACGCTCTGCTTCGGTGTTTAAAACGCTCCGAGCACAATGGAACAAATTATTGCCCTTTGCTCACTCTCACTTACTGTTTGCCTTTGTTTCGCTCGAGGTAAACGTTAACTTTCCAAAAATGTATACAATGAGACAAAAAGCGTTGTTAAAAAAAATTGTGTGGGAGTGATACGTCCTGAGCTCTTCCTGAAATGACCAGATGTGAATTTCTTCCATATATGCAGTGTTGAGGAAAAAGTATTTGTACCCTTAGATATACTTTCTGTTAAAGTTAAATGTTTCGAACCTGAAACTGTAGCTGCGTTTCCATTACAAATGTGTGCAAAACTTTCTCAGTGTTCCATCAATCTCGATAAGAAACACAATTTCACAGTTAAAGTGTTTCCAGTAAATAAACACAATTAAAATCACTTGTATAAGTTCGTTCATGTGATATCATTAAAAAAAACATGGCGTGCCGTCATCCTCCAAAGTGATGATGGAGGATGATGGCAATCATCCTCCAAAAATCCAAATATTTTGGATTTTTTGAAACTCCACATTTCCAAAAGTTTAAAGTTTGCAACTTATGAAAACAGGAAATTCTGAAGATTTTTCTTTCTGGAAATTTTGTGAGATTAATCTCTAAATTTGAGTTGGGGGCAGGGGGTGGGGTCCGCAAATTTTGACTTTTCAAACTCACAAATTTCCACGTGTTCTTGAGACTAATATCAAAATTTCTGTTTTTATTTAGGCAGAAATGTACTAATTTTATATATATATATATATATATATATATATATATATATATATATATCTACAATGGCCCTAATATCCCCTAGTATTCCTCTTGTGTAACTTCTCTGGCTGAACGAAAGCTAATAGCTGAACTACTTATATTGTGAAGTCTGCTGTTGTGGTAGCATGACTAGCTTTAAATCACAGAAATGAATTTGAGTCACGGGTTAACAAGCTGCCCTGGTGTTTAATGTGGTGCCCTGATGGATAGGTTGTTCTGTCAGCAGTTGGTGACTGGTCTCTTCCTGTAAGGTCATCTCCTTCATCCTTTGAGCTCTGTTTCGTATAAATCCCTCTTGCCTGGGTTGCATTATTGCATGCGTGAGTGGGTGTATGACTGTGATGCACGTGTGTTGTGGTCACCACTGAGATGCCATCTTACCTTATTAATCTGCCCACTCACCATTTTGGTGAAGCTCAGCTGCACTCTGATCTGTGTTATATTTTAATAGTGTTGGTGGATGGAGGACTGTGTGTACATTCCTTGGTAAGCAAAAGGGGAAAACCGACCTTAGAGTCATAGTGTGTACATCAGAGGTCGCGCTAGACTTTTTTTTGTTATCCATCATTTCGACCGACAACATAAAAAAAATGGGTCATGTACTATTTTTACCCGTCAAATTATAATCATATTAACATGGGGCTATTGTATGCGGTTTAGTTCATATTCTCCTCGTTGTACCGTGAATCCAGATCCCATCACACATAGAGTAGACAAAACCCATCTAACTTTTTCTCCATAGTGACACAAACCACTGACTGTGGCCCCAATAACTTATAATAAATTAAATTAAATGGCTACACTTAAATTACCATCACTTCACCTGCTGGGGTCTGAATGCACAGCCTCCCAAATTTCTCCCGATTCGCAAATGCGGAGAAATCTGCGCTAGTTCATCAGTCAGTTGGACCTGTCTGATCCAAACCGATCAGTTGAAATCTGCAAGTTTTTTTAACCCTTTTTGCGTCGTTTTGCTTCCCCCAAAACGGAAAGATGTTGCGTCTGCCGCGCTCCGATGGTGAGTGGGAAAGAGAAGTCTTTTGTTGTTGACTTACCATTCCATGTTGGTTGTGCAGGAGGCCTTACTTCTGCTCTTCAAAGATGTATGGTAACGCAATTGCTCTCTCCCGCCTCCATCATTTCAATCCAACGGCATGGCTTTGTTTGCAAATTATAATTTGCTTTCAAAGAAAGAACAATGTAAAAGCAAACCACACCAAACAAAAAAGATGTCAGATTTTTGTCCAGACCAAACAAGAGGACAACCTTGTATCTTCTGCAAATAGATAGTGTTATGTGATAATATACAGTATATTACAATAACAATATACAGTATATATTATGTGATAATATATATTACTCTACACTGATAATATAATTTACACATTCACGAACAGCTATGGAATATTGAAAATGTCGACTAGAAATATTTTTTTCTTAATGTTTGGTGCCATCTCTACCACGGCGAACCTATGACTGCTTACCCACTGAGCGGACCAGAGGAATTCCCTCGTGTGACTACTCCCCAAAAAACATATTGTTGCAAGATTCTAGAGAGGAACTTTATCTTTAGACTTATCCTGCTTTTTTTTTAATTACAACAATAAAGTTTTTTGGGGGGGAAAAAAACACACACCTTTGACTGTTTTATCTAAAGTTTCTTAAGACAGCATTCATATACACCACTTTGATGTTTTTGTGTCTGACTCCAAGACCGACTCTTTGACGTTTATACCAAATGTGGAATTCTCCCTTTAGGTGTAACATTGATTTAAGAAAAAGGACGTCAATGGACAAGTCTGTTTAAAACAAAATAAAAAATAAAAAAAAATCATCGGAGCAAGTAGGAAGCAGTTACATAATCCACGAGGCTCAACAGGAAAAAAGCTCTGACCTAAGAGCAGGTAATACTGCCAAATTATGTAACACCTTAAAAGTCATAAGATGGATTTTACCTGGACATTCGGTGCAGTTTAACATCAAATCTACTTCAAACTATTAGAATCCTTGCATTTGTACGGTGAAGAGGAACCAGTGGACGAAGAGGCGATGAGAAAAATTGAAAAGAAAAGTACTCAACAGGTGAATCCTGCCTTACTCCAGATTGCTTACCTCAGGTCAGTTGTCACAGTGTGCGGAATGGAACGCAGGTTTGAAAAGTTCTCAGCTGAGTTTAAAAATGGGGAAAAATGTCCTTTCTGTTCTACTGGTTGAATTTTGAACGACAAAACGAGTTCACTCATAGCGTCGGGATCCTGCATCCGCTCGACGGCCGTGCTGGCATGTCGACGGCGGTCCCTCCTATTGTTACCGAAGGCCCTATCCAGGACGAACATCCTCGAAGTGTTTACAGTTGTGAGGGGTGATGAGAGATAAATGAGTCGAGGGTGTGGGAGTGGGGGGGTTGTGAGAAGATGAGCATTCATGAATAGCAGCAGCAGCAGCCGTGTTCCTCCCGCTCCGCCTCACGGCGTTTGGTCAGCCGACGAGAGCCCCAGGAAACAGATGTGGGCCCGATAAGAGCAAGAGGATGTGATACTGTGGTGTGCCATTTTTTTTTTTTTTTTTTTTCTGTGCAAGTGTGGGATTTCCTATTGTTAATCCATTTGTGTGCTCTCACACTCCCAGCTGCTTCCCCCTTTTTCTTTTTTCTTTTCTCCCCCTCCCCCCACTCAACCTCTGGGACATTCTGGCCTGGGTCGCTCTCTCGGAGGAGAGGAGGCCACGGCGACGGACGTCTCCGCCCCGTTCAGAGCCGCCAAACAGGGCAGGAGTAAATCACGGTTGTTTATTCCATCGTCTCTGGCGTTCTGCCAACGGGGCCTTGCTCGCCGCTGACCTGCGCCGTGCCTCGGCGTACCAGGCAGCGCGCCCTCCGAGCAGATTCTGAGCGGAGGAAACAGGAGGGATGTGAGTAAGCCTGCTGCAATCTGGCACTTTGGTGTTTGCAGAGATGGAAAAGCGAAGTAAATCACAGCTGTTTATCTGCATCTCCCATACACTGTTTTGTATGAACCTTTGTGTGGGGGCGCGCATGCGTGCGTGTGTGTGTGTGTATCAACTCCGACAAACACACGCTTGTTCGACTCGTGATTGTTTGCAAGTGCAAACGTGAAGAAGGAATGAGTCACTGCTGGAGCTATTATGAGAGCTGCAAACACAGTCAGAATTGTACAGTGACCTGTAGCAGGGCATGTCTGAACTCTCCTTTTGTTAATAAACCACAGTAATTAACAAAAACAAAGTCTTATTTATTGAGGCAGAACCTGATGACTCCTGCGAGACGCAGATGTGGAAGTTCTGGCAGAGAAATTACACTTCTTGCAGCGCCTCACGAAAAGTAGTCAACCCGCCCGTACTTCATCATGTGGAATATGAAGAAGTACGGGTGTTTTATGACATATAGAAGATGTTGCGTGACAGATTATTTGGATTTTTGCAACAAGGAATATGATACATTGTTATAACATCTCTTACAAACAAAAATTTAAATTGGTGGAAAGTGTTTTATGTTCAGTGACTCCCCTTGAGTCAACACGCTCAAAGGCCTTGTCCACACGTATCAGGATATTTGGGAAACCAAATGGATTTTTTCGCAATTTGGCCTTTGATCCACATGTAAACTTAGCCTTAAATCACTAAAAACCATCAATAATTTGGTTGGCGGTTCAACGTCCACATACTTCCTTTGACACGATTCCCAGTCGGCACTGTCTTGTGTTTCATGAACTTACATTCTGACACAGTATTTAAAAGTAGTTTAACCTTTATATCCATCCATGCAAATGAGCCTCCTGGTGCCATGTTTAATTCCTAACAGAAAGTTGTGGTTGTTTTGAAGGATCGTGATTGGCTGATACAGATGTTAGTATTGCCCTACTCTGCCCCCTATGGGTTGGCATGTTAAAAACATTCAGTGGCGTAATTCATCGGGTTTGTGTGGATGAAGGCTATTTTAAAACCGGTCCTGTGTGTACAATATTATTTTTTAAACGATGTGGTGGAGATATTAACTTTTATAAAGACCTGGCTATGTGTTTACAAGGCCTAAGAAATTAAATGTTGAATTTACTTACGTCAACTGGGTCCACTAAACCTACTCTATAAAATGTAAAGCTTTACGCATTTACTTTTAACGTAATCATTGAGATACAGATAGACTGACTTCAGTTAGATTTATGAACAGTAAAAGCAAATAAGCCACATTCTGACAAAATAAGCAAAAAAAAAGGCCACGTTTTGAAAAGGTAAACAAATTACACAAGTAGACTGGATGAAGAGCATCGTCATCATCAATCACTCTATTTTGGTAAATTGTCCACATTAAACACAGAAAACAAACAATAAACAAATAAACAAACCCATAAGCCTGAAACCAAGCTTATTCTTGCCTATGCCATTTTATACCTAACAACCAACCAAGATATCTTCACAATACATATATAAATCTATATAACAGCATACGATTTTATCATTTTACATTTTAAAGCTCTTTTAAAGCTCACCAAGAAAGAACATAACTTATCATATCATTCAATTCATTAAACAGTTTCACACCAATAACGGAAACAAACACATCTACAACTTTTATCTGGCTCTTCTCTTTTGCACATTCAAATATAAATATACCTCGCAAATTATATTTATTCTCTCTTAGCTTAAATAATTTCTGAATACCAGAAGGAAGACTTTTGTTCAATGCTTTATACATTATTTCCAGTATTTGTATATAAACAGCATCTTTAAATTTTAATGTATTACTTTGAATGAAGAGTTTATCGTTGGGTCCACGGTATCCCACCTTATTAATAAGCCTTATAGCTTTTTCTGCAACTTAACTGTTATATCAATGGTTGTTTTACTTGCATTTCCCTGCAAACATCACTTCTTGAATATCAGCAGTCTTTCCTCCTCGGCTTAATTTAGCACTAGTTTACGTTCAGACAAAACCACAATAAAATACACTGAAGCTTGTCCTTAAAATGTAGCGGACCATGGAACAGATCAAGGGGTGTGAATATTTTTTGCAAGCCTTTAAAGATGCACAGCGTAAGCAGTGTAGGACATCGTTTTTCCTCCCATGCTGTGTGATTTCCACCTTTATCAGCCTCATAAAAAGGTGACCTTTCTATGAAATAAGCACAGGCGATCCCTCACATGAAGTTAATTCCATGTAACATGATCCAGGTGTTAGCTCTGAATACCAATGCTGCTGTCTACTTCTCTTTTTTTATTATTATTATGTATTTATTTATTTATTTTTTTTACAGGCCTGCAACTTTACCCTCAGAGCAGGAAAACTTTACCCTTGGTGATGCCGACTTGGTGAGAGATATTCCTGTGTAAAATTCATGAATTCATAACTTTTGAGGGTATATTTCACTACTGATCTATTGGGCCGTGATAAGAATTCAAAGGTGAACGGAGCTGGAGGACATCTTCAAAGCGGTCGAGGACATCACAGGAAAGCCAATGAGGCGCGTTTGCCCTCCTCCGACACCCTCGGAATGCATTCCATGTGCCTGCCCTGCAACGCGATACACCGTCAAGAGGGAAGAAAGAGAAAAAAACGATGCCATTGGAGCCTGCTGCCATTAATTTGATTTACATGGGGTTTCAGTCGAAGGCTGACGGAAAGAAAAAAATAAAAATTGGCAGTGTCAGCAAATTTCAGTTAAATCTGTAAAAAGACCCAAAAAGGACAGGCGAAGAAGAAGGACGTCGATGGCGGCGCTCACAGGGGAGGACGGTGTTAAATCAGGTGGAGAGTGAATGCAGAGGTAGCAAACGCAACATCCTGAAAAAAAGTATTTTTTTGCCTTTTGGATATTTTTAGGGTTTATGTGGTCAGATCAGCATGGCTGGTTATGATTTTCAATTGGCTTATCTTGGAATTTGTTCATCCTAAAATCTGAAAAGTGCAGCATTCGTTAGTATTCATCACAAACACCAAACACTTATTAAAACAAACTTAAGCTGCAATTACAGCAGGACATAATTTGAGGTTAATCTATGAGCTTTTAACATCTGGAGATTTTTCAAAGTCTCTACTTCTTAATTGGATCTACTCCTGAACTTTAACTAGGCCAGTAAGCGACTACAACGCGGTTCCACCTTATCCAACGTAGCTCGGACGGAATCTTAAAAAAGCTGATTTCATTTCTTGCATGTAATTGAATGAAGTTTGTCAGACTTACTTTATTAACATTTGTTTAACATAACTTAGGCTTAATATACTTACTTGGATAAACACAAGTTGATTGCTTGTCACAAATTAACTCATTTTTTAAAAGCTGGATTAGCTAGTTTCTTTTGTCAGTGAACCCCCGTCTTAAGATTTTTATAGCCGCTAACATATTTTCGTCCAAGGTTCCACGCATCCTAGTAGTTTTTCTGGCAACAGATTATTCCACCTGAGCTGTGGAAGAAAAACTAACTGTTAACTAACTGTTTAGTTAATGCCAATCTCTTAGTTTGCTTTTCTCTGCATTAGCATTTTGCATGTAGTACAAGAATTTCATCTGTGGTCTCAGCAGAGCAGAGGGCATACTGTTCACCAGTGTCCTCCAGTGAACCTCTCAGATTAAGGGTGTTTGCACTTCTGACTCAATTGGGGTCTAAAATTGCAACATCTGTCATATTTTCAGCCTGCGCCGTTCTCGTTTACATTCCATTGTGCCAAACGAACCAAACCGTTTGAAAAGCATGTTTACCTCCTCACCTGTGGAACTACTGAAGGGGACGACACAAAAACCTCTGAAGACGCTGAGTGCAACTTCCTTCTTGACAAAATGTAAGCAAAAATGGAGTGGCATCAGATTTTAGCCGTTATATGACTTTTTGTTTTATATGATTTCATTTCTCCCGATATCGGTAAACTCCCACGTTTGTTTTGGTTGCATTTACACAGAACATAATTGCATACAAGTGGACTTATTTTAAATATCCCTCAGAGGCCTGAGACCAAAACGTGAGCCAGACTTACTAGATCTTTTCTGTTTCGTTTCGTCATCCACAACTTTAAAGGAAATGAGAACTTCGCCAAATGGGAGAAAAGTTGGAAGGAGCCCGACTGGGCATGATTTGTCAGACGCGACATCTGCCGCTTCCCCTCTTCAGAGCCCCACTGTCAAAGCTAACAGCCTGTAGCATGCATCAGCGGAGGCGGATAACCCCTGGTAGATACAAGAGAACAAGGAGACAATCAAAGGCAGTGGGCTCTACTGGAGGTGACAGTGGTCAGCTTCTGGAGGTGATAAAGGCCTTTGAACCTGGAAGCCGCTTCGGGCCTTTCCTTTGTGTCTCCCCTGCCTCCGTTCCCCTCTGCGTCTGGCCGAAGCGGGGTCAACTTTGATTCCGTCCTCTGGGGATGCCGGGCAGCTCTCTTCATCTCAGCTGGAGATAGAGAGCTTAAGAGAGACGCAGAGCAGGAGAAGGGATATGTAGTCCACATCTATCAGATAGCGGTCCATCTCCGGTGGCTGCTGAGCTGCAGGACAGGGGTCAACATGCTTGACCTCAAACACTTGACCGGGAATTCAGGAAAAGAAAAACAAACAGATAAGAGCATCTGTCTGGTTGCTGACGACAGCAACCTGGCAAGCAGAGCCCTGCGTTTTTTTTTTTCTTTTCTTTTCTTTCCCCATACTGTTAAAGCGTGCAGAATACATTTGTTTCCCAATTTGCCCAAGTGCAGCTTAAACCGTCCCTTTGCAAGTCTAATAACGGCCGACTTAATTCATATTTCACAGCGTCGTTCAAGGCCCGTAATCTTCACCCCATTGAATTTTATGGCTCAGACCTTCAGACTCACTCCACACCGCAGCCGAGTAAATATGTTTTGCAAATAGAAAAGTCTATCCTGCGAGGAGAAACCTCCCTGAGAGACGTGCAAGAGTAAGGCTATGGAGGAGACTCTTCCGCTCGTCGGCTGTTACCATGGTTCACATCACGTCTGCCGTCTGACCTCCGCGGTCGATCGGCATTGAATTCAGGTCTTGACGGTTTCTGACTCTTCCCTCGTTTCGATTACACCAATCATCTCTGATTGGAGCAAAGTTCCACATTTTAAAATGTGACTGAATGTGCTGGATCCGTTTGCAGGTTTTCCGACAAAGTGAAACGAATCACAGGGCTTTGAATTTACTGTGGGAGAGGTGAAGGGTTGCTGGAGAGACGGAGGGGGGGGGCGACCAGGTGAGCCGTGCCTGCAGGGCAGCCATCAGTCAAGAGGCAGCAGGATGAGAACCAGAGCTCATCACGCTCAATCCACCAGACTCACAAATCCCCGCTGTCCACCCCGCTGTATGTGTGCATGCAGGGAAAACGAAAATACAGTGGCTGGAAAAGGAACTTCATAATTAATGCCTATACAGTTAACATAAAGGCAGAGTGCAGCAAGAAGTAGAGAAACGGCAAGGGGCTCCAGATTAACATCATCAGCAAATGAGGGGACTTTGCTAAATCAGGGATGTTGGATGTTTGCTAGCGACACTTTGGACCTTTCGCAATGACATTGCTAAAAAAATTAAAAGGAACAAAGTGATGTTTTTAAATAGAAATATAAGATATACCTGTTTTGGCAGTTTTGAAACACTTTCATGGCACAATTGCATTGAATTTCCACAGTAGAATGCCACTAAAAGTGTCAGTTATATTTTTTATTTCTTTTTTTCTTGTCTTCATGTTTGAGACCATCTAAACTAGCATTGACCACAGATATTTTATTTTCTAATATCTGTGTTTGTTACATTTTTTTAATTGGCAAACTTATTTTTTTTTTTTGGTTTGGGGGCATTCATGTGACATTCATTAATGTATAAATAACACTTTGTTTTTCAATTATGACATGCATTTTACTTTATTCAAGTTGTGTCGTATTTACTTGTGTAAATTTTTCTTTTCACAGATACGGTGAAAATATGACTTTGAAACCACAAAATATAATTCAAAAACACACACACACAAAAATTTGTAAATACACATGTAGGGTCGGGAGAACCCTGAGGGGAACAGTGAAAAGTGGAGAACTTGATAGAAAAATTCAACTAGAAGTTTAATTTAATTTTAGACATGCTCTTGAAAAAAACATGCTATTTAGAAAGTCAAAATCTTTTTACTATTTCAATCTTTTTTATGGAAAATTTCAAACATTTTTGGCAGAATGAATTTTTTTCTAGCAGATTTTCCACTTTTGAAACAGTTGCAAGTTTTTTTCCAGAAGGTTTCTGAGATTCTCAGAATTTCTGAGCTTTTTGGTGGAAAATTACTCTTTGTTTTCCACCTACAATGGAATTCATCGCCGTACATTAGACAGCAGGTGGGATAATAAGAAAAAAATTCTTAAGCTTGCGCGCAAATCCACATCCTGATAGCCTCAAAAAGAAAGCGATCAAATGGTTTCAATGACCCAAAGTCCGGACCGCAAACCATTTCAAATGTGAAACGTGAGTGAGCTGAATGCCTGCAGACCTCAATGAAGCCATGTTGAAAATACTCCAGGCCAAAAATGACAAACTCAACAATGAGAAACTGATTGAGTCAAAAAGAAAAACTACTCTGGAGTTATTCTTCCCCAGATGTTGTTGTGAAACCATTGAATCTTGGGGTCGCTCTTCGTTTTCCCCCATGACTTTACACTCTCCGCATGTAACGGAGCAGACACGGTGGAGTTGTTGCTTTTGCAAACTTATCTCTTGCAAGCGCGTCTTCCAACGAACCCGAGTTCCGTCTGGTTTCATCTTTAACGCCGGCTCCGTTTTTTTTTTTCTTTCCTTTTTTCTGAAGCATCAGCCTCGCTGCTCATTTTAAACTCCACTGAGAGGCATAACCCCGGGACTTTTATGTTATCTGCAAAAATGTGCTGAATGCTTCATTCTGTCCTACAGCTAAGGGATCCTAAAACACCCAACCTACAAAACAAAATAAAAAAAAAACAAAAACAAGCAAGAAGCTGTAAAATTGATTAATCCGGTCAATGACACTCAATAAGTTATTTCTTGCACTTGTGACCGCTTGGGGCTGATGACTTGCCCTTTATTGGTAATTACGCGCAGGCCTCATCCTTGAACGTTACACCTGTGTACAATGATATCTTTATATTTATCGCCTTTCTCTCCATCAAGCTAACGGAGAAGGAGAACGCGCTTGATGAGGCAAAGAAGAGCGAACATTAATTATTCAGAGCTCAAATCACAAAAATAAAGATGGCAAACCAAATTGTTTTGAAAAATTCCGGAGGAAAGAGAAATGTTGGCAAGCGTCCCGAAACGCTGTTTGAAAATGCTCTTTGAAGGTAATGAGGCTCGCTCGTGGCACGCAGAGGCAGAAAAGTAGTGCCGCGGCGAAGCAGGCGGCGCGTTCTCGACCGGGGTTTCTTTTTTCTTTTCCTTTTTTTTTTCTGCTTACATATCACTTTTGCGAAGGCACGTGTAGTACATTTCTAATGAAGTTCGGGATCATGCTCTCCGCCTCCCCCCCCCCCAACTAAGACCACACGCCTTTCAAAGCGAGGGATGTGGGCGCAGGAAGGAAGGTGGAGGAGAAGGAAAAAAAAGACGAAGAAGAAAATAGAGCAAACTTTGCACTCTGGTTCCGTGACTTCCATAACAATATGTCCGCTCGCTGAATTTCGCATCTTTAACACCGGAATTAAAGCCCGATATTAGTCTCTGTCCTATTAAAAAAGTGCTCTTCGACACCGCACTGCAACGAGCAATTTTAGACGCTATTATACAGGCTGTTTTATGGCTAATGAGATATGAGAGAATCTTCTTTCTTGGTAGTTAATAATACATATGAGGTGAGAAAATGCAGCTTTTATTGTATCCCCCAAACCCTTCACAATATGATGAAGAATGTGAAAGTTCAGTGGTTATTAGGCAGATTTTTGGGGCGTAATAAAAATGATAAAGGGACGATAAAAAACAATGTATGCAAGAAAGGAGACTTCAGACTTCACCAATCATTTATTTATTGTATATAAATGTGTGGTACTGGTCAATATTAATCGCCTCTTGGGCAGACCTGCAGGATGCAGTAAATCATAAAACTGGGGATGATCTACCAAGGTTTTCTCCAAACGCTTTTTCCCTCAAACTGTAAAACGCTTTGAATGGAGGGGAGGGAAAAAAGACTAAACCTTAGTGACCAGTTTGAACATGGATATGTCTCATGCATTTTAACCCAGGAGTGTTTTTGCAAATTTCAATTATGACCAAAGACATGATTGGTCTTTTTGCACGTTTAAAAAGACCAATCATGTTATGTTTTACCTCTTTTAAGTCGCTTAGGATTCCAAAAATTTGTGCCATTTTATAGCATAATAAAGTAACTGTTACCTTCAGTTATAAGAGTGTGGTATATATCAAACATGACATAAAAAATATATATATTTTGTAATTTAATGCCTTGAAATTGGGCATCTGTCTCTTTAAAAACAAAACTCCTGCTCTTTCTGAAACTCTGCCTTCAGGAAGTCGTCACAATATCTCTCCTCTATTAACACTTTAATGTTTTTACCAGCGTTTAAATGAGAAGTAGCTCCTATAATGAGCTCAACGGATGTGCAGTTCCACCAGGTCTTTGCTAATTGTTGCTGGCTAGTCTGAAGGAGCTGATTGGGGGAGTTTTAGGGGAGTGCTGCTCCTAGAGATGGAAGCTTGGAAACTTGGTCACTGCAGATCTAAGGAGGAGCTATGTCTTCAAAGGCAGAGCTAGGTCCACCCAGTCATTTTGCACAGCTGAATGGTTGCCATGGGAGACTAAAGGATTTCTCAAACATGCTTGAAAGAATCAAAGCAACACTCCAGTTATGTTATTGATGAGGGACTAACATTATAACATGATATAAAACAAAAAAAAAACTCTTTTAAAGTGTAGCTGCTGTGAACCCCTCCAGCTACTTAAGCACTGCAGTCCATTCCTGGATCCGTGGTTGAAGTTTAAAATTTTCTCCAATTGCTAAAGTTTGCCCGTGACGTGTGTAACGTGCCAGTTTGACTCTATGAAGCTTACCAGAAATTGCCTGTGTTGTAAAGAACCATCCTACACTGCGAAAAGAGAAGAGCCGAGCTGAACGAAGTGGCTGTTGATGTTAATTCAGTATTTCGAGGTGTGGCCAACACCGACGGCTTCGTTCACTTCTTCGGCTGCCATGGCTCAAACTCATCGTTTACGACTTCTTCTTCTGTTCGCTGATTGGTCTGGCATCGACTGGAGACAATCCACATGCTGCTGGAAGGATTATTTTCGAGTGGAATTTCTCAGGAAGGCAATAGCCAAGCTAGCTCCAAGCCACAAAACAAACAAAAGTTAGGTTAAGGACTTACATGTACAGACTCTCACAGATGTAGGCTACATACAGGATGTTTTGATACAAAATACTTTTTTTTTCAGTAGTAAAGGGGGTAAATTATAAAAAAAATCCAATAACTATAATAATTGTTTTTTCCATTTCTCAAGGTACACACAGTGCGTACCTCCGGCGCTGCAAAACATCCATAAAACATGGTGCTGCCAACCCCATACTTAACAGTTGGGAGGATGTTCCCAGGCTTATAAGCGTCCATTATGACCAACCCTCTCAATTTTAATTTCATTAAACCACAGGATATGGCTTTCAATATTTATTTGTCTCTAATTGCATTGGCAATCTTGTTTCTTTTATGTTGCTGTTGGAGTAATGGCTTCTTCCTCTCTGAGTGGGCTTGTCGACACAGGAATCATTACATAACAATATCCAGTCAGTTTCAAGCAACGTCTTTACACGGACCTTTGCTGTTGTTTGCACAAAAACACATTTCCCCCGTCTCCTCCGTAAACATCGTTGAGTCTACATAATGTCAAATTGTAAAAAAGAAAAATAACAAATAATAATAATAATCTTTTGGTAGAGTAGGTAAACATCTGGTTTCAACTGTACATGAAGAACAAACATTCTTGAACTCAGTCCAAGGGAAAGTCTGGATAGTTTAAAGTGATGTTATGCAGTGATGTTGTCAGTTCCTTTTAGCCCAAGCAGAAAATTGTCATGGCGGATACCCTCAAAGGTGATTTTATGCAGATTTTGTATCATTATGAAAAAAATACTTGAAGAAAGTCATGATGTATATCAGAAAACACTCTTTTCAAAGTATTAGAACACAACAAAAGTTAACACAACTGATTTGTGCCTGCAAATGCAGGGAGAGAATATTAATCCTCACACTAGAGACCAACCTTGTTAAAAAAAAAAGTAGAAGAGAAGCCAGTCCCTTTATAGTTGTATTTTAAAACCCTAACCCTATCCACCTTACCCTAACCCTACCCTAACCCTAAGGGTTAGGGTTTGTTTTTAGATACCAGATGATTGCCAGCAGTCAAAAATCTAATCAAAAATATATTTGAACCGACAGACGTTCCTCTGCCACAGTTCTGCTGTCTGTAAGTGAGAAGACACATTTTCAAAGAAACCATGGCTGCTTATGGAGTTTACACAGTAACACAGTAGGATCTGGCCTGAATAAGAAATCCAGTTTAGCCTGCTGAAACGGTTTCAAAGGTTTTGTTACAGAGGAGAACGGCGACTTCTTTTCCACATTCACTCGCTCATTCATCACGGTCATGGGAGCACTCACTGTCCAAGAGGTGGCGTACACACTGTCTAGGTCGCAAATCTGTTCAAAAGCAATCAGAGGGCGACATGAGACAGGTCACCAGGCACACACACATCCTCACACATCTCAGGCTGAAAGAGGAAATTGTAAAAAGCAACTTATCCTCACCTTCTTACCATATTTATTAACCTCTACTTGGTTTTACAGAGATATTTAAGGTGGTGTTCTCATATAACCATTCACACACCACAAATATATGTCTCTTTTCCTTCTGTTTTTGCTATGTTGTCATTGCTGGATGTAGCACGACTACGAAATGTAAGTAGGACCTTTCTGGCAACATGAAGTAGGTGGAAAGATCTCAAACAGCAAGGCCTTATGCTCCATTCTAAAGGCATTGAAGGACAGATGAGAAACAGTGTCTTTGATATTATGTCAACATAAAAAAGGGCTACAAAACATTTACAAGATTTTTAAACATCTGTGAACCACCGTAATTGACAAAAGAAGGAAACTTGTTGCAGTCTTAAACTGCCTTACCAAAATTACTCCAATAGTTCATAAACAACTCATTCAAGAAGTTACAAAAGAAACCTAGAACAAGATTTAATGATCCCCTCACTTGTTTCAGCTAAGGTCAGTGTTCATGATTCAACTCTCAGAAATACTGGGCAAAAAAAGGAAACCCATTGCTGACCAAAACGAACAAAAATGTACGTCTTACATTTAACAAGAAATACCTTGACGATCGCCATGACCTTTGGGTAACTCTCTTGAGGATGGCAGAGACAGACGTTGAACCTTTGGAAGTGTTGCATCCCATTACGTCTCGCATAAATCTAATACCATTTCAGAGGGAAAAAAAGTATGACGGTAGTGGTGTGATGGTCTGGGGCTGCCTTGCTCCTTCAGTAGATGGACAACGTGGAATGGGAACCATAAGAGACCTGAAAAGGAATGTCTGCCTCTCCATGAACTTGGGTTATGCAGAGGTACATCTCACACACTTGTTATGGGGGTGAATGCTGTCTTTTTAAACTTACACACATCAATATGACAGTTTTAGAGTGACAGTGTCCCATAAGATGCAAAGAAGAAATACTTTATGCTTTGGTTGTTCAGTTAGAAATGCAAAAGAGGAAATGGGAAGTTCATAGAAAGCCAGCCAGACTATAACAACTATGTTATGTTGTAAATTCCAGTATAAAAGCTATTACCATGAGCTCCTTATTGGCAAGGACAGTGTGTTTTAGTCTTGGGATAAAGAATTGTTTAGTAGCAAGGTCCAGGACAGTGATGATGCAATTTCTCCTTTGCAGTCCTAGTTATGGCTGATGGATATTCTCCAAACTCCTTGAAAGACCCTAAATTAGCTAGCATTACTCTTTACTTACTTTGGATATGCATTCATTAGTATGTTTAGGGAGTTTACAGGAAGGATGTTATGGCCTTAGCCTAAAATGATGAGTTGCTGAAAACAAAAGTTTTAATATTTCTATGCTTGCTCAATCCACGCAGAGGCAATGTCCTTAAAATTTTTGAAAAACAAAAAGAAACAGATGAGGGTGAGGAAACTAAATCCAGCTGATTTGCAATGCATTAGCTAGCACACTAACAGTATGTTACAGCCCATTAGCGGTTAACAATGATAGCTGATTTTCAGATGGCACAGATAGCCATTACTGTAATTCGCTCTAGCCTGCGTCAACTCCCCAATGACAACCGCTGCTTCCGGCTCTGACACCAGATCAATAATGCAAAAACCTCCCCTAAACCTCTGCCTCGCGGCTTCATCTAAAAGAGCTTCCTTGTGAACTAATGATGCAGGTTAATTGGCCTGTCATCGTTTAGAACTTTACTCTGGAAAAAAAAAAGGGAGTTGTAAGGGCTGCGGTTAAAAAGTGGAATGCTCCGGAGATGCGCCGATTTTCCTTTGCTGTATTGCCTGTGTAGCTTTATCGATGGCTTTTCTCCGTTTTGGCCGACCACCAAATTGCTGCTCTTCTTTGTGCTCCCCCTTTTTTTGTAGGGTCAATATGTTTAAGAGGAAACAGTCGACCGAGGAAGAACCGAGAAAGGCACGGCATATCAAACACTTCCAGTCTGTAGATGCTTCTTTACACTTGAGGCGTCTGTGAATAGAAGAGCAGTATAACACTGGAAACTTTGCTTTCCATCTACATTCACATCCTCTGACATGTCCTGAAGTAAGAAACGTATATTATGTCCTTCCATTCAGGACGAGTTGCCCTGGAGACTTCAAGCGTATTCAGAGAAGGAAGCAAACATACATTCATCTGGTCAAACATATGGTCCATTATATACTTTCTGTAGGTATTATTGTCCCTCCTGATTTCCTTCCCACAGAACGCCCCAGGGGTTGAGCCACTTCTATCGATTGCCACCACTTATTAATCTGCCTCCGGGTGGACGCTACGGGCCTGCCATTTGTTAGTGGCTCTCCAACAGGATGCCATTAGAGCGTCACCGTCGCACATTATCCTGAATAAGTCATGAGGAGGACGGTTAAGGCCGCAACTTCCTCCCATATTAGGATAAACGACTTTCAGGCAAGGAGAAACACGGCATGTTTCGTTAATATGCATGTAGAGGGGAAGTGTGAGCGAGTGAGGCGGACAGAGACAGACAGACGAAGAAAGGAAGGCAGATAGATAAGAATTAAGGACAGGGTATAGACCAAATTCTCTGAGGAGGGGAAGGACATTCAAGATCAATTGCTGGGAAAAGATGCAGACTAAGTACTTTCATTATAGTGAGAAAAGCAGAATTTTGCCATTAGGATTAGTTAAAAACACAGCTAAACTTCTAATTCAGCTGTCCAAATTCGTTTTCAAAGTTGCTCTATCTGGACCATTTTCTTCAAAGTGGAGTCTAATATGGGTCAAACCTCAGCTCAGCTGGAGATTGCAATGTGAAAAGTTTGAGGGTTTGGAACCCACAAACTTTTTACCCTGTGAGGTCCACCAGGGTCGTTCTGGGAACTGACGGTCTGACTGGACAATTCCTGTTTCTACGCTTTTTTTACTGTGGTATCTGCCACAATATCAGTGTCGCACATGTCATGCGACACTCATATTTTTTCCACAAGAACATACTGCCGTTATTTACTTAATACAGATGATTCGACATTTTTGTAAACACAAAAACAAAACTATGTAACAGATAAAATAGCCAGTTCTTAGAAAAATTTACATTTTCAAAAATGGATCATTTGAACGGATCTTTTGAAGCGAACAGATTCTTTATATTCACTTCCTTTCAAAAAGCCATAAGTCCCGTCACTGATCAAAACTACAGGAGCTGAAGTTAGATTTCCGATTTACTTTTCAACTCTGAAATTTGCTGATAGATGGCTATTCTGACTTTGGATGTTATAGAACCAGAGGTAAGTTGTAACTAGTTACATTTACTTGAGTAACTTATTGGAAACAATGTACTTTTAACAGTAGTTTTACAGCACAATACTTTTAAAATTCAGGCAAGATACTGACCGCCCATAAACTCTCAATGGAACTCCACTTGAAAGGAAGAAGTCATTTTAAAAGCGTTAAATCAATTTCCTGCTGAAAGCAAGCATAGTTAAGGAAGCGTATGCCTGAACCAGTTGCAAATTTCTCTACAAAGTTTGGTTCAGTGATGGACTGCTCATTACCGTACTTGGCCACTTTCTTTCCTAAGTGCTCGGAAACAGATCCTTAAAGCAGGCATGCATAAATAAACCAGACTAGCTGCTAATATCGGAGAGACGGCGTGCCAGCAGCAAATGCTTTTCACACGCTTCCATATATTCAACCGTAGATCATGAGTTAGGCAGCAAATATACAGAAACCGAAGGCCTCAACGCCACAGAGAGGCGATTCTCACCAATTCATAAGTAATCTCTCCAGACAATTAGCTGATCAATTAAGAGCCGCATCGAGCAACATTTACGTTTCAAATACGCCCCAACAGGCTTCATTACGACACATCGCTGCTGAGATAAAAACAGGTCTGCTCTAATTGAGACCCTGTAGATTTGTCCAACTTATCCCATTTATATGGCATGCTAATAGTTCCTCCATATTGAGTCTTTGTGAAATATACACAATTTTTTTATTTTTTAGGAAAAATACCCAGAGCTTGTAAGCAAAACAGCCAAAGCTGCCTTTGTGATTTCCAGATGTCTCCTCGTGCAACAGGAATGCAAAGTTAGAAGAGTGGACTGAGCTATCACACTTGTAAGCAGATATTTAATGATCACAGCATCTGCCGCTCGGGAGACAAGCCGGCTTTCCCCCCGCAGGTGAACCGGTCCGCGCTCATCCATAGTTGGGGAGGGTCAAACCTCAGCTCAGCTGGAGATTGCAATGTGAAAACATCACCGTTGCATTTCCAGCTAAGGTTTGTCTCCAGGGCGAAGGAAGGTGTAGTTAATGGAGAGTCGTGGTGGAATGCCCTCATCGGCTTTCCTGACTTTAGAGAGACTTTTCTCGTAAAATCTTCCCTCGCATTTCCCATTTCTTTTATATTTTTTTTTATGAAGAAGGCCATAACGCTGAGGGAAAGCCTCGGTGAAACGAGTCATTTTCAACAAGAGTTGCTGTTTATGAGTAAAAGCCTTGCTTTTAAGAAAATTGGGAGCATGTGTGTGGCTCTCAGCAGTGTTTGACCATGACCGGATCATTAGTGGAGATTGGTTTGACTTTCTGCTGAACTCCAGTTAATTAAACAAACATTTTACTTAAAAGAAGTAAAAAAAAAGAAAACATCCAGGACGAAGGCTATAAATTTGCTCGAGTAACATGGAAGAAGTGATCTTACAGGGTCTTGCACAAGGATTTGCATTACATGTGATGTGAGAAAACATAAAAATATGTTTTGTTGGGCTTTTATGTGAAGGAGCGATGGGTAAAAAAAATGAAAACAGAAGATTCGCTGAGTTGACATTCAAGTTATTATTTTTGGACCTACAAAGGAACGATATAGTTTATTAATGAACTAATAAATGTAGTTCATTTATTACAGCTAGGAACTAGTGATCACGCCTAAAATCTGGGTGTAGTGATGGAGTCAGACCTGAACCTTCAGAATCACATAAAAATGGTTGCAAAATCAGCCTTCTATCACCTGAAGAACATTTCCAGGATTAAATAAAGATCTATAGAAACTCATCCATGCATTTATCTTTAGTCACAATGATTACTCCAACCGTGTCTTCACAGGTCTGTATAAAAAAAAAATCAAACAGCTGCCACTGATCCACATTGCTGCTGCTTGCGTTCTCACTAAAACCTGGAAGAAAGAGCACATCACGCCAGATATAAAGTCCTTACAGTGGCAAGAATAAATCACTGAAAGGCATAGCACCAAAATACATTGAAGATCTGCTGCTGTTGTATCAACTTTGCATATCACTCAGGTGTTTTGGAACCAGAACCAAACGTGGAGAAGCAGCATTCAGCATCTACGCACCACAAATCTGGAACAAACTTCCAGAAAACTGCAAAAACAGCCGGAACACTGAGTTCCTTTAAATGAATACTAAAAACCCATCTGTTTAAGAGTTGCTGTTGGCATTTGACAAGATCTAACGTTTATTGCCTGGTTTCATAAATGATGAGTGTATGATGTTTTTATGATGTGGAGCCCTTTGAACCGTCTTGCTGCTGAAATGTTTGTTCAGTGAAACGACTTGTTTGAGTCCTTTTATTCTACTTGTGTCTGGACATTCTTGAAGGCAGCACCATCCTTCATTTATAGGGAAAATGTAGCTGAAAATCTTTGATTTGTTTACCTAAATTTCTGGTGGTTTAATTCATTCTACTGTTTCCGGTATGAGCACTCAGGTTCCCCGGTGTGTGTCCTCAGCAGCGTGAGACAGCCAAAGGCAGTCACCTGCTCCCAGTGCCGCTTAAAAGCTCCTGGCTTGTGCTAATGTGCAGAATAAAGTGTTCACCCACCTGTTGAGGGGTGACAAAGACTCCCAAACGTTGTAAATCACGAGACATTGCCAACGCGCGGCACTGTTGACCTGTCGGCCTGAACACTCTGCGTTCAGGCCCGCTCCTTTAATCAATCGGGAGACTGAAGGCCAGATTTCACTCTGTTCCTTTAACACAACAAGGGAAAGATGCTTATTAGAGTTACTCAGCCATACATAATGCGCAAACAAGGACATTGGAGATGTTTGTAATGGTGCTTCAGTGCCAGGGTCAGCATCAGCCTCAAATCAATCAGAAGAGTCTGTAGTGAGGAAGTGCTATTGGAAAGACCCACACCATCATTTATCCTATCATCTGATTGTGTGTGTGTGTGTGCTAATGTGTGTGAGGGTAACAGGGGTAGGGGATTATTTGTAAGCAAATTGGGAGGCAATTTGCATTTGTTTGCTTTTCTGGTTGATTTAAAGCACTCGCGCATTCTGCAATCACTCGCACCCAACGGATAATGTTTGGTGGCATGACGGGGCCGGCCAAACCTCCAATGAATGTTCTCCCTCCCCGCCAGGTCTGATTTCCTCCCGGTTGTCGCGCGGCGTGTGTGCGCAAATCAATCAAGCGCCTCATTCTAATCACTCCCACTTATATCGGCCAGCAAATAAATGACACCGCTGAGAAAGGGAGATCAATAGGAGATAAGGTGAAAGTCTCCCCGCTTCCTGCCGGTCTGGCAATACGTTCAGGTGGAGGCCCTGGTCAAAGGGATGGAGAGTCCAGTCTGACTGTAGAAGATACTGACAATAATCTCAAAGTGATTTTTATTACCAATTTTTACTGAATATCAACCAGTAGGGTAAAAATGAGTAACATATATCAAGTGTTTTCAAATCTCCAAACTTTGTTTTAGAAATTAAACCATAACTTTCTTATTTTGTTATGTTGAAACTGTTTCTTTTTTTTTTGTGTATTTTCACTCTTAGTGTGTTAATAAAATCTCAAACTATCCCTTTAAAGCACATGCCTTCATATCCAGGATCCATAACAACAGCTGACGCTTACTTTACCCAAGTCACATGTTCACTGCAACTTTGCTTGTTTAGACAGACTTTACTTTGATGAGGAATTATCACAAGATCTCAAACCACGGGATCTTGTTTACATCCCAATTCTGCACATAAACCTAAACTCCATTCTATTTTTTTTTATCCTTCTGCATCAACTTCTTACTTCAGTCACCGTTCAGCTTCTCAGCAAGACGATTCCAAACATGTTCAAACACAGATGCCTCAAACACAAACTCTTATAATAACTCTATTATAACGCTTTATGTTTTAGTGATCTGCCAATCCTATAAAAAAATAATTCTTTAAACCATCACTTTGTACCAGCTCAGTGTCTTTAATTCTGTCAACAAACACATGATTTCCTGGTACATTTGACTGTGCAGTTAATAATAGATATCAATTGAAATGAGTCAGTTTAATTTCTTTGGATTTAAATCATAAAAAAATGCACTTATGTGGCTTTGAAAAGTTAATACATGTATTGAGATGTTCTGTTCGAGTCTGAATGTAAATGGGCCTCATCGCTGTGGATGCCATATCTAGTCTTACTGACGACTCAGGATGTTTTTATGCTCCCAGCCACATTCACACACACACCTCCCCCACCCCCGCCCACACACACACACACACACACACACACATTTTTAGATCCATTATGAGTGGGAGGGGACGGGCATAGGGAGGCTGGTCAGAACTGAAGATAGAGTTCAACTAGAAGCTGCAAAATACTTAAGACTGGTGCAGCAGTTCATCTTCCAGCAGGACAACGGCTCCAAGCATACAGCCTGAGCTACAATGGAATGGTTTCAATGAAACCATATTAATGTGATAGAATGACCTGGTCAACGTTCAGTCCAAGATCCAATTGAGAATCTGTGGCATTATTAAAAAAAAAACAAAAAAAACTGGATGTCCGGAGACCAGAGATGGGTTTTATGGCTCTTTAATTGAAGCTGGATCTCAAGGATTTGTTCCTTTTAAAGAGACATTCAGTAGACCAGATTGTTGGGGTGGAGTGGTAGCATAGACGCCACATAAATGGAGGCTATCAGATCTCAATGTAGCTGTCTGGGTTTCAACTCCTAACCTCGAGGCTTTTCCTGAATGTCTTTCCGATTTCTCTCTCCTTTTTTTTATGTCTGATTACTGTCGATGAAGGCGACGATCACCACCAAATCTGTTCTTAAAGGGGGAGCATTATGTAAAATCATTTTTTCAAGCTTTACATCATGTTCTAATTCCTTCATCGAAAACATACTTGGAGTGTTGCTTTGACTCTTTCATGCATATTTGAGAAATCCTTTAATGTCCTGTTGCAACCATTCAGATGTGCTATACTCCTGGGCGGACCTAGCTCCGCCTTCGAGGATGAAGCTCCACCTCAGAGCTGCAGTTTCAGAGGCCCAGTTTCAAGGTGTTAAATCAGGAAGTCAAATTTCTTTCAAGTCATATTTGATATATATACTTGATTATGTATATGTAAGCTACGGATTGGGATTGTTCAAACCTAAACATCCCCACCCTATGAGTATTCTGTTGCTTTAAGTTTGGAGGGCTGAAATATAAATTTTAATTGAATTTGACACATGTGGATCTAATTCTTAGTCTCATCTTTTCTTTTAGTCATTCTGAAAACATTTGTTGACTCGGACTGGAAAAGAAATCATTTCTGGCAAAGTTTTCCATATTATTTTGTTTATTTGAAAGGGTCCATCCAGATGTTTCTATGTATCATTTGGCTCAGATTTATAATTATATCTTTTTCACTGCAGTGGCCACGACTCGTCGTGCAACATTTGCTTTATGAAATAAGCCCAGGTCGTTTGCTGTGTTGGTTTCCTCCCCCTTGTGCCTGTTCTCTGCCTCTAAACACTGGCTTGGTTCGGTTTGTGCTAAAGAGTTGGTCAGTTCTGTAAGTTCATTCATGTCATCATTCTGAAAGGGGATGCAAAAACAAACCAAATAAAAATAATTGTTATGCACAGCTGCACTTGTACTGGGATGAGATTACACACACTACTCTACTTAGCCATTAGCAATCATCAGGCAACTTCTGAAGGCAATTGGTTGCACTCAGAGAAAAGGATGCTGAATATTTTGTACACCACACTATTCCGTGTTTTATTTGTAAAACAATATTTTGAATCATTAATAATTTTCTTTCTACTTCGCAATTGTACACCACCTTCCCATTAAATCCCAATAGAATATATTTATGTTTGTGGTTATAATGTTGCAAAATACGGAAAAGTTCAAGGGCTATGAATACTTTTGCAAGCCACTGTGTTATATATGCTGCTTTGTCTATCATGTTAAAACCCTGATAAAACACATTTAAATTTGGGGTTGAAATGTATAAAGATTCATTGTTATCTAAGGATCTGTAGTTTAGAGCTGAAATTGTTCCCAGTATTATGATCCACCTGATTCATTATGCTTATGTTGTCTTTTTTTTTTTTTTCAACATAATGTTCTTGAAGCCTCGCAAATTTACGGAGGCAAAACGGCCAGCCGCAAAAGTTCTCCACTAAATCTCAACTTGCTCTATTAGGAACTCCTGATTCCCCCAAGCAGCCTCGGCTCACACGTCCACGACGGCCCCGAGTCGACCCAAAAGCCGGTGCGATTCAGCGGACGGCGATCGGAACGCTGCTCATCGATCCGGAACTTTTTGAGTTCTCGAGTCGAGGGCCCGGCCACCTGCCAGACGCAGCCCCCCTGGGGGCACACCAGACTCTGCAGCGCTCCGCGCGGCACCCGCCAGAAACCCCTGAGAGTGGCGAATAAGTCATGCTGTGAGTCAGAGGAAGGCCAGGCCCGTTCCAAGAGCAGAGGCCTGGGTTTGGTTTCGAGCTCTGGTGGTAAACCATAAAAGGCCGGGAGAAAACTGAGAGCAAAGAGGAACTCTCTCCCCTCCTATTCATGATTCATGAATGACTAATCTTTAATGTAAGCCTCCTCAAACACAATTTATTTTATTATTCACTCACACAGTATGCAGCCGCTGGGCTTTTGCGCCACACCCATGATACAGCTCTATAAAGGAAGAAGCGGGCCATTAAGCTCTTGCAGCACATTTTTTCTTTTCTTTTTTTTAAATACACTCCAGCCAAAGAACTGTCTTCAAATTTTGCCTTTCTTCCCCCCCCCCATCCCTCTCCAGCCTCCCTTCTTGGTCTAAAGAGATTATCGAATTAAAGTCATAAATTCATCACCGTTTCACTATTATTCAATGCAGTTCAGTGGGTAATCTGCACAATCCAGTGGGACTAACCGTATCAATCATGGAGCCACACAGTTCAATGGAGGCAAGATCAATGCGACGCTGCAAGCAGATCCAATCAAGAGATAATCACGGTTAGCGCTAAGCTCGTGTGTTTTAGCAGCAGACAATCAGCATGAGAGGATGCAGGATGCCTTATTTGATCCTTGCGATCTTGCAAGAACTTAAGCTGCCTCGCAAGGTGGAACTATCTTAGCATGATCTGACTTTGCTTCCTGTGACGCTTCCTGTTGCGTCTTTAAAGTCAGCCTTTTTTTTCATTCCTCATTAACATTTGGAGGAAAGGCTACGACTCTCAGCCCTCTCTCACTAGCTGCATTACGTTACAAGTGTGATTAAATCTTTATCCATGTTCCGCTAATGTCAAACAAGCACAACTTAGCAGTTGTGGTGTTTCCATTAAATACGAAATGAAATAAAAATCACACGTGGACAAGCTTGCTCACGCCATAAGTCGTTAAAAGTAATGGCAGCAATGGATGTTAACAGTTATGTGAGATGAATTCATAATTCAGCCACGGTGCTAGCGCTCATCTTACAGCCATCAGAGGACATGTTAGCGTCTGATTCTGGTGTTGGAGCGACAAGCCCCTTATGGTTGAGAGCACTTGTAGTATGCGGCAATTTGTGGAAATTGTAGTTGCCGATTTTACAGAATGGATTCAACATGTGTGGACAATGCACACATTTTTTATGAGCTGCGATGCAGTGAGAGGTCTGGTGGAGCCACGTGGACTTACCTAAAAAAAACAAACTGTCATCCCTCTACAACTTCCTGTTGTCTTCGTTGTCATTTTCGCCAGTAGTAACATACGGTTGTTTATCACATAACTAGCATGATGCAAAAGAATTGTTTCCATTGATGTTTTCCAAAATACATCTATTTCAATATCACTGAAATACCATCTGATCCCAGCGGAAAAATGTTTTATTCAAAAACGAGTTTTTGTCCAATTTATTTTTATTTCAGTTTGTACAAGACGGAGTCGTCGCCTTCATCAAGCTTTTCATCACACGACTGTTGTGATGCAAAAAATCATTTCCACTGCAGTTTTCCGAAATACATCTATTTTCATATGGCCCAAAAAGCCCCTCATCCTCGTGCAAAAACGTTTTTTTTTTTGTTTTTTTTTAGTAAAAATCGTAAATCTTTACAATATTGGCATGGCAATTTCCATTAAGTACATTTATTTTCGTAATTTTTAATTTACGCAACTTCGTTAGTAATGGAGACCCAATTACTGTCTTCCAAACACTCAGCTGCATCCCGATGTTGATTTGCAGCAGATGTCCGACTCTAGAGTAGAAACCCTTTTCCTGGGGCTTGAATATTCCATCCTCCATATTTAACTGCGAGTTTCATACACTGCAGTATCATACTCGCTCCATTTTTTTCACCCCCTCCGTGTTACTGTCTTTCTTTCTTTGATTTAAATTGGACAGCTGCTGGTATATTCTCCGCTCCTTTAAAAGTTTGGCAAAAAGCTACTAAAAAGAGTTTTAGAAACACTATTCATCTTTTTAGTCCACTAAAGTCCTGCTTTTGACAAGACTTTTGCAGATTAGACTCTGGCCTTCTTTATCTGTACATCTGTGAAGATATTTCCCCGTCTTGTTTCTCTGTCTCTTAAGGATGAATGTTTAAAGCAATATATATATATTTTTTTAGCCAGTTTTGGAAGTTACACGCTTCTCAAGTACTGTTTTTAATGTTCGTTAAATAGCCCAGCCCTTCCTCAGGAGGTTTCGTCAGCCTACTCAGAATTATGTAGTAATAATAATAATGAAAATAGAATGTTTTTTTTTTCTTGAGTTTGCACTTCAAAAACTAAACATAGTGGAAATCATAGTCACATAGATTCCGTTTTATACAATTGGCAAAATGATGTTATATAATTCGCTTAAACACTTCATTACATCATTGACAAGTTATTAGATTATTGGCTAATAATCTAATAACTTGTCAATGATGTAATGAAGTGTATCGCATTTAAATTGGCCAAATTCATTAGATTACTGGCATGTGCTGTGCTGTTAGCCATTATCACTGTATTGATTGCTGCACACCTGAATTTAGCGTCGTTTGGACACAACCGCATCACTCAGGATCTGTGTTGGCGCAACGTGTGAAGCATTCCGCCTCTACGCTGCACAAATCAGAAACAGACTTCCAGAGAACTGCAAAACAGCCGAAACGCTGAGAACCTCTAACTCAAAGCTTAAACCCAACCTATGTAAAGTTGGCTTTCATTCGTAGCAAGTGGAACATTGATCACCATATTTGATGTGTATTTGATGATTTGGATGGTGGCCTTTGACAAAATGTAAAATTTCTTGCTCGCTTCCCAATTGATGTTGTTTTTATGATGTAAAGCACTTTGAACAGTCTTGATGCTGAAATGTGCTACATAAATAAATTTAAATTGACCCGACTCGAATGGGGTATGGTCCACATTTGGTCAGTTAATGAACTTTACCAAAAAATAACTACATATGTATTTACATCTACAGGTGTATAATTGCACATACTGCATTTAGAATTTAAACACCGTCAATTTTCATGATCATAGGTAAATAGTTCATAGCAAAATAGCCACAGCCTAAAACAATGGCCCTCAAATACCTGTTTCTGGACTCCTGGTCGCCTACTCCCTGGACAATGGTAATGGTCCGATCCAGATTTTCTGGTATGAAAAACCACCACTTTGTAACCTTTTACGTGCTAAATAAGTGACAACAATCTGTTGACAGGTTGCTACCACTTCCGACAGGCGAATGCATCAGCGGAAACTGCGCTTAGGAAAATAACAAGTTGCCGATCTGTTAAGTTTGAGAAAGCATGGCATGCTCCAACTTCGCAAGTAAAAGGAAGATGGACAACGAAAATTGGCTGCTTAAGGAGGAATGTACTGAGCAATTCGTATTTACTCTCCCTGCAAGACCAATGCGCCTCATATGCCAAGAAACTGCTTTCCGACGTTGATACATCATTACCATTCCAAACACAGGAATTTTGAAGAGGCCTTTCCTCAAAGGTCAGAAGAAGTAAAAACCAAGGGGCTGAAGTCCTCAGACGTAGCAAAAAGTAAAGTGCTGGTTACATCTGTGACGCAACAGCAAAAAGCAAAGGAGTGTTTACTCACAGTACTGTGGGCATTAGGTAAGTACAAAAAGATTTTTTTCTAATGCTGAAGTAATGAAACGATGTCTGACTTATGAGCCTAAAACCTATCATAGAAGGGAGAGGTATCTTATACTACTTTCTGTTTTCTGACTCAAACAAAACGGCTTCTGTAAAATAAAATGCGACGGGCACAAGACCCCAGTTTTCTCTTTTTTATTGGCTGCCCCACAGCGTCAATTTGTACGTTACAAGTAGGAAAGCAAACATCATGTAAGCACGTCCTGCTTTTGTAAAGGAAGCAAAGTGACCGTATCTTCCAAATTGCGCATAGCATTGCGCAATTTGACATTTCAAAAATAAATTCACTTAATGGAAACGGGGCAATTTTGAAAGACTCTATTTTTTTTAATATGTTTTGGCTCTAGGATGACATGATTTTTATTTTATTTTATGGGTTGTTTTTTTTACTTTTTGGGCCTATTGAAATTCATGTGTTTCACAAAACTGGAATGGAAAAACTTTTCCGCATCACACACGACACGTGATCAACGGTTGTTCCCAGGGGGGCAAATCACAAGGAAGACAAGGGCAGGAAGTAGTTGCAGGATGATGACACAGCATGTTTTTTTTCAATGACTTATAAGGTGAGCATGCTGTTCATGTGTGATTTTACATCCGTTTCTCATTTAACACTGAATTTGGAAAATTGTGGGGGTTTTTTGACATTAGTGGGATGTTTCGCTCACATTTGTAATGGTAACAGAGCTAGTGATGGACAGGGTGTATAACATCTGACACCGTGAACCCTGCATCCACTGTACTGATTTTGTTACAATCTGTGTGCCCTTACTGCTGAACCTCTCAGTTGTTATTTCTAAGATATGGAGGCAGATTGAGAGGTTGAAGGTGATGTTACAGTGCTGGAATTGGAGAGTGTAATTGATGCCCATGTGACGTTCCATGCGAGTTCTGGCATAACAAGAACCGTGCCGTACCCGTTTCCTCGACAACCGCTCTGATGCTGCAACGTCCTCCGCTTTTTATTTGCCATAAAACAAGAAACGGTAATGAATTACCTTCCTGACAAGTATTTATAAGTGGGTTTCAATCTGCCAGCAGCGCTTTCTGTGCTTGGAAAGAAAGGAACTAATTCTGACACATCCACTGTATTCTACACACAGGCAAAGCATGAATAGCCCGAAGCTTGAAGTTTAATTAAAATGTATTGAGGGAATTACAAAAACAAAGGGAGACAGGTCAGAGCAAAGCAAACACCAAAATACAGAAAAATGAACCAATTTAATACCAGACTGTTAACAAGCAGGAGTGAAAAAAAGACACAAAAAGTGACCTTTAAAATGCGGAAGATGGATTCTCACCCACTGTTTTTACACTCAGATATGTCTTAGTGTAGTTTAGAGGTTGTATTATCAGTATAGTAATTTTTTTGTCTTATTTTTGCCACGGTGAAGATTATTTTTGGTAGCTAATTAGCTCAATCAGATGCAGTTGCTAGCTCCTTGCAAAAAATATTAATTTCCATCACTAGTCTGCATGCGAACCAAGTTACATCCCAATCAAATCATTTCTTTTGTCACTGAGGAAACACGGTGCTACTCTCATTTATTGGCACTCCAGTGAAGATGAGTGAAAAACAGTTAATCTTACATCCTTGTTTTACATGGTGGGAAGACAAAGTCATTTCTAGCTACTTGAATATTTTTAGCAATTGATTTAACTGTAGATATAAGCAAGTAAAGGAACAGTGGACACACGGTATTAAAGGTTAGGTCTGTAGGGAGGCAATTGCCTGCAAATAACTAGATTCTTTTGTTGGTATTGTTTATTGCTGCATGTTTTCATAGTTCAAATACTAAATGAACCTTAGTATGCATTAATCCTCGCAGTGGAAACAGTCTCAGCACTTCCACTAATTTAGCTACCTAATTCACAGTTGTGTGCGATGAACTTGGCACATGGTGAACGACGGCGACAGGTGAAAGTTTTCCGAGACAGTAGCAGAAGTTGAAAAATGTTCCAACTTTCTTGTGCTGCGTCGCTGTCTACGGATACGAAAAGCTCAAAGTCTCGCGCGAACGAATTGCGACGGCCGCCTCATCGCGCAAGTTCCGTTGGCGGTGAATGGAGAGGGGCGTTTCTGAATTCACGCTTAAAACAAAATGACTTCCTTTAAACCGTCCTGAATACAAAAACTTGGCAAACTGAGAATTGTCAGACATGTTTGGTTTGAGACAATAAGACATTTTACTAACCGATTTTTTTGAAAACATGGATACAGTGGCGGTTTTATATGGGCAGTTGCCCAGGGCGGCATCAGAAAGGAGGTTGGGAGACTCCATGACCTGCTTTCCGCTGCAAAAAAATCCAAACAAACTGATAATTGCTTACATTTTAATTGGTTAATTTGCGACAGAAGGCGGGGCTTACTCACAGCACTATTCCTGAAAAAACACAACTGTGTGCATATTTATATTTTAATCTTACGTGGCGATTAATCATGATTAATCACAGCGCTACAGTGTGATTAATCTGATTACATGTTTTAATTGATTGACAGGACTAATATAAATACAGCTAATCCTTAAAGGCTTCAGAAGTTTTCAAAGAGGACGATGAGGACCAAGGGCCAAAGCGAAGTTAAAGTATTTAATTATATCCCAAGCTTTGAACATTAGTCTAATCCATAAAATCCTCAAAAGACATTGAGGTTTGTGGCTTTAATCTCATAAAATGCAAAAAAAAAAAAAAAAGTATGAAAAGAAGTATGAATTTTACTCTGCATAAAAGTTACATCAGTTGTTTAAATTGCAGCCAACTTCCTGCATGCGGTTACATAACACGTTTCCTGTCCGCTTTGAGAAATGACTTCAGTTCCCAGTGTGGGAAGCGACAGCCAACACGCAGGGATCTGTCCGCGCGACCCCGGCAGTGTCCGAGGGCATCCGCTGCTCATTCGCGGGTTCCAAATGCACAAAGCCAGAGTCGAAAACAGAGAGGAGGGGAGAAGCAATTTGCGAAAGCCGTGGCTGCCTAATGCCGAATGCAAAGTACTGCATGTTAACAGAGAAAATAGAAAATAAATTAATTCCACTGAGTAATTCTTTATTCAGTTTTAACTCTGGGAGTTTCTTTGATCTGGTTAATTTTGATCTTGTAGCTGTTTAATCATGAAATGAGCCCAGTTTTTTTTTCTCCTTCTTCTTTTTCCCCCCCGCTGTACGAATGTTTTTTTTTTTCTTTTTTGTCGTGTTTTTCCTTAATCTATCAGAGGAGAAATTTCAAGCTATTGTTCAGCACACCTAAATGTTAATTATGTTTACTCCGCTTGTGTTTAGGATGAGTAATACACGCTGGATACAAAAAACAAACAAAAAAAAGCAGTTTGTGAACTCTTAGTGTAATGGATATCAGTGCCTAAATTCCTCCGTATGCTCCCTACCCAGGAGGATAGTTTGTCACTTTGGTTTAAAGTTCTTCCCATGAAGAGAGGCTGCAAAGGTCAAGACCCGTATTTCTGACATCATTATGTCCTCACGTGCTCTGAACAACGCCGGCGGAGCGCAATGGCAGGCGGGTGAGTCCTGGTCAGGTTCTGTGTTCAGGGTGGGACGACGGAGGATGCCCGCCTTCGTTTCCCATGTTCTCCCCCACACCCCCCCCATTGCCCCAGCCAGGGAAAACACTGGAAAACGGCACGTTCCCATCAGCTACGCTTGGTGACACGGCGACCCCAGGAAAAGCGTGAGTAAATACCAGAGGCATGTCCACAAGATGATGGAGGGAGGTTGCGAGAGGGCGGGGGGAGAGTCATAGTGAGTTGAAATCCTTCGAAATCTTCCAGACTGTTCTGCCTTGGACGTAGAAGCAGACCCTATTACCAGCCAGCTGTGCTTCATTTAGGTTAAATCCTTCATTAGGTTTTAAAAGCTCATTTATTTTCATTTTCTAATCCCCACTGTATTGCCTTTCTCGCGCTACACAGCTGTCAGATGCAATTTAATCCTTAAGAGTGTGGCCCCGGTTCAAGACCTGCAGGTGATGCACTTTTTTTTTTTTCGCACATAGCTTCAAATTTTCTGTGAACTTATTCCTGTTTTAAGGTTCTTCTTTTTTTTTTCTTTTTTTTAACTTAAACAGTTTATGAGATTCAAATCCTCACCCAGAAGACAACAAAAAAAAAAAAAAAAAGTCATGCCGGTGTTAGTCATACGCAGTAACATGAAAAGGTGTTTCCCACAATACATTTCTCCTGATTCTTTTGCTCTTTGGTCACACCTACATGTTTCAGATCATATATCCACAGGTGAACTTGCTGCTGTTCTTTTAGGTCACCAGTCCACTGTAATATGCAGACCCAGATTTAAGAACCACAAACCAGGAGGAATTAAACTAGATGTACAGTAACAACAAGGCGAGTTGCTCGGTGAACAAACTGTGAATATTGCAGAAGCATAAAGTTACTGTAGGGATGGCTGATAAAGACTTCCAGTTCTGACTGAATGTTTTGTGGATCTATCATGATAACGATAAAAGTGATGAAAATAACTATTACTTGTTTTACTTTTTAGATAACTGTATGGCTTTGACAGCATGACGCAGCAATCATAACCTTACCAACACAAATACTGCTCTTATAAAATATTTCCATTTTTAGTACGCTTCTTTAGGACACCAGTCACATGAAGAGAACAATCTTTTTTTTTTTCAAAATTGCTGCATTTCCATTCAGCAAATTTATACCCGAAGTTCTACTTTTGTCTCATTAGTCCACATAACACTTTGTACCAAAAGTGAATCATCGCAGTGGTTTATGGAATAATGTGAGATGTGTTATATTAGGTCAGCAGTGGTTTTGGGCTTGGTACTCTCCCACAAATGTTATTTTCTTATCGTTGAATCACGAACACTGAACTTAAACTGAGGCACGTGAGTTCTGCAGTGCTTCAGATGTTGTCCTGGATTCCTTTCCAACCTCACAGATGAGTTGGTAGCGCTGGAGTCATTTTTCGATATAGCCAGCCACTCCTGGGAAGGTTCACCATGTTTTCCTCGTTTGTGAGTAATGTTTCTCACTGTGGGTTCCCTTGGGATCCACAGGCCTCAGGAATTCTGTTGTAGACCGAATGCATGTGAGTGAATTTAGTTCTCATCTGTTCTTAAATTTGTTTGAATCAGGGTACTAGTTGTTGGGTAGATTTTTTTGTTTTTTTTAATTGTTTTATTAAATTTTTTGAATACAGTGAAAAAATCTATTTATCTTCCTCTGGTTGCTCGGTCTGACTGTGATGCTGTTGTGTGTCATCCATTCAAATCAGAAGAGCAATATTTTTTCTTTCCATGTATTATGTTGAATGATGGCAGAGATGACAACAAAGCTTTACTTGACTTGACTCTGAGATATATTAACCTACTTCATGTTGCCAGACAAGTTATTTTTAGGTATATTTTTAATGTACAGATTGGATTCATTCATACATTCAGTTAATGCATGATTGAGGAGGAATGATTCATATTTTATAAAGAGTGTGATTGGTTTGGACAGGAGTTTTTCATGAATTCATAAACTTATTACAAATCTCAGAGGGGCTGTGACATTTCCTCATCTGTAGCTGCATTTCCATCGACTATAACGTTGCACAAATTGGAATTGCAAAAATAACTACGCTTTATGGAAACACATTTTCAAACAAAAAAATGTTTTCGCTAAAAGATTTTTCGCGCTAGGACAAGGGGGTTTGTCAGCCGTATCAAAACTGGTGCAGTGGAGCAACTTTTTTAACGACACAAGTCACAAGATCAACAACCGGATGTTACTACTGACGGAAATGACGAAGAAGACGACAGGAAGTGGTCGGAGGATGATGGCACGACATGTTTTTTAATGACTTCTATGACTTGAACTTTATTGATTTTCCAACTAAAAGATATACCACAGTTCCACACTTGACATAGCCTAATTTAACACATGCTAAACAATGGATTAACTTGTGATTTAAATTGGAAAACACCGCAATTGCGTTTTTTTCCCCCAACGTTAGCTGAATATCAAAGTTTTGCACACATTTGTAATGGAAACGCAACTACCATATCCCACAATGTGACATTCCTCCTTATTGGTGGTGACGAGACAATCACAAAGCCGTTTAATGTTTTGTTTTTTCCTGTTTCAGCTATATTGCAATGTTCTCTAGCCACAAGACAATAATGCCTGTTTTCCGTTTTCTCTTTTTTTTTTCTTTATTTTCCCCTCAAATAACCAAAAAGATATTTATGGCTTTTGTGATTCAAAGAGCAACAAAAATGACATCCAGATGTTCCGGATTACTGAATCCAGGCCCTTTAGCTTGTTTGCTTTACCACAGTTCGGCAGCGGTTGTCCCAGAACAAAAACATCCAGTAACACAGGATTGTCTGTAGGCAGTAAATTTAGGATATAAATAATCCCATTCATAGGCTGCAGTCTGCCAGTTGGAGGAAGTTTAACAAAATTGAAGGGTAAATAATGCCAGTAGCAGTTTTAAGTTGTGTTTTAGAGCTGTATTAAAAATCTTAATTATGTTAATACATAATTTCTTCTGCAAGAAGTCAGGACTGAACATAGCATTCTATGAGAATACTTCGATCACGCAGTCAGATTAGTACTTTCTGCTGCGTCCCAGCCAGTTCAGTGCACTTGGTCTCAGATTTCTTTTTCCCGGAGCAGAATTTCTTTTCACATCGGACGTGTGCAAAAAGCATTTTGGTGCAAAAATGTGTGTATTCAGGGTTTTGGAGCTGGTGAGCTTGGAGCTTGCTTACTGATGCGCCGTTTCAGCCTCCCAGCGGTTGCTGAAGATGCATCAGCGTTGGTCTTGTTTTCATAGTTTTCATGCAGATAAAGAGCAAAAGCGGGCAGAGTTATTCTTAACAAAGACATGAGCGACTCACAAACACTGGGAGCCTTCACTTCATGATGCTGCTTTTTAATATATGTAAACGTAAACAGCTTTGTTTCGTTTTGCTTTAGCTCAAATAACTACGGACAACATCGCCACAACCAACCAAAATCCTTGCACTTTTTATATTTTGGTTTGTAAAACAGATTTTTGTACTGTATGTTCCCTGCACTCTGTTTGGAGATTTAAGAATTTAATTAAAAAAAAAAAAAAAATTAATGTTCGGATCTTAGGAACAGGCTGCATTAATCCTAGCTGACAGAGCAGCACTGCATAGCGTTTCTCGTGATTAGTCGAGAAAGTTACTCTGCGTTACTTTGAACATTGGTGACACATCACTTCCTGTTGAAAAGGGACTGATCCCTTCCACTGTCGCCACTTTCTTGCTCAGGAGGAATTGCTTCAAAGTTAATAAATGAATATTAATTGGCTAGAGCTCCTTAGATGACCTCAAAATATTTACTTTATTATGATTATTATGATTTTGTTTAGGCTTGTATTATTATGGTTCTCTTCTCAAAATATTAACTTTATTCGCATATTATTATAACTATAGTCTTGTATTGCTTTGACTTTACTCACATAATTTATTCTTGTAACATGACTTTATTCTCAAAATATGAATTTATTCTCATCTTATGACTTTATTCTCATGTTATTTTGATTTCATTCTCATATGACTTTATTCTTGTAATATTTTGACATTATCGTATTTTTTTTTTCTTTTGTATTTTTTTTCTTGCTATGCACATACGAACATACATGCACTTGCATTTTTTTTTTTTTTTTTTTTTTGGCTGCTCAGCTTGGAAAGGCCACGAAAGAAATCCAAACAAGAAGTTTATACATTTCTATTATTGTTAAAAAAAATAAAATAAAATCCCTCCAGCTGGTGAAACACAGCTGCACGGGTTTGCTGCAGGTACGAGGCGATGCGTCAAAGTGCACACATTTAGAGCAACGCTCACTTTTTATTAGAAACGTTGGCTACAAACCCCCGTGCTGCGGATGAAAACAGACTTCTTCTAGACGGGCAAACAGAACAGCATGTTCTCATGATGGAAAAGAAAAAAAAAAAAGGAGACTGGCATTGAGTCAAACAACTCAGAAAACCATAGGGGGATGTCCCCACTTACACTCCTCCACAGGATCACACCCAGAAGGAATGAAGGGGTGTTGTCTGTGGGTGTGTGTGCGTGTGTGTGCGTGCGTGCGTGTGTGTGTGTGTGTGTTTGTGCAGCGGGACAGAAGGAGAACACACCCAGGGATGTGTGATCGTCTGCATGTGCGGCTCCCTCATCTGCAGAATTCCTCCAGACCTCTCGCAGCTCGGCCATGTTTTGCCCAAAACCTGACGATCGTTCAGACGATCCCCGTCACGCCGAGCAGATTCTCCTTAAAAGCTTCCCGCTAATGCAGCGAACAATTAAGTTATCAAATGGACACGAGCATTATGTAAAAGACGGGTTATATGGCCAACAATGTGAACACTGTCTGCTTCCTGGTAGCGCAGATGAAATGTCAGGGGCGCAATATTTCAAGGCTATTAACTTGAGTGCTTTTTTATTCAGACTCATTACTTTTTAAACGGCATAGGAAGTCACGGAAATGTAATATTAATTTTTACATGGCTTTCATTTTCGTTCCTATAGAGCTGTTTAAAATTCAGGGGAGCTGGGGTCTTCACGCAGACGCGCTTTTCTACATCCGCGCTCACTTTCAGGTAGAGAATCAGAGTTGTCAGGTGTTTTGCGGAGGGTGAACTTATTGGGTTTTCCCGCATTGAATTGACGCGACCGAAGAAACAATGTGTGTGCGTGAGTTTGAGAGATGGGTATAACAGGCTGGAAAGCACACGGTCTCCCCTTCAATTTCTACTGTTTGTGTGGGGAAGTGTGTGAATTTCTGACCCATTTTGACTTCAAAGCTTTACTTTCTGAGGTATTCGTAGTCTTAACAGAGCACACACCTCAGTGGGGGGAATGAGAGAGAAAGATGGACTAGAAAAAAATAATTGTGAAGGGAGATATGTCATAAAATCTTTATTTTGGAATTTTGAAAAAAACAGATATGACTAATTTTAAATCCACCACGGCGCCCTAATTTAGGCCCTAATGAGAATTTTTCAAATGTTGGAAGCCTTATCATGAAAAATGGCTGGAGATCATTAATAGTTTATGGGTTGAGTTAATGATAGAGATGATTTCTAATTGAGCTCCACAGAGCCGTCCTATCCGGCGATCCTTCTCGCTGTTGGCAGGGATTTCTTTCATTATTATGGATTTTATTTTAGTTTTTCTTAGCGTTCATTTCGACTTTGCATCTTTACACAGCTCTCTTTGGGTGTTGATATTTTACCACGGACGAGTTAAGTCTGTTTTCTACCCCCACTTTGTCTGATGCTGAATTGTGCTGGGTTGTGTCAGAATTCAGCTCTCACTATATAGATGCGTTTCATATCAGGTGCACACGATGCGACGGTTGTTGCTCAGCATTCGACCCTCTGAGTCCTGCGTTTCAAATCTCCGCCTGGATATTTGTGCCTGTTTTAATTGTATGCAGCTCTTTAAATGTCCTGTGAGTAAATATATTTACCCATAACAACGGGAACTTTCAATGTCTAGCAAGTTATCTTTGCAGTTTACCATCTATTAAAAGAGTGGCCCCTCAGATTCATTTCACTCCCTGCTACGGAGTGAAATTACCGTAATAACCCGATATTGGCTGTAAAGCGCAACATCTCCCATTTCAGAAATTGTTGGAATTTTTTCGGCTAGCTTAAAGTGTGGCAGAATTATGGTTACTGGAAATTTGGCTGAATCGTTACCGCTACGTTCAGCCTAGAAGGGCTAAAGGGGCTATTTGCTTCCCAGGCATGTTACTAAACCATGTGGCAGAAAACTCTTTCAAAGCTGAAAATATGTGGTAAACTGACAAACTACCACATATAATATGCAACAAGAAATGATTTAAACTAAAGCATCCATGTATTTATGAATGTCCCAGTCAAATTCTGTAACTAAATCTAATTAGGAACCCGAGACGAGTTGAAAACTCTGTATTTTTCCATGAAATGTTACTACGTCTAAGCAATTCCCAAAAATATCTGTTTCTAAATGCGGAGGGATGGTTGAGGCGAACATCAGAAGACTTGCAGCTGTAATTACAGTGAACCAAGTGTTGACTAAAAGCACATGCATGCTACACATTTCCGGGGGTTTTTTTCAGGTTTTTTTTTTATTTTTTTTTTATGTTTAGAGTAATGTTTCATTTTGAAGAGCATGGTTGTGGTTGGCTTGGAGAAGATGGGTCGACTTGCAAGCCGTCCCGGGTGTGCCCTGTTCCCCGGCGATGGACAGACGTGTCTTTGTTTTGGTTGCAGCGTGAAACAGTGTGAAAAGTTTCATGGGTATAAATACTTCTTCAAGATGCTCTTAATAGGCATGTACCGTGGTAAAATAAAAAAAGATCCGCCTCCACTCAAAATGCTATTATTTTCCGTTGCTATGGAGACCTCCACGTCCATATGCGTTTCTTTTCTTCTTCTGGATGCGACCTTGTGTTGCTCATCAGCTGACTTCTAGCTTGTTTAATCAGCACCTGTTGCTGAGGCTCTATTTACCCTCTTGTGCACACAGAGCTCACACTTATAAATAGGCATTGCTGTGTCAACACGTCATCCGCCCGTTGCTATGTAGTTGCTAGCGAGGCCGGTACAGTAAACACTGGGGTTGCCGTGGCGGCGCTCTGACAAAACAGAGGGAAGGGATTCCCTTTCGAGTCCAGTGACGGCCGCAGGGGAACGTGAATTACCGTCAACCTTCTCTCTGGCAACCGCCGAGGGGTTTTCCCCTGTGTTGCTCGCCAACCTGGTCACTGGCAACGCCTCGCCCCCACCTCACCCAGAACATGTGGCGGCTCTAATTACTTAGCCGCAAAGGGCCCGACGCAGGAAAACCACAGAATGGGGTTACACGGCTACATTACTTCCCACCACAGCGAGACCGAGGTGCTTTGAAAGACGCGTGAAATTGTTTATGATTTGTGATTTCTGATTTACAAACCACCAAGATCTCCCCCGCCCGCCACCACCTCCCCGCCGCCTCATGCTTCTTAAAGAGGTGAAATATGGTGAGCTATATATATATATGTACAGCTCCCCAGTCGGCCTCCAGCTCTTGGGCTGAGGGCAGATTTCCAACATGGCAGATGGTGGCTGTGAGGCAGTCGGTGCAGAGGAAGCGCTTCAGCTCAAACTGAAGAAAGAGAGAGAAAGAGAGAGAGAGAAACGGCGCGTGTGGATGTGTGAGGAGGCGGATGGACGGCGCTTGGTGGACGGGGAAGTGTAGAAATGAAATAAAAACACCCCGCTAACAAGCTCACACATCCAGCGCCGCTCGTTGCTGTGGCGGCTCGATGCGATGTAGAACGATAAGGGCGCAACGAGGCGCTCGCATCGGATCGTGTGACGTCGAAACCGAGCTGTTCCAATTCTTAAAATTTGGAGAAGACACAGCAGCGTCATCTACGTACGCCGACGTTTTTTTCTGACTTGCACAGTTGTTCCTGCTCTTTGTACACTTATTTCTGGTCTTGCAGTTTTCCCTCCTCTACATACGGCAGAACCCTTTGACGTTGGGTTGTATCGACACCCAATGTACGCACACATTAGGTCCAGAGAAAACTCACATTTCAAACAGCTTTAGCTTACCAAGAGCAATGAGAAGAGCTTCTTTACATCATTCCCTTGTTTTCACAAATTCAAAACATCCTAATTTGAAACCATATTCCAATTTTAGAACGGCTTAGTCAAAGTCATCCAACTCACCAAACTTTAAATTTTTAGTCCCTGGATTCTCTCCATCTAATCTAATAGGAATGTAATATACTTCTTTAAGCCAGCTGACAGGCAGTGTCAGGGGGCAGAGGGGTAGCAGTGAACTCTGGTCTGATTTGTAGGATGTTAAACTAAAGGAGCAATTTATAATAGAATTGTTTTTTTATTTTTTATTGCTCTTACCAACTCATGCCGACTTTTCCTTGATAAGGCTTCATATTTTAAGATAATTAGTTTTTACATGAGGCCAAACAACATTCAGTTAACATTCAACACACATAACTTCATGTTCACCACTCACCCTTAACAGTCGCCTCCTTTTGGTAAAAGTACAAAGTCTGCTTTCCATGCTCCAGACTTAAAGCTTCACCCAGAAAATACTCGGAAGTTATAGAAATTATCATTGTTTATTTTGTTTGTTTTGTTTTTTTTTTTTTGTTTTTTTTTTACTTCGTTCAGCTTTGCAGCTCAAGCACATCTGTGAGGACGCATATCTGAGCGGCGATTCCCCCAGCGGGGAAAAACGCGTTCTCACCTGAACTTCGCTCAGATCGGCTCCAGCATACCAGGGAATTCCTCTCAGAAATATTTTCTTTTTTTGTTCTGGTGAGGAAGTGAAGCAGAGGAAGCGAGACATGGGGGGGAGTACGGGGGGGTGAAGGAAGCTGAAATTGAATCACCACAGTAACTTCAATAACATTTCTCTCCTCCTTCCCTCCTCCGCGTTGGCGTGCACACACACACACACACACACACACACATACTATAGCACATGCAGACGAGAGGAAATGAGTTTGAAAACGGAGGCGGAGCATGAACCGCCATTTGTTTTTGACGCCTGCCAAGCAACAGAGACATTATTGACTTGATAAGGACTTACTGACAGTTTTACTTCTCTGCATCATCTTACAGCGCAGGCTCTGCTAAGATGCTAATGGCTCCCCCTTCCTAGCTTCTCACAATAATAAAAAAAAAAAAAAACAACAACAACAAAAAAAACGCACTCATATGTGCACGCCAACTCCAGACTCCAGGAGCTGTTCTGGGAGAAAACGTGCGCACCACTACTGGCTTGCTTTCACTGTCACGGCGTTTTCGCCTCAAGAAGCGTTCTGGGAATGCGGAGATGATGCCAGAAGCTCCGAGTTAAACTTGACGGGGAGTGCGGCTGCAGCGTTGGAGTCCCGCTGCGTGGGACTCCGGCTGTGGAGTAGAAAATAGTTTCGGCTCTGCAGACTGAAGCGCTCGGCAGTTGTGGAGTTGTGCTGTTTGGGGAGAAGAAGCTAGAAGTTGGGTTGGTGGATTGAACTGGGCTGCAAAGTGATCCAGTCAAACTTTCACAGAGTACAACAAAGCCTCACGACAAAGGAAAACGCATAAGACTGAGCAGTATTTACATTTATTTTTCATACTTTTTTCTGTTTATTACAATGAAAAATAGAAGCTGCGTGTACAGAGGTATCTAGAGTCATTTATTTTCCTTGGCTAGGCTCCGGATATTAGCTCCTGTGGTAGTGCACCGTGCATATTAAGATATATTTGGTGTTTGAGCTGTTAAAACAGGAAGTTAGACCTTTTTTTTGTTTTTGTTTTTTAAAGGAAGTCCCAAGTATTTTTGTATTTCAACCGTCTGTACTGGGGTCCACTGTATTCAGTATGGAATTTCTTGTGTGCTTTCAAGGCTCATTTATTAGGATGCTCATTAGATTCCCCTTCCAGATCTGACGGGTTTTTTTTGGCAAAAGCGAAGAGGACAACTTCCCCGCTGTCCGACCGGGACATTTTCCGCGCTTCTCCTGAGCGACGCGCAAAGATCAATAAAAGTAGAGTTTTAGAGTTTAGTTTTAAAAGTACTTCCCCCCCCTCAATGGAAGCTGGTTCCACAAGAAACTGGAAACTTTGCAAATACAATCATAGGGGGAAGTGTTTTGTTCTATATACGTAGAACTATAAGTTCTTTATGACAAAAAAGATGGAAATAATTTTGGACAGCTCATCAGGGGGATACGTTCTTCTTCTGGACATCTTAGAAACATCACGCCAGCAGCACACGGCTTGGCGCAGTACAGTTCTACATTCACGACAGTTTGTATGGAAAACCGTGTGAAAGGTTTGGCTTTGGACTGACGCTGCAGCTTGTACGCAGTGTCAGGATTAACTCAATCATTTCATTGTGTGAGTCAGAAGTCAAGTGACAGCAGCTGAATTTATTGGTCTTAACAGTTGTATAAATAAGGGGGGAGATATTTCAGATGACCTTTATGACTGGATGCGACGCTGAGATCCCTTCAGCAAATCAGTGCCCTTATCCATGAGACATGCAAAACGTTTAGCTAGGTAGCTAACATGCCTTTGCTAGCTAGGTAGCTATTTTCTACAGTTTGTTAGCAGTGACCTACTGGTAGCCACAACCATGAATATATAACATTTATTTATTATTTAATTATACTCTATATGGCCTTGAGTCAGGGCTGCACAGTGGTGCAGTTGGTAGCACTGTTGCCTTGCAGTAAGAAGGTCCTGGGTTCGATTCCCGGCCCGGGGTCTTTCTGCATGGAGTTTGCATGTTCTCCCTGTGCATGCATGGGTTCTCTCCGGGTACTCCGGCTTCCTCCCACAGTCTAAAAATTCTCTCTAAATTCTCCCTAGGTGTGTGTGTGTGTGTGTGTGTGTGTGTGTGTGTGTGTGTGCATGGTTGTGTGTCCTCTCTGTTTCTGTGTTGCCCTGCGACAGACTGGCGACCTGTCCAGGGTGAACCCGCCTCTCGCCCGGAACGTTAGCTGGAGATAGACACCTGCACCTCCTGACCCCACTAAGGGACAAGGGTGTTAGAAAACGGATGGGTGGTCCTTGAGTCATAGACAGACGTAAACTTTTGCCTGACAGAAAGAACTCATGAGAAAAATATGTATAATTAGAATATACAAGATTAAATAGTCCTGTCAAGACTTAACATATTAAAGACCTACTTCAATTTTTTTTTTTTAAATAAATTTCCGTTTTTTTAATGAATTTTATGTTAAGGCCTCTTAAGGATGCGCGGCCAGCCTGTGACAGGACTGCAGCTTCTCAGAGAGAGAAGAGAGAACAGGCAGCAGCGAGGGCGCTGCACGGCCAGGTTTGCTCACAATGATGGTCAGCCCCAGCGACCCCTGCCTTTTATTCCTTCAGCTAGCCGCCGGACACCTGGGTGTGAAGCTACCTGACACCATATGTTTCCCTGCCTGGTAATGACTGCTCCAAGCTCTGATTTTATGGCAGCTAGCCTCAGGAGGCTCAGCGATGATTGGGGGGGGACGACGACGACATGCTTTCTCCTCAATTAGAGCTGCAGGAGAATGCTTACCAGCTGCCTTTTTTTTTTTTACATTATTAACATCTCTCCAATGCTGTATACTTTTCTGACGGTGATATAAACAAACGCTTGTCAAACGCCGTTTGAAGATGCGAGCTAGTAGGCGGAGACGAAGCGGCAGCGTGAGGACGTGGAGGGAAAGCCGAGATGAAGACGACGCGGCGAGGGGAAGGAGACTAAACGCATGTGGAGCTCAGCATCACTTTGCTCGGCTGCGCTGTGATTAAAGCAAAGGGTCCCCGGAGAGAGAGGCGGCCCGCGGCCTGCCCAGTCACTTCTCTCGCCTCCCTTGATCTCCCCGCGTGTCGCCCACGGAAACGCGCCGAAAGACCTTCAGGAAGGGGCTCCATTTTTTTTTTTTTTTTTTTTTCTATTGCGCCGGGTCTCCCCTCGGCTCCAGAGAATCTGCAAAGCAAGCACAGATTGTCACGGCACCAGCTCCTCCCAATTTAGACTGTTCCTGAAGTTGTTTTTTTTTTTTCTTTTTTTGTGTGTTTTTTTTTTATGTTATAATGAAGATACTTGTTTCGAAAAAAAAGCTTTGTGTCGCACACAAACTTGTCAAGTTCTAATATTAGGTAAAAAGAGAGAAATTCTGTCAAGAGATTCTCCTGAAAGTTTTTTTTTTTTTTTACTTGCTTAAAAAAAAAAAAAAAGATGAGGCAGGGCGCTGAAAATAAGCCTATAAACCTTCATTAATCCCCTCGGGGGGCTCTGTTCTCATTTGATTGAAGTGGCTGTTCTTTCAGAAAAATTGATAATCCCAACCTCGCACACTGGGAGGCAGGAACGAAGCGATGGGGAGAAGAAAATGTCACTCTCGTTCTTAATTAAATTCCCCCATTCAGTGGCAGCGGGTTGGTCGGTTCTGCGTGGGCACGGTCCCGCCCTTGACCTTTTTTTTTGTTTTTTTTCCCTCCATCTTCTTCTTCTGGTCAAGTGACCTTCCCTCCCTGTCGGTGCTGCATCAGACAAGGAAGGGAAGCGCCTGAGGGGAGTTGGGGAAGAAAGGCCGTGACATTACACACATTGGTACGGACGCCGCAGCCCGGATAATTACACCGATGCTCACTTAACATGCGTCGCAGGCGAGCCCATCGTTTATCAGTCGCATGACCTCTAACAAAGGATCTTTTCCTCTGATCTGTCTAATTATTCTGTTTTCCTTTCCTCTTCTCAGTCATCTCTGTCTCCCCCCACCACCATCCAACACACCCATTAGCGGCGCGAAGGGAGCAGATTTGTGTGTGTGGATAAACTAAAGACAAGCCGGGGCGGTAAACATCACAGCTGGCTGGCTGGGAGGGAGGGAGGCCTTCCGAAATGAATCGCTGATGCTTTGTGCGAGATTTAAATTCATTTGAGTGCGCCCATAGGTGTTTTGTATTATTCCTTTCTATTTAAGATACACTCAACTCAATTCTCACGCCTGTGGCACTTTGGATGGTTGATGGGATGCCGGGGAAGTGGAGGGGAGGGACAAAATATTTCAACATGACATGACTGGAAAAAAAACACAATTTGAGCAAATTGAATTTCTGAAATGAAGGCAGGGCAATGAGACCCAAACTTCCAGTGAGTCCAAAGGTTGAGGAAACGATTGCTAGATAGCAAACGGTTAGAAAACATCATTAAATGATCCCACTTTCTGAGACGTGCTGTTAGTGACTTGCGCATACGTTGTCTGCGTACAGTTTGGATTTCATAGTCAAGCATACTGATGGCCCACATTTCTCATGACAGATCCCTTCATTTCCCACAATCCGAATTGATGCTAGCAAGTTTTAGGAGCTATCGCTAACCCTAGCGGACCTGGCGCACTTCACTACTCTGGCGTAGTGAAGTGCGCCAGAGTACGTGGGGTGGGTGTAAGGACAGTTACAGTTTAAAAATGGTGGAATGATCCTGCAGGTGTGTTACCTCACGCTGCTCATAAAACAAGACCATACACAATACAAGAAAAAGACCAGATTTTACGAACACTCCCACTTGTCCCATCAGACCATCAGTTCCCGAAACCACGCAAAATAAACTTGTGAAACGCTCACAGGGCAAGTGTCCAAATGACCCAGTTTTTTTAATACGGTGGGAGGGTTAAACTGGCACAACATCAACACAAAAGAAAAAGATATTAATTCATGAAATCTTCCCTCAAGTATAGATTCATATTTCAGAATTTCTAGTTCAAAAACTTGTTTAATTTGATCTGTAAGACAACTCGGGGTTGCACTGTTGATTCTTGCCTCTTTCCACTGTTTTAAACCGGAGATCATCAAATACAGTTCAGACTCATTCAAAAATGTCAAAATTGCCAATTAACTTATCACCATTAGGAGCACAGTGACTAAAGGTTAGATAGTAATTGTCTTTTTTTGTAATCCTAGGAGCCAAACAAAGGATTTAAAAGTGATGGGAGCCTCTTCAATGCGTATGTTATGTAGTGTCCTCAGCCAGTCCAACCAGCAATCTTGGTCCACTCTGTCCATAGAGCAGAGGAAGTCAAGAAATACTTGCTTTCTTTACTTCAAAATAAGAATCTTAGACATTTATAAGACAGTGTGTCCATCTAAAGCACAAGCACATCTGGGACTGAAAATAGCAGATGACCCTCATGATACCAGACAAAATCCGGTGCTGATGTCTTCAAAGTAAAACTTAAGAAATATTTTATATTTGAGATCTTGGAATCTAGTATTTGGTGGAAGTTTTATGGTGAGCTAAAATTAAGAACGCCTTCAATATTTTCCTCCCTTTACTACAAACATAAAATCTTCCTAAATACTTTTGGTCTAGATTCTGGTGCCTATTTCTAAGGACACTTGAATGAAAACAAAAATAACTTACAATAAACTTTTCAGAAAGATATAATAGCTTGTTTTAGGTAAATGTGTCTTCTGTATTGATAATGTACTACCATATTTTCTTTTCACTTATGGAAACAAAAATTGCCACAAGTGAAAAAAAAAATCTACCTGTGGAAATAGTACTTTTATTTTTTTTAATCAATATTCAAAGAATGTTGATTTTAAAACAAGCTAGTGTATATTGTTCAAAAATTACTTGTAAATAATTAGACAAAACTAAGATATCTGCACTAGATTCTAGACCAAAAAGACTTTTGGTGTTTTTGCAGCACGTAAAACTGTTACATAACCAATCTCACCTCAAGCATCTGTGTTGAGCTACTGGCTTAATATATAGTGATTAATTATCAAGAAATGAATGTTGCAATAAATGTCCCATTAATTTCACTGTTAGCTCCTGCTAGTCAAACCACACAGCCAAATTCAAAGTAAACATCAAGGGGAATATTTGAGTTATTACACATAAAAATGCTCAATAACTAGTGCATTATGAGGCCACAGGAGGGGTGACTTATTTATTTATTTATTTATTTTTTGCAGACCTGGTTGCTTATTTCTCTGGTGAGTTCTAGCAACACTGGAAATCTAGAGAAATCCTAAGAATGCAAGGAAATATGGCCAAATGTAAATGTTACTATGACATTATTATATAGATATATAATGGATACATAGTTATAAGGTATTTGATATTTACTTGTGGTGTTTGAGATCATTATGGAGGTGGGGGGGACAAAAAGCCCTCTGCTTCCCTCATTGCCATACAGTACGCAGACGTGGGCGAGAGCTCTGCTGTTTGTAATACAGTATGAGCCATAAAACCCGCTGCAGATGTTTCTGGGTCACCGATCTGCAGGGAGCAGCTCGCACTGCTCAGACCTGTCAGGTCATTATGTAACACATCGCCCCGTTTCACCCCATGCGCTGCTCCTGCTTCTCCACTCAGCCTATGGATTTCACGGTGAAACCGGCAGGACTCGGAAGCCGAAATCCTTTTGCCCAGGTTCTCTCGTGTTAGACACACAGAGGCGAGCTAAAGCAAAAGAGACCAAAGTCTATGAACTTTGTCTTTTTACCGACTGCAGGTCATCTGCTGGCTGCTTTGGAAGGCTTGGAGTAGCAGTTGTTCTGAATAATTCAAGTTGAAAACAAAACCAAAAAAAAATTGATGCTCTTGTCTACCATGCACAATCGTATCCATGAGGTTTAAGAATCAATTAGCTCACACTCGCTTTGCTTGTGTAATCCACATGGGTAAACACAAAAAGTCAGCTCCCACGCTGTCAACTGTTGGATTCAGATGTGCAGTTTCTTGTGTTGAATCCCAGAAAAAGGCCATGGCTCATGGGAAATCAGGTGGGGTTTTTTTCTTTCTTTCTTTCTTTTTTTTGTTTGGCAGTGCTGTGACCATGAACAATTACACAGTAGCACGGGGACAAAGGGTTTACGTTTAAACAGAAGTAAAGCGAAGCTGTTTCGGAACATCATCATTCTGTCGTCTGAAAGCAAAAATTCCACATAGCCACGTTTCTTATCTGTTCTCTGCTTGTTTGCTGTTTTTCATGCTGCAAGGCTCCTGTAAATTCTTAAAAGGGGTTAAAAAAAAAACCTCGAGTTTAAATGTTCAGTTTTTGGTCAAGCTGCTTGTAGCCAGCTAGTTGTTCAGAAAGGACAAACGAGCATAAAACTGGTTTTTGGAAAGGACGTAGCTTCTGGAATGGCCCCAACCTCAGCCTGTGGCATCCAGGACAGAAATATCCAGAGTATTTAAGTAAGGATATTTGTCAGTAAATGGGAATATATCTTCGTCGAGACTTGTTTTTCAGATTAAAAGTATCTTTTGAAAATAACAACCTGTAAGCGAATTAAAAATAGCTTTTTTAATTGTTCTTGTGTAATACTCTAAACTACAAAAAAAAATCAATGTCGTGTTTTTATTATCTGTACGCAGAAAATCTTCTTAAAAACCAGAAACAGTGGCTTGAAAACATAAATCTATGTGTAATTAATCTATGTAATGTGTTTCACTTGGCCAATTGAGTTCCTAAAGTGAGCTTTATAAAAACATTCAAATTTATTGACTTGTACCTGTATAAGACAATTGCACTTTTTCTCTTGTTTCCTGAAGACTTGTCTCCTCTCACCCTAAAGGGTTCCACAGTTGGAAGTATCAGGCTTTTAACTTGTCGTTTGAACAATCACATCTACAGAGTCCGTTAAGGTCATGTTTGTTGCTGGTCCTACTCTGTATTTGTTTCAGTGTGTTGATCATTGTGACTTAATGACAGAAACACCTTGAATCGCCCCAACGCTAGACGTTTTGGTCACTTCTCATGGTGTGAATGGCTGTAAAACTAACTGGTGAAATGAAATGAATCATGGCTGTACTGCAAGAGTTAGAAGGATGCAATCCCTTCTAATGATTGATTTGACGACAGATCTGCCGCAGACGTTTTTTGGGTGAAGAGTGAAACGACTTCAGGAAATGATAGAAGAGGTGAAGTTGTGTTCAACGTAAAGAAGGGAAGAAATATATTAAGAAAAAGGCAAAAATGAACCCTGACTGAAACTGTACAAGTTGAGACACTACGGTATGCTTCACAAAGAACAACAAACCTTGGCACTTGTATTTTCAACAGTTTCTGTGTCAACCGAGGTAGGACAAGGTGAGACAAGAAACTCCAGTTGGCCCTCCACCTAAGCCCACCCTCATTTTTCTTTGTATTGGTTGCTGATTGGTTTCTACACGCTTTAGAATGCTACAAGAGTTTTTGTAGACTAACAGTTTAGGGTTTGGGTCAAAAACAAAGATGGATAGAAAGGATTTCATATCCCTAATGGAAAGGTTACCTCACCATGGGAGTTTCCCATAACACTCCAAGGTACAGCACTTTGACACAAAATGCATTTGAGCTTATAGCCCCTGGGAAGCCATTAAATGCACATTCTGGCAGTTGGATATTAAAAAAGTGAAAAATTGCCCCATTGACGTCAGAGACAGAGAGAGACTCCCTGAAGATTACCATATCCATCTGTAATCCCGCGTAAAGCGCCACAGGATCCTCTGGCAACATGTTAATTGATAAGAAAAGATGAACATGAGGGTGGGGAGAGCTGTTTCAATCAACAGCAGACGTATCTGAGGAAAAACAAGGGATGGGGGGGATGTTCTCCAAATATCATGAAACTCTCACAACACCGCCATCCATCACAGCTAGAAAAGGCCTCGTTTTGGGTTGAAAGGTCAAAGTGCTGAGTTATGTTAGGAGGTCTTTCTGCTCCCAGGGGACAAATTTGTCAGGACCCCGAGCGTAGCGAGACGACGGGGGTAAGTCGTCCTGTTTGTCGGGGAGAGCTCCACGTACCAGCCTCCAGTGTGTGGCGGCTATACGACGTGAAAAAATAAATAAAAGGGTGAGAGCAAATAGCCTCTGGGTAACCCTTCAATCCTTCATCCTGAGTGATAGGTCTCTCCTCACCATCAAGTCTTTTAATCTACGCTCACTGTTCTGCCTTGCTTATATGTCAGGGTGACAAAGTTGTGCCACAGCCCTTTCTGGGTTCTTCACAGCTTCTTGGTCAATATTTCTCATTGTATTACAGGGGAGACAAATACCCTCTGGAACAATGACCTTGCTGTGGAGAATAGCTCACATTCAAACAGGACATCTCAGGCTCTACATAAAAGTACAAAAAACACTACATTCCTCTAAAGCAGGGGTGGGCAACTCCGGGCCTCGAGGGCCGGTCTCCTGTCACTTTTATGCGCCAACCTAGTTGCATAAGTGTACACACCCTGAGCTAATATTTTAACTCAACTAAGCATCCAATCTCCTTTGGTTTAACTATTTCAGCATCCCATATCTTGACTCAGGGTTTCACCCAGTGTATTATAAGTCTGGCGGCCCACCAGGCTTTACTTGTGCCCCCACCAGGCTAAGCACTGTTTTTTACAAATGTTTTCATTTTCTAAGACTTTATAGTTGGTGTTCAGGTATTCTAATCTTTTAATAACACATAAGTATCAAGTGAAATTGAAAGTGAAATTCTGTAAACTTGAAACATTTTTTAACTCAAAAACACGATGGGCCACCAGATGAATGACTGCCCTAGCGCCCAACCACTGGGCTTAGCAAGTTTTCTGGGGGAAACCTGGTCTTAATAGGCTCAATAACATTTTCCAAATCTGACGACAGTTCTTTAACTCCATCAGATTATACGGGTGTCTCTTGACCACAGCTCTCTTCACGTGGACCCACTTTTTTTTTTGACGATTCTAAAATTTGGCTATGTTATCCCCAAAACTTAGCAAAAATCTTTTATCTACTTATTTATGTGGATGTTGCTTAGACTCGCTATTATGCTGGACCTGAAGGTTTTTTGTTAAAATTGACTTAGTATTGGGACTGTTCATAGCTGGGTAAAAACCCTTGACTTTGTACAGAGGGTCTGGTCTCTTGGCTATTGAGAAATTGCTTTCTGGATGTGTGGTTTTTGTTGAAGTTTTAAATCCTACCCAATTGCTAATACTTGGCCATGACACGATGCTCCAGTTCGATACTAAGAAGCTTACTGGAAATGGCCCATGCTCTCAGCAACCATCCTCCACTGCAAAGAGAGAAGAGCCAATCCAACGAGGCGGCTGATAATGTTAGTTTGATATTTGGAAGCGTGGCCAACACATAACTCAACGACTATGTTCACTTCCTCCGCTGCTATCGCTATAACTACAGGCAGACTACAAGTCTAAAACAGTGCAGAAAATCAATGTGACTTCCTTTTCTGTGTTTTGATTGGCCCAGTTGAAATTCTACTGGAAAACATTCATTTCAATGGGAGAAAGCACTGACGGTACAGTGAAGGATGATGAGAATCAAACAGAATTATGTAGGAAAGCAATGACCAGACTGTTAATAATTTTATCTACTTTGACAACGCAATCTTCACTTAAAGGGGCGGTGCTATGTAGAATCACTTTTTTTAAGCTATAGGTGATTTAAACAGCAATTTTATAACAGCTGAACGTAACATAGTTACCTGATTCCAGGTACAAATTGGCATTGTGCCTGGAAAACACACAATACTGCACTGTTGAGGAACAATAACCACAGACCGTCATGCTACCGCCATGTTTCTCTGTGGGCATGGTGGTTTTTTGGTAATGCTCGGAGTTGCTACTGTGGCAAATTTACGGTTTGGAATTGTGGCCCAAAAGGTCCGGTTCATTTCTTTGTGCTGTTGTGGGTCACAGTTGATGTTTGGCACGAACTAAAGAAGACTGAATCCTGAAGTTGGACCAAAATTTGGTTTAGCAATGAAATCAATGAGGTTGTCCACACTCATACATGTCTTTGTCCCGCTAAAAGCGGTGACAAAAGTTACCAAGTGATTCCTGGTGGCTTAATCAAGGAGATCCACTATACTATAATTAAAAAAAAAAAAAGACAAAACATGCCGTGTTAACACACGCTGGCATGTTCGGGACGATTTTAAAATTAATGAGCCTTAAAATTTTAATTCCAAACGTGATCCTAATCTCCCAACGTGGCGCTATCTCCGAGCGTAACGAAGCGCCAATAGCGGCGGCGACGAGGCCGAGGCAGTGTGACAGAACCTCACATGCATCCACCCAGGAAATATTAACCCAGAAAGGAGGTTTTAATGAAGCTCTGACGCCCTAACGAAGGCTTTTCACATCTCCCCATTTTTTTATTTTTTTTTTTATGAGGGAATCTCTGGAGAAGCGCCTCTGAATTCAGATGTGCGATGATACTGTAACTCCATCAGAAACAGCTTCCTTTTAAGGATTCCTCCTCGTGTCAAAAGCCTCCTCCTCCGCATGCAGAGCGATCCATCTAGAGGGGGTGGTGGTGGTTATAGGGCAGGTTCTGCCTAATCAGCATTTCAAAGCCGCTCCTCTGTCAATTATCTGAAGCTGTGCTCCCTCCACGAGTTTCACTCGACTACAGACATCCAGGGTCAACGTGTGTGTAACGTCTCGGGGTGACATCATCCCCCCTCCGTAGGAGTCGGGTACAAGGTAGACAAAAGCAAAACAAAGAGGGCTTGGTTTCTGCTGTTTACATTTTTTCTCCTTTTTTTTTTAAGTGAAACCCAGCTCATATTCCCTGTTTACCATTTAAAAAAAGAAAAGAAAAAAGAATTACGTATTTGGTCGAATGATCACCCAGAGAGGCATCCATGTGAAAAGTACAATTTAGAATTCAATCACACACTCTGAAGCTATGTTTTATATATTTTCCATTAGCTCCAGATGTCATACCAATACCATATGTAAAACTGCTTTGCATTTGTTATGCACACAGAGCATAGAGTGCGTATGCTCTGCCGGCGGACTGGAGCATAATTCACTATTCACCCCATTGACTACTGAATATGAAACATGAGTTCCATATCAAGCCACTTCTTGTCACCGCGCCAGTGGAGTGGAGCAGCAGCCGCCGCGGAGTTTTCTCTGGACTTATAAAGAGACACACTTTATGATTTTAAATAGAGATATTAAGGCCGTAGATCTCATACATTACAGTCAGGGGAGTGCTGGAACCGCGTCGTGATTTCTATGCTTTGCTAGGTTTCTTTTCCCTCGCCGTTTCCTACGGATTCCACGTCTTCCTATAGAGCCACAGAGTAGCGACTTCGGTGTTTGGACGGCCTCCAAAAGTGTTTTTTTTTTTGCTCATTAAGAGTAAAGATGTGAGGAAAGTCAGACGGGGTGTAGCGGCGCTGAGCAAAAATCCTCCCAGTCTGATTCTAGTGAAGGTAGTTGTGACATATGTTGAAAGACTAATAGGCATCATGGCTTCGTGCTGCGAAGGCTCGAGTTCATTTGTGCAAACGTTTGTTTGAGGTAGAGAGCTGCACTGCAAAAAGCAAATTTAATGCCACTGATCTGTTCTACGGTACCTTGCGTGGAGCATTTCACAACTTTTGAATGTTTGCAACGTTTCGTCAAACCCGTTAACCTTTCAGTTTACCTACATTTTTTTTCTGCTGCAATCTGATAGGTTCATTTGAATTTAAATCTTAAATTCCATATAGATTTTTGACCAAGTACTTCGAGTCATTTCTTAATATTAATTTTAAAAAAATACTAGTTAATAGTGAAGTAATCTGCCAGTGGAACATGACATTTTAGCTTATGGGAAAAACTGACGGCACATGGTTTTTGTTTACAGAGCTCTTCAGAGATCTTTGTCATTTCCTTCTGCAGTTCTTGGTGCAGCGCCACCACAGGCGAGGAGGGGAACAGGTTTTTCAAGGGGCTTGGTTTGTTTGACACAGGGAAGTCTGAACTTCCACACGGACCAGGAATCTAAGATAGGACTTGGAAATTGATGTTCACAAACATTTCCCATCCGTTTCATTTTAGTGTACAAGAATAATCCCAAAATTTTGGTTGCAATCTGATGAAAGGGCAAAATTTCACTGTACTTTGTACGTTGTCAATGCGAAATGGCCACCGCGTTTTGGTATGTTCTCCTGTATGCCAGGAAGGGAAGCTATGTCTTAATGAGGAGAAAATAATTTCTAATTTTGTTGAAATTATTTCTGTATGAAACTTATTTTGTGAAAATGTCTGTCCTCCCACAGGACTCTGTTTTGTCCAGTAAACTCACATTGTTTTTTATCAGCAGCTGTACAGACCTCATCGTTATCTCCTGTTTTATCGTGAATGGAAAGTTGTTCTGTGAAGCCAAGATCCCTGGACGACCTTTGCTCTTTAAAGGTCACAGAACATTCAGACTGTATTGTTGCTAGGGCCAACAGCAGCAGGATGTCAAAGCAGGAATGTGAAAGATTCGCCACAATCAAGGCTGACCTCCATCAATCTGTATTCTGTCATTTATCTGAGATTGGGTCGTGGTGGCAACAGGCTTAGCATTGGGTATCCTTTTCCTGTGCGGTTCCTTCCATTTTCAGATGCGATATGTACATTCTTGGCATGAAGTAGCTCTGAAGGAGTGTCCTCATCTCATACCCAAACCACCCGAACTGCTCAGTCCACCATTACGACATCTCTTAGACGAGTTCCTCCAGATGTCTGGGTGGCTTTAAAAATTAGCTTTTAGCTTGTGAACCTCCTGTTGCTTATAAGATAATGACTGCTTATAACCTTTCAATAGAAGCTCAGATTAAATATCCTCTGATGTATTTTTTGTTTTTTTTTTTACTTCCCAGAGACTGTTGAGACAACTCAAGTAAACTGGTAGCAAGTTGTACTGGCTGGTAGTTTGTAGCAAATAATGTTTAGAAAGAAAAAGGTGAATTTAGATGAGAAAAAGTTTATACTTTAGTTTCATATTATAATTCGCATGTGAAGGAAGTCTATGTAAGTTCTGGTCTTTTCTTGTAAGAACATATGAATATCCTTGCATTCTGTAAAAAAAAGCTCATCATCATCATAACTACTTTCCTTCCTGGGTTTATGTTATTGCGAAGCCGTTTTTTTTTCCACCCCTGTCCTTCCATTACTCTTAGTTGGCAAATGTAATTTATAATCCCGCATTTCTTCTCCTCCTCACACACAAAAACAGTTTGTCCTATGAGTTGAACTTTTTCTACAGGTGATGAAATGTAAATGTGCCCTGGCAAAAAATAAAAAAAAATCTCTCTCTCTCTCTCTCCTGTTGCCATGAAAAGAAATCTAAAATCTCAATGACACATGGGACCATTTATTTAGCATAAATCCTGCTTAGCCTCCAAACGTGCATCCAAACATCAGCGCGCCCCGACACCAACCAAGTGATATATGGAATGCAAACTGTATTTACCATCTAAATTGCTTCTCCACAATGCCAAGATGATGACAAGGATTAATCGACCCAAGAGTTAAACCTCGCCCCCCCACCATCCTCCTCCCACAGTTCCCCCCGTTTCAATATGGTGGCATATCTCAGGTCACATGATTCCAACTTAAAGGTGGCATTTGTATTCGCGGGGAGCATCTCCTCTCGTCTGCTTTATGATATTACCGCCGGGAGACTGCTAGTGGCGTCCTCGTCTCCATGTGTGGGGCCCCGATTCAACTATCATCCATTTTCACCCTCACTATCTTTTTTATCATTACACAGTCTAATAAATGTGCTGTGTGCCCCGTGACGGTGCGTCATACATCACACAAAGTGACCCGGGTCAGCGCCTCGCCAACCAACCACCAAGGTTACACTCTCTTGTGCTCACGCTTGTGAGCAGGCCGATAGAGAGACGAAGAAGAATATTTCTCCTCCTTTGTCAGCTGGAAATATTCTCTGACAAAGTAATAACCTCTTCCACGTCCCTTTTGAATGTCTAACAATGTGCCTTCTAAAGGGAGCGACAAAGGTGCGCAAGCCACAGGGGTTTCTCTGCGGTTATTTTGATCCAGCGGGTCGCCATTGACGGGCTTCAATGGGAGCGGCGGGGCTGTTCCTCCGACTGCGGCGGCTTTATGCCGAGTTACGAGACGATTCTTCAGATGCCCACATCAAACGCCAAACACCGTGATATCATAGTGTTGCGGAACTTGAAAGGGTGCGTGCGTACGTGTGTGTGTGTGTGTAAAAATGTCAGTACCACCTCTCTGATGCAGAGGAAGGGTATGAAGAAATTTCATACCGGAGTCCAGCTGGAATGTTTTTTGGTTTTGCCAAAGTTGGCAGGAGTAGCACACAAGCAATACACACAGTTGGTCATTTCAACGTGAGATTATATTTTCTTTTTTTTTTTACAAAACTTGCGATCCTGGGGTTGGCAGCGCATGTCCGCCCGTCTCCTGGCGATTGCTCAACCAAGGCGAGAAAATCAGCAGTGCCCTCAGAAACTCTACACGGTGATTGGAGCCAGATTGGAACAAGGCTTCCAAATCAGAGGGATTAACTATCCCACACATTGCTGTTATCTCTTCCTTTTTTTTTTTTTTTAAAAAAAAGGGTACAGTTTCATGACACAGCCAAAGACGGACCTGTCAACCCATTGCAAGGTTTCCCCCAGAAAATTTGCTAAACCCGGTGGTAAAGGCACTACACTGCAAAACCACAAAATCTTACCAAGTATTTTGGGTCTAGTTTCTAATGCAAATAATCTCTACATTTGAAATGAGTCAAAACTAGCTCACAAGTAACTTTTCAGCACGGTGTAGAAGCTTGTTTTCAGAAAATAATTCCCTTATATTGATGAAAAAGTTAAACTGGCAGATTATTTCACTAATAACATGGGGAAAATGTCTTGTTATAAGATTAATAATCTGCAAATGGTACAAGTACATTATTGACAACATGAAGGAATTATTGAGTTAAAACAAGCTTGTATATCTTGCTGAAAAGTTACTGCTAAGTTATGTTTGTCTTATTTCAAGTGTACTAAGATATTTGATATTTGCACTAGCAACTAGACTAAAAGTACTTGGTAAGATTTTATGTTTTGCATTGTGTTGGTCCTATTGTGTTTTGGATGTAAAAAACAAAAAGTTTAATGTTGGCAGGAAATTTGAAAATATCACTTGGTAATTAGGAGCTATTGCATGACATTATTAACAACACCTAAACACCAACTACAAAGTCTTAAATACAATTAAATATATATTTTTTTGCACTTCAGTTGTTTCATCTTGATTAAAGTGTCCAAAAGCTTTGATCCTTTATCCATGCCCAGTCAGTTTTTCCGCTGAGGTTGTTGGTGTGTAAACCAGTAAATGACTTCCTGTCTTTCCACACTTGACACCAAGACCAGATGTGGAAAAAAGACAACTCACCTTTGACTCCCTTTGTGTTCACAGACTGACCACACCATGTTGCCATTGTGCTTCCAGCCGTTTCACCAAAGAGACTCTTTAACCCGTCTTTGCCATTACTGTCACTGGTGTATAAGAAAACCTATAATAAGCAAACAATACTAAGCCTGGTGGGGATGCAAGTAAAGCCTGGTGGCCCACCAGGCGCATAATAATCTGGGGGAAACTGTATTGGCGGCACAGATGTTGGACTGCTTGATGTGTCCTTATAATCTTGAGGAGACTTCTGATAATTTAGTGTCCCATCTTATTGTGTTAAAAGGTAGGAGTCTACTACTCCCATGGGAAAGCCAGTAATGAGTAAGCCAGTAATAGACGAGCGAGTGGAAACAACTTTAGCCGATCAAAGAAAAGATGTATTTACCAAAACCCACCAACAGCCAATACATCGACAACTGTCCTCTGTATTCTCCCTGTGCAGTGCAGAGAGGCACAAAGCCCTTACAAATGTCCAAACCTGGGTTTAACAGCGAGCTTGTTAACTTTTATAGATGTGTATAAGATCACACCCAGTAAATTACAATAAACCAAACTGGTGTGGGACTAAGCCTGACAAAAGAGAGAAATGGCAAACGTTTGATGCTTCCAAGAAGCCACCGTTTATGGGAGCCGCGTGAGTCAAGGTCGAGCATTTTAAAGTGAGGGGGCTACAAATATCAAGATGGTAAAAAAAAAGAAAAGGAAAGAGACATACAGCCTTAAGAGTAAGCGGCACTCGGAAACTCAACGGAAAGTTCGAAATCCCTTCTCCTGCTGGTAAAATTATGTTAAAAGGCATATATTTGCATATTTTGTAAATATTCGTAGAGACAGATGTTAAGCTTTGGGAATTTTCTCCTTGGACTGTCTTACTTACATTTTGACTTTGAGGAAATAAAAGCTGGTTGGCACAGATTACCCAGAGCGCTGAGGATGTCTGGGAGAGTTAATAGCTGTCCAACTGATGAGTGCCAGAACTTAAAGTACAGGAAGATTCTTACACCAGCAGAGTAGCCTGAATATTACTCAAGTGTTGTCCTGAATAAAACATTCTGCAAAATATAGCACCAAGATTCTTTTTACACAAGAACTTGTATTACTTCTCAAACCCATTGCAAAGTTTGTGCTGCTGGGACTTTAGTTTGGTATTGTTAAGCAAACATTGGGTCAGTATTGTGACCCCGGCTTCCTATAGGTTGGAAAAGGTTCTGCAATATTGAACCAAGCAACAAATAAGAGTTCAGACCTCACATGCTAAATGAAAAACAGAACTGCAAGTTGGCAAAAAATTAGGCTTTGTCATAGTGGCGATACCACGTTTGATTCAATGAACATAGACATTCCTGGAATCGGTCTTAGTTCAGTCCAGTTCTTTATTGTCCCGCATGTGGAAACGGGAACATGTAGTGCACACCAGCGGTCAAGCTAGTTAAGGCATAATACACATGTCAACACAAATACCACACTCAACGGCAAGACAGTAAACATCTTTAGACATTCTGCCATGCATGGTCAAAATTTACTGAGAGCTTTAATAGTGCTTGGGACAAAAGAATATTTGCACCATTTCTCTAAAAGATTGTGATTTCCACTGGCTAGGTTGTTTTTATCCTCTTGTGTCTGGCTAGCTTTTAGCCAACCACTTTGAGGGCTTCTTTTTTCTACCAACTTGCTGTGATTTTACGTATTTTTGCAAGGGAGAGAACTATAACTTATGACAATGTCACACAACCTCAGTAGAAAAAAAATCCAACCGCACCCTTTTAAACACAAAGCTTAAGCCTAATTAAACATTAAAAATTTGACCAATGAATAAAGTCAATACAGAACATGACATGTACACCATTATGTTCAAATGAATGTTTTATAAGTATTACAAGTTTGTTGTTTTTATATTCTGTCACCTGATTGAATATAACAAAAAATACAATAAAATTGGGGAGAATGGGTAAAAATGGGTCAATGGTATAAAATAAATCTTAACCCATATAATACTAAACAAGTAATCCAGATTATTTTATGTTCTATTTTACCCTCTCATCGGTAGCCTTAAAGCTGCAACTTAAGCTTCTAACTTTTATAAAAAAAAGTTGTTTTTTTTTACATATTTCTTAGCTATCATCATGTTGTGACAGTTTATGAGATAATCTGTGAGAAGATCAATCTCCTCCACCTCCTCCCTGAGGTACAGTCGTGTCTAAATAACTGCACTGCTCCCGAACAAAAACAACCAATCAGAGCGAGGAGGAGGGTCTTAGCGCTGTCAATCAGCAACTGATGGGTGACTTTGGCTGAGTGGGTAGAGTAGTCGTCTTGTGATCGGAACGGTGTAGGTTCGATTCCAGCTTCCTCCTGCCACATTTTGATGTGCCTCTGGGCAAGGCACTTAACCCCAAATTGTCTACCGATCTGCGTATAGGTGCATAAATGTGCCATGTTTGTGAGTGCGACTGGGTGAACGTGACTCTAGTGCAGGGGTGGGCAACTCCAGGCCTGGAGGGCCGGTCTCCTCCAACTTTTAGATGCATCTCTACTTCAACACACTTGAGTCAAATAATGAGGTCATTAGCAGGACTCTGGAGAACTTGACTGCACTTAGGAGGCGATTCAGCTGTTGGGTTCAAGTGTGTTGGACCAGGGAGACATCTAAGAGTTGGAGGACACCGGCCCTCGAGGACCAGGATTGCCCACCCCTGCTCTAGTGTAAAGCACTTTGAGTGGTCAAAATGACTCGAAAATCCCATTTACCATTTAATCAACATCATATATTCGCTGCTAAATGTGCTAATGGCAGAGAACTTACCGTTACAGGAAAACTGTTTTTCCGCCATCATTTGGGCCATGCTAATTAGAATTAGCATTCACAACAGACTAGCTACAGCATAGCAGAGATCAAAGGGGGGGTTGAGCAGCACCACACAGTGAGTGAGTGACAGCACTAAGATCCCGCCTCCTGGCTCTGATTGGTTGTTACTAGTTAGCACTGGGAGAAGGTGGAGGAGCTCCATATTTTTCACAAATATCTGTCTTATTATACGATCACAACATGTGACAGATTAAACTAATATGTAAAAAAGTATATATATATATATATATATATTTTTTAACAATAGCTACATACTGCAGCTTTAACATTAGACACTAGTCACTTTCACCCATTTTAGGGTCTAAAATATAACCTTGTATTTGGTATTTGGCCCAAAACTGAACCCTGTTGGGTTAAATCAACCTACGGGTGAATTAAGAAAATAATTTGTTTTGTTTTGGGGGTTTTTAACTGCAGTTTTTACAGTGAAAGCTGTTGCAAGGCAGTGGCAGCGAACTCTGCTGGTGAGCTAGAGCTGACTGTGAGAATAAAACCTTCTCCCAGAACAATAAAGCACTGAGAAGGTGAATCAATCGTGAATGTCTTTTCTAGTGTCTAAGTAACAATTTCATGAAACAAACACACTTGTAGATAATTTTAGTCATATTTCACCTAGCATCAATCTTTCGCCACCGCCTCCTTCTTCTTTTTTTGGAAGCGGTTGTGAGAGATTGTTACGATCCCCCCTGTTGTATATCACCAGCCTGCATTAGTATTTAAAAGCGTTCCCACGTGTAACTGCAGAAAAAAAAAAAAAAAAAAAAAAAAGCAAAGATCTGTAATAAATTCCACCCTGTCAAGTCCTGATTTACAGGTCAAATTCGAGCATAGACGGGTGACTTTGTGTGTGAGCGCAGGTGCTGGCGGGTAGAGTGTGTGAAAACGCCTGTGGTCATTTTTCATCTCTCAGATTAGGTTGTGTTTGTTGGAGCGTGCTTGCGGGAGTGTGAGAATGTTTCTTGCTTGCCCTTGCCGAGCCAATATCGCTTTCGTTAGTCGTTACCTTTTAATCTTTGATTACTATGCAGAGATTGTTTTATTTATTTTTTTGCATTTATTTTTACTGAATCCTCCAGGGTGAGCTATTATTTTCCTCCTGTGTTTTCTCCAAGCACACAGCTATCTGGCCAATAATTGTTAATAACTTAATTAGGGAGACAAGGAAAAAATAAAACTGTCAGTAGCCGAACGGGCAACGATTAATATAAAACCAGAGAGGACTTTTCCCCCCTGCTCTTCCTGGTTTGGATTTGGCTTTAAATCATGTCTCTGCTGTATGAACACACATAAACATATCCACAAATTCCAACTTGTTAATATAAACTCAGATCTCTGTCCGTGTCTGTACTCTACCTCCCCTTGTTTTGTTTTTTTTCTGTTTTTCTTTTCCACTTTTGTCTCCAGCCATTAACATTCAGCTGAAATTTCATGAGGGAGGATACATGAATTATAGCAACCGTAGATTCATCATGTGCGTTTTCCTCTCTCTTTCTCTTCCTTCATGAATTATGGAGAGCCTCCCATGGCGCATTTAGTCGAGCCACTAGTAAATTAAATGCAGTGCGCTGCCGTGCCACACAGGAGCAAACAGGCCCGACGGGGATATATTGGATTGCGCTGTTGTGGCCCAAACATTTATTCCCCCCTCTAGTCTGTCCAGGCCCCACAACCTTCCTGAAATGCTCCACCATGCTAGTTTGTTTTTGAAGAAAAAATGATCATGTGAAAATCATGTGATCCTTTAAAAACGGGCTTAAATACAGAATCCTTAAACGACCTATTAAAGTAATGATCGATGATGTTGCGTGGCAGTAGTGTTAGCTAATTCAAGCGGCAGAATAGCAGCTAAGCGCTAACTGCAACATGTTTGACCAGGAGGCAAAGCAGATGCTATGACGGACTTTTAATTGCTACTTTTCAGATATCGAGGTTACATCCACCGCAGCTTATGGAGCACAGGCTTCACCGCTCTATATTTCTCTCCTGAGGCAGGCATGAATGGGGGTGGCGGCCCTCTTCTTGCCCCCTGATTTATGGTGTTATGGTAGTAAAATGGCAGACTAGGATAACATGGGTGGTAATAAATGACTTTAAGACAGGGACTAGCAGCTGTTAATGCTACAGCTATTAGACTGAAAAATGAAGGACACCGGTGATTCCGTCAGATTTATACATTTTCGCCGCGCCGTGCATTAGTGCTTGTCATCCTAAAGTGGCAATCCATATGTGAGTATTAATCGTCGGCCGCAGCCAAAATATTCGGGAGCGGATCTATAAGCGAGCTGCACCTGCAGCTGTCGCGCCTCAGAGGCGAGAAAGGGCCAACAAGCATTCAGGTGTGGGGAGTGTTTTCTGTGTTTTACGTCTTTTTAGCTTTATTTTGTATTGCCAAATACAATAGCTGGGTATTTTTATAAGCCACGGCCAATGATTCAATAAGACACACGAGCAGCAAACAACTTCATTTAGCTGAATCCAATGTAGTTCAATACATAAAGGCTAGGATAAAGCAAAGGAATGGTAATTTGAACCAATGATTGCTTATTTTAACAAATTATCACATTGATTATAATGGAACTTTTGTCATTTTGACATTCAGTAACAGTATTTTGCAAAAGCACATATATTCTAAAATATGAACATTTAAAAAATTTGTTAACCTTAAGAAACATTAGAAAATAGATACAAATGAAAAGAAGGTACATGAGCAGTTGAAAATAAGTGCACAGCACATTATTAAAGTGGCAGAATTATGCCTCATTTTTCTGCTCATTTTCTGAAAATGAACAGAAAAAGTCAAGCAAAGCGTTGTGTGTTGCTAATGAAGTCCACATGACGCTGACCAGTAAAACACAAAACCCACAATGTTAGCTTGACTCGTTGGGACCAGTTGTTGTTCTCAGCAAATTCCCCCAAGTTTGCAAAGCTTGGTGACATCAGAGCCCACGTTACTGTAACATCGATTGAAATAAAATAAAACCGAAGAACTACAAAGTAATTACAAGCAGTATACATGATTTGTTACTTTATTTACAAGAAGTTTGCCTTCTGGCAGAAAACTCATCCCGAGTATGACTCGGTCTTTGAATGTATCGATTGTCTGAGGCTGTAAACGTGCATGACATGATCAGTAATAACTGTCACCATGTCGAGGTTATATATGTCGGCTGTTCAGGAGCTAATCCAGCACCAAGAAGAACCAGTTTCTTTCGATCATCGATTCCCTCTAGAGTGAACTGACTTTGCCTAATTAAAACAGCGGAGTAAAGTTTGGCAAAGCGAAAGGAGGCCATCTGCATTCTTCACTCACAACTTTAATTTAATCTTGAGTTTCCAGACTCTGACTGGGTCGCCAGTCATGTGAAGCATAAGGTGCTCATTCGAAAACCTAAAACTTTGCAATGTTTAGTGTCGTGGTACAACCACAAAACGACATTGTAGTTTTCAAAATGTTTTACAAAAGAAAAATCGGAATATTGTGGCTTTAATTTGCATGCACCCCTTTTGAGTCAGCATCTTTAGATAAATCAGAATTCTTACTCCTCCTTTGCAAATCAAATCCCGTTTAGTCTGAGTGGATGAAGGGCATCTGCAAACATCAGCTGAAAGTCCACAGACTTTGACTGGGCCATTGTGAACCGAAAGTGGGCATTGATCTGAACATTCCTCATCCCTAGAGGCAGCTTCTGTGGCCACAGATCAGACTGGGGTCTGTCTCATATAGCTCTTGTTGGGAATAATTCTGTTTTCCTCTGTCTCTTTTTTGCTATTTGCATGCTCGTATACACACACGCACACACACAGTGCACACATGCGCAAAGCTAAGGTTAAAGGAAAAGACACGCTAGGGATCGCCCTCTTTAGGTCGCAGTTTAGATAGAAGCCAGCAAAAGGAACTAGAAACTGTTAGGTGCCATTTTGCTGTGTTAGCCTATAGGGATAGCATGAAAAATTAACCAGCGCTATATTTTAGTTTTAGTAAGTGGGATTCATGAATTCAATTCACTGACTCGTTTTGAACCTCAGACAAACAAGAACCTAAATGGAGAAAGGAGAATTCTCCACACTCTCAACCCTTTTGGGCCCTGTCACAAATAGAGTTGCATTGGGAACTGTTACATATTACTGCATATTCAGTGGCAAAGATGTTAAAAGTTGTACATCAGACCTTATTGCTCTGAGGTGTGTTTCATCAATCTCATCACAATTTGTGATCGACCAGCAACCCATCCATGGTGTGCCTTGCCTTTTGCCCAATGACTGCCGGAAATGAGCTTTAGCCCCTGGTGACCCTGCAAGGATAAGAGGGTTTGGATGGATGGATGGATGGATGGATGGATGGATGGATGGATGCCCTCACACTGTGAAGATGGTTTGGGAAAATAAAGAGACAACACACTGGTAAAACTAAGAAGGAGAAGACATTTAGGGTTTGTTTTACAAGCGAAGGACAATTAATAGCTTCATTGAGCATGGCCATAACAAATACCATCCAGTCACCTCCCTCTTTGCTCATTTCCACATGACTGAGCCACAATTCTTATTCATTGTTGCAGGGGACACGGAGGACCAACAGCAAACTTAAGAGGCGCTTTGATCATGACGGTTTTATCTCAATGCCGATTGGTCTCCACACACTGTATTTCTTGCTAGGCATCCTTGCAGGAAGGTTGTATAACTTGAAAATGACATCGCCCCTATTAAGTCGGCCTCATAATTGAGTTGTGACATGTTAACCGCAGTGAAGCCTGACCATAACAGTCAAGTTTCCCGTCTTGTAAAAGGCAACATGTTTATCTGAGATCATCTCCATTTGGATGGGAGCGGCTACAGAAGGACGAGGGACGCTTTGATGCCTCGAAAACAAAGTCTGCACAGAAATCCTTAATGATGAAGGAGAACAGCATTTTCTTTCAAAGTCTTTTCACAGGCCAGATATGGCAGAGACGGGACAATCTTAATGCATTGATTAAAGGCTGTCAGCGTCGGTGAAGTAGACTGGATAACATTTGTGGAAACGGTCTTTGAGAGATGACTATAAAAGCTGATGTGGCCTTTCATCTCGGCACCGCTGGAGTAAAAAAAAAAAAGAGAGAGACGCTCCCTTCCAGCTTGATGAGCACTGTTTAAGTGGACGCTATTCTTTCAGACCTATATACATTGTTTTACTCTGTCAGCGTTGGACAAAGCACAGCCATTCTTGTCCAATATCAAAAGAGTAAGGGATATTTTTTTTCCATAAAAGCACATGTGACACTTCAACTTGATGGGGTTGGGGGTCGGTAGGGAGGAGGAAATGCGTCTCTTCTGAGTTGTGTTTTGATACATTTGAATATTTATGGGAGTTACAGCATGCGGGGTAATTACATTACAGGCGGGGAGAATGGATGCGAGCCATTGCATACATTTTCATGTACAAATTGGCCATTGTAGTGGAGATATAAAAACCCTCCTTGAGATAATGGCCTCCAAATTAGCTTGGTAAGCAAAGTAAGGGATTTACAGTGAACCGGGGAGAACCATCTCTGATGCGGTCTTTTCCTTTCTTTTTCTTTTACGCCGTTTCCCCTTTTTTATTTGAACGGAAAGTGCAACCCAGTGCTGGGTTCTCCTTGAGTAGCACCCGTTGTATAATTCCACAGGATAATATTGCTTTTCGTGTGGATCACTGCTGATGATGCCCACATGAGAGGGGGAATCATTGCGGGCAAACTCCCCTCCTAATGTGCCCATTACTTTATAATGATGCCAAGTGTTCAATTTCACAGTGGTGGCATGAATTTGTAATTACCACATATAGATTTCCCAGTGTCTTTTGATTGCGGGAGAAACATACTGTACCCACTAGCGCCTCGGGTCCAATAACCAGATGTGGAATAGTCTCCAGCTTGCCAGCAGCGTTCCCTCCCAAATGAGCTTCAGTCGGCTCCGACGGGAAGCGTTTTTCCAGTTTGCTATCTTGCGCGGATCGATACTCCACCTCCTCCCATAACGCTCGCGGAAACCCAAACTTTCTAATGAAGGACTTTTGTTGCCGTGTTCCGCGAGCGCCGTAATGCATGTGGTCAATATGAGAGCGGATCTGCTGGAGAAGAGCGACGGGGGGGGAGGAGGAAGCAAAGAGCCAAAGAAAGAGAGGACGCCGTTGTTCAGTAATAAGCACTAACAGTCTCCTGGAGTGACCCAGATTTGGTTTACCTCAAACTGTCTAACTACCTTATCTCAGATTTTCAGCTTGATAAAGTGCTCCAGGTTTTTTTTTTCTTCTTGTTAATCCTGGCTGGGGGATGGAGCGCATTATCCCAGGTCGCAGTTTTGTCAAACTCAGATTCAATTCTTGAAAAGGTTAATGGCTTTGCCTTCCAAAAAAGAAGAACAAATAAGGGCGAAAACATTTTTTTTTGTTTAGGATGAGGCCTTTCTGATCACAAATGGGCTAATAAGTGAGGTACAGGTCTGGATGTTTCCCTGATGACCTTTTGTCAGAAAAGAGCTGATTAAACAGAAGGCAGAGTCGATGCAATTGGCGGAGCATGCAATTCTCAAAAACATGAAGGCCAACTCCATCAATCTCATTTCTGCTATACTTCCCCCATCAACAGTACGTCTGAAGCTGAAATTATGCAAGACAGCTAAATTGTACAAGTTATTTGAATTAACATCACTAATTGTTAATACTGATGCCTTGCAGCAAGAAGGACCTGGGTTTGAATCCTGGGCCTGGAGGCTTACATGTTCTCCCTGTGCATAATGTGGGTTCTCTCAAGGTACTCCTCCCACTGTCTAAAAACCTGACTATTGCATTAAGTTTTCTCTCCTAATTGCCCGTAGGTTTGATTGTATGAGTGCACACGGCAATTTTGAAAAAAGCTCACGTTTTTCGCTAAAACTATTTTTAGGCTAGGATGAGGTGGTTTTCAGAGCAGACCTGGAAGAGGCCGACCTGCGATTCCTCACAATGATCTGAAAAGTGTTTGACTTTCCCTAGTAGCCCTGTTGCTCTCGCGACCTGATCTTGGATAAGCTTAAGACAATGGATGGATTGGGCAGTGGCATTATTATTATTAAAAAACATCTACAGTAGGATTGTTCCTGAGAAGAAATAATGGGGAATACTGTTTTCACCAGACATGAGACACAAATAAGACTGGCTTCAACCTAGAGAGTCTAATCAGTTTTCTCAGAATGAAGTGACTTTTAAGTGGTGAAGACAATCTTGGTGGGAAATGTATTTATTTATTTCATATTCCACTAATCAAAATAGCCATTTGTTAAGAGCTAAAATTATCATCTTTGGGGTGTTTTGGGTCAGTAATACTTATAATGTTTTACTGTTTAGTCTGATATATTACTATATTTAGGCCAAAAAAAAGGCATAGTAAAAGCCAGGAGGAGAGTCTCACAGTTACTTACCTGCAACTGTAGCCCATAGTCAGATAAATGGAAGGAAGAACTCACAGTGTCATCAACTAATAGAGATTAACTCAGCACACCTTGGAGAGTGTCCTTCTCCGGAGAATAAATGAGGAATTAACAGCTCCTTCAGACAAGGTTCCCCATCATGGTAAATGTTAAGCTGAGTTTAATGCTGCCAGGTTTGATACATTTTGCAGGTCTTAGCACATTAAAAAGAGATTTAAACCGGCTTTTGCTGATCAACCCGCAGGAAGCCTTTGTTCTCAAGCCCATGATTTATTCAGAAGCATCGCACTCGGACCGCTGCTACTTTCCTATAGCCCCCGCGTTCTTCGGCAGCGTTCGTTTGTGCTGAGAAATACCATCTGGCTCGGGCAGTGAGGACTGTGAGAGAAAGTGTGGAGAGAAAGCGGGGCGGTCAAAGGGAATAAATAAAAATGTGTGAAGGTGAAGCATCTATCTATTGACCTCAAAGGGCAAGAAACGGCCCGCAGAGTTCTTAGTATCATTCTGAAACCATTGTTCACTTCTTGCAATTGGAAAAAGTATTAAAGAACCCATGCTCAGTGATTTGTAAAGGACATTCTGTGTCAAAATCTAGCTTACTGCCGGATGTATACAGATGGGTGACAAATGAAGGGAAGAACGAAGCGCTTGACCTCTGCAGTGACGGGAACTGGCTCACATATGCTTCAGGCGACTTTCATTGGCAAAGTTTAGATTCTCTTGTCCTCTCAATTGGAAAGGTCACTGCGAATCAATGCAAAGTTGTTCTGAGTCATCACCTTTATTCCATGACAAAACCTTTCCATTCTGACGACGGATTGTCATTTTCCGGGATGACCGTGTCCCCTTTGAGGGGGGGGGTCACTGAATGCTGGTAATAATAACGTAAGATCCTTACAATCAACAGAACTTAGTAGAAGATTTGTAATAGACGTAAATCAATAGGTTTGCTTGCAAAGATAAAAAAAAAAGTACAGAAAAGGTAGGCATGGGATAGTATGAAATTCTCATATAAACTTTTGTAAAAATGTAATGTTAATGTAGTATTTATTTTTTTAACGGTATGCAAAAACTTACAATGTTTAAAACAGAAAAGAAAATTAGGCTGACTACTGCAAAAACAACACACCCCAATTCTAATCAATTATAATATATTATTTGCTATACTTATTATTTTGATACATTTAAATACATGCTTCTAAATTTATAATTTGTTTAATACTAAATTGCAAATGTGCTTTAAAAGCAAAATAAGGCACATTTTTTGTTGTTCTGCTTTATATAGAGAAACAGTGGGGAGCAAACTGATATTAGCTAGCAGAATATATTATATTAGGCAGCATGGTAGCTGTGGTTTAGTTCTAGCAGGCTTTTGTCAAAAATATATCCTTTAGCTGAAGTAAGATTCAATACAAAGTGAATAAATCCTCAGAGTTGTGAAAGGCTAACAACTAGTCTGGATTTGGCAGTTTGTTTTCAGCTAGCATCCATTGTTTGAGCTCATTTTAGTCGCCTAACACAACTCACACTGAAAATGTGAAAATGCTTACACCCATCAAATAAAACACTATCATGAGATATTAAACGTCTAAACTTTACAAGGTATTATTAAGCTTCTTAGCTGAGCAAACCCACGGCGAAGAAGAATGTATGCTAGCATATTTGTAGAGTATGCTAGCATACTGTGCAAGAGCAGAGGAATTAGTTGCGTCTTTCTGGCTTGCAAAGACTGAACAATATAATTCTCCTCTGACAGCCCTGGTTTGGGAGTTCTTCTAGATTTTTCTTGAGACATCTTCTGCCAAAAAGATGAACGGAGTATGTTTTGGCCTTCAGAGTGGACATTTACTGAATCTCAGTAAATATGGGAGTACAGACAGCAACCTCTGCCAATGGAACTTTGGTTGTTCGACACAGAAAACAACAACTAGCTCACCATGTTTCTCTTCAGTTGTTAAAAGTAGCTAAAATGCTCCACCTGTCTGACTAACACACAGTGATATGACATCGACTTGAGGCAACAAACCATTATTGATAACTTCTGACAAATCGGCATGTTTTTAAATGACTTATCATGTGAACAAACTTGATAAGTCATTTTACTTGTGATTTTACTTGCATTTCTTATTTAATGAAACCAATTCAGTTGCGAAATTGAATTGTTTTTTGACACTAGTGGAATACTGGCAAAGTTTTGCACACGTTTGTAAGGGGAACGCAGCTTCTGTCATTCTCTAATTAGATAATCGAAGTCACCCCAGCACTTTAAGCTTTAAACCATAAGAAGATTATGATGGGAACATTTGGGGATTTTAAATTGAAACTTTTCAAAGCCTTGAATACCTTGATACGTGAAATTGGCATAATCCTGAATGAATGTGTTCTAGTGTCAAGCAGTACCTCAAGAGCCTAAGTTACAATAAACGTGCAATACTGTAGTCAGACAAAATAATTATAGATGAGGTGAAGAGAAGGGCTGTTCAAATTGCCATTACAGCAGTCTGCACTGCATTTTGAACCCTTTAAATACTCCTTTGTGAGACATACAGTCTACATCACTCTCCTGTCGGTCCTCAGTGCCTCAGATGATATAAGGTGGTTCCTGTTTTTTCGGGCCCTGTCTGTTATTACTCTTTGCTTGGCCGCCTGCCACTGGCTCATGTAAACTGCACTTGTCCTTGCTAATGTACTTAGCTTTTTTTTGTGGTGTACAAACAAAAGTGACAAATATCCTCAAGTCCAAAAGGGGCCTATTATCTACTGCCTTTTATGCGGCGTGGCATCCATCTTTTTACCACCGCATTATGTGTTCTCTCATGAAACATGTCTGAGTGAGGAATGATGAATGGCTTTCAATACAGAATAGATGTGCTGAAATGCGGCAAGGACAAACAACGAGGCCGCTCGCTGGTAAATCTGAATCTTTAATCTTGGCCTGTGTTCATGCGGCATTACAATCCATCACATGTCCCCCGGGGAGTCATTGATTATGAAAACTAGATTATTGGTATCGGAACAACAATGTCCGCAATTTTGCACCTAAATATAGACCTGCAGTGAAAGAAAAATGCATTTTTAGAAACGGTGTGAAGGTTTGCGTAACTCAGCAGTGAAAGTGTTGAACGTGCAAAGGGAAATCTGTTAGAGCCACAAGGAAACACGGCGACAAGAAAAGCATTTTGCACGTGGCTCCCATATTTCCCTCAGTGAGCAAACAGGATAAATCACACAGATATTGAATGACTAAATGTATTTTACCTCACTCTTTTACAGACTCAATAGAGAGCTAAATACCATGTCCTTATAGGTCACATTGCTATATTTGGAAATGCTCATTGCTTTTACAGACCAAGTCAAGCATGCGAGAACACCGTCTTTCCCTTCGACCACCTCTGTTTTCCCGTTTCCTCCTGAGTGATACCGTGTCTTCTGCTCCCCTGCACAGGTTAACTGAGAGTTGAGACCGAGTTCAATCAATGCCCCGAATTACCAGACGAAGGACGATGGAGCGGCCCATTACTAAGACTGACCCACTTAAGATCTGACCATAACAGTCAGACAAAGTGGGGTTCTTGCCAGCCTTTGAAAGCCATGTTTTCAGACCGAAACAAGTTTTTCTCATTACTGATCTGTCTGAGTGGGGAAAGGTTGAATGTCTACAGCCTCAGCCATGGAAAAACTGGATCAGAAATACTGCTGGGATTATCGAAGCACACATAAAAACTCCTCCATTCCTTAAACTCAATGTCAACTTCTGCTGTTCTGTTGTGGTTTTATGTGTAATTAGGAAGTTGTGCTTTGATGAGTGGAGGAAGGAACCACCTGGGTTATGTCACTAATGCTTTGAGACATCTTGGACATGTTGTCAGTTTACCCCTCAAAGACACACAACTATCCTCCTGTACTTTCAAACCAAAAACAATTTGAGGTTAATGTGTGTGCTTTTGGGGAAACTATTGGAAGGATGTTGATGTGCCCCTGGGACAGGCACTTAACCCCACGTTACCTACCGATCTGTGTGTCACTGTATAAAAGTGTGCAAGAGTAAATGGCTGAATGTGGCTCTAGTGTAAAAAAAAAAAACTTATACAGTGAAAAATCACTGCATAAGTACATTTCATTTACCAGTTTGGAATTGTGGAAGGAAAATGATAGTGTACCTTGACAAAAGTCAAACATGTCGTCATGCTCCTGCTGTATTACAGAGAGGTTGGGATGGAGCCAGTCAAAAACAAAAACACAGCAGTCTTGGGCTTATATGCTGTATGAATTGTACTTTAACTAATCCACCCAGTTATCCGAGGGAAAAAATTACCGGGACAAAGCAGCAATGTAATTGCTTTACGTTGCTGAACTCTAAGCCATGGATATCAGTCCTGTTTCAACATCATTAACAACTACTCTAATTACCAAAGCTGAAGCAACAAGCTTCGGGCGAGGTCTGAAACAACAATTGATTTGCTAGGCAACATGATAACCACCTTGCCACCAATATAATCCAGTAACACAGCATTTGCTGCAGCCATTTGGTTTTTTCCACAAAAGTAACACAATCTGTGTTTCCAACCACAGTAGCTGGACCTTCTTGAATTGTTTGTAGCTAAAAAGTTGTGCTTGCTTAATCAATATCTCTACTAAGCCCCAACATTCTTAAAACAGAATCCAATGAAGACAACAAGTGTTAGCAACACGGCTCAAAAAGTCTAAAATAAGAAAACAAAATTCTAAAAATCGTTGCAGAGATTAGTCATGAAACAAATAGTTCAGACTGTACACCTTTTTCCCCAAGGACACTGCACCCCCAAAATCACTTTGTTGTTGTTTTAAATACTAATTAGCAATGGGAGCCTCTCACTTTCTAAACATACACACATCCAACTTCACACTCTGCCAATAATGTAATTATGACAAATGCGGCGAGATGAGAGGCAGTGAAGTGATGTAACCGGGTCAAGTAAAGATGAGTCCGCTTGCGTCACTTTCTTGACAAGTCGGTACGCGCTTAGGCTGTGACAGACGCGTACAAGTGGGGAGGCTGCCAAATTGATCATCATTGACACATATGAGCTGAAGAAGAATTTTTGTCGAGTGAGAAGATTCATTTAAAGTGGTATGAGGTCCATTTTTAAACTTCATGGCTTCTGTGAAAACCCAGACGAGTTGGAAGCTATTCACATGTTTAATTGGCTGTTTATGCTACAGCCTTCCAGCAGGGCTGGAAAGGAGGCTCAGAGTCCAGTTTGAGTTAATCTTCATGAATTTCTATTTTATTACGAGAAAAGAAATGGTGAGAAAGGGGTGACACTGCAATCCCGTGCTAATGAGTTTTACAGACTGAGCGCGCTTGTAGAACTGGACTAAGGTCAGTGTAAATCTGGCTGGGCAAGATCCACACGACACAAGCGAAGCAACAGGACTTTCTTTCTATCTCAGTGAAGCACAATCTCCCAGCTTGCACTAACAGGGTTAATCATGTTCTTTTCCACTGACACGTATAGCAAAAACATGTGACATTCACCATAAACTACAGGAAACTGTTTAAGCACAAACAAAATAAGCATTCCAGTATACAAGGAACTTCCGTTGCTTTTTAGAGATTATATTTGTGTGCAGCGCTGCTCACGTTTGGGGCATGTTCTATGAAACTAGCCCATGCAAGTCATTCAGAAGAAGGTTTGCTCATTCGCATGCTAATCTTATGGGTTAATATTTGTTCCTCTGATTTGCAATAACCCAAAAGTCCACCTTGTTTAATAGCTCCAATGAATAATGCACAATGCTTCTACGATGTTTAGAAATGCATATCTTTGCAGATGAAACTCCTAGCCAATCTTGGCTGACTTAATGTGATGTCACTATTGTCTCTGGGGGAAACGGGAGAAAGCCTCAGTAATGTTCTGTTATAAGCCTTTTTAGCTAGCATTGTGCTGTGCTAATGTTGACTTGAGCGCAACTTCTGATAAAATATATATACATATATATGTGTTACAAGAATTACAATAATAAGAGATGTGTTATTGTTTTCTAAATGAGGTAGCTAGCCAGGTGGAAGCTAACGGTCAGAAGCACATGCATGTTTGACAACATGGTGAAATCACAGCCCCATCTAGTGGCCGCGCATGACAACTACAGCTGATTGAAGGTGTCTTGGTGGTACCGTCTAAATGTTGAACTTTTCCCCAATGAATATCCGACAATACTGCCAGTTTACAGACAGTTGTCTTGTTTAAATGTAGCCTATCAGCGATTAGTTAGCACAGCTAAAACAGGAGCCTAAGTTTATTCACTCTAAAGAGACTCTTTCTTTTCTGTATTTCCTCTTATGTTTAACCACCTCACTAATACTGAACTGGATTTGGAAAAAAATGTCCACTCAAAGAAGCGTGGAACATAGCGTAACCCTTTAGCGTTTAGCTTTTGTTTCTTCATTGGACGGAAACCAACAGCTTTTTTCTGTTTTTATAACCGGCTGATTAGGCTAATAAGGGGCTCAAAATTTAACATCCAGATTAATGTAACATTTTTATGTGTCCAGTACATGTCTATTTTTCTTCCATTGCAAAGGAAATCTCACTTGTCAATCAAGCTGAGTGGCTCATGCTCCGTCGGTTTGTTTGGGTTCTCTAAGTGCCCCTCAATCATCTGTCTCCTCTCAGCCAAACAGTTTATCACAGCTCCTCTTCTTTTTACTCCAAGTAAACCGGCGTTCTTGCTGAAACAACCCTGAAATGTAAGCAGCAGTGGGTCAAGGCATTAAACGTTTTCAAAAGCGTTGCTCAAGTTGTTCGGTATCTTAACAATTCTCATCTCATTTAAACACAAGCGAGCGAGTGAAGGGATTCTGAACTTGGGCTGGTGTTAGATTTTCCCTTTATGGAAACCCTGCATAAAAAAAACCTAAACTACATCTGAATTTAGTGATAGTTTCCTTATGCAGTATGATACTAGCTATATTGCTATCAGTACCAGTATTGCAGATACTGATACCGATATTATCATCAAACTTCTGACCCTTTTTCAGGTATTTTTGTGGTTTTTCTTTTCAATTATTTCTTTTAAAACCTTGGATGGAATGTGATGGAATGTAAATAAAGTCCACAGGTGTCTGCAAACTTATTTTAATAACATATTTACATGGTATACCAAAATGATAGTAAAATCATTTATTTATTTTCTGCAACCTCTGTTTGTTTATTCTTAGTTACCCACTTTTTATCCACGTATGGAAATAATTGCTGGGTTTTAGTTTATGTACCTTCTTTCAGTTTTGGTTCTTGTTTTGTAATTTATTAGTTTGTGTCTTTTCTCCAAATTACTCTCTCAAGTATGACTTGAATGTCGATGGATGGTGCACAATGTTTTGTTAAAAGTCCGAAATAAATTACAAAACATATTGTAAACTGTTTTCTAAATAAACTGCAAAAAATTAGAACCTGACAGCAAATCAAAGCAAAAATCTTCTTAATGGTTGAGTTGAGAAACTACAACAGGAAAAAAAAAAATTGAAGAGGGAATTTGAAACTAAAATATCGATCCGATTCTGATAACGACTTGGTATCAATATTATCAATCATTTGGATTGGTCCGCTCACCGTTTTTTGACAGTTTCTCTGGGATCTCGTTAAAAAGACCTTAAATCTTCAGAATGAAGTTCTGCATGTCTCAACGCTGGTAGTGGGAGGAATGAGAGATTATCATCTCATATTGTGTGTTTTATAACTGTTATTAGCACAAAATGAAGAGATTTTGCAGAGCATAATGTCAAAAAAAAGTCATTTTACAGAGTCATGAATATTTTTTTACAAGAACATAATTTGCTAATTAGTTATTGAAAGCTTTTGTTTTTCTTTTGGAAAAATAATAACATTTTCCTTTTTGAGCTTAACCTTTAAAATCTTAACTCCTTTGATTTCTGTCGCTTCTGTTTCCTTTTCCATGCAGTTGACTCACTAATTAAGACCGTGGAATTTTTGTGCAAATGCAAAAACCCGCTTCGCTTTATCAACCCACAGAGCTGCGGCGCGTTAAAGGCGATACCAGCGGCATCACAGGCTCCGATAACCCCCACTGACCCCCGCCTCCGCCCTCCACCTTCCAGCCTCCGGTCCACCTCCGCCCCGGCTCCAACATCTCAGTTTGAAGGCGCGCGTTTTCATCAGCTCGCCACATGTTTACATCACTCTCTGCGTCTCTCGGGCGGTGAGAGTTGTGGAGAGTTTGGCTCCAGCTCAAACACCCTCACCACCTCCTCCTTCAACACCACGCGCCCCACCCCACCCCGCCTCCCCCTCCCTCTCAACAAACACATTCCACTCTGGGCTCGTCGAAAGGGATACCCATCAGCCCCCAGAGCTAAATTCCAGCGCGTTTTTCTGGGAAAGCAGAAGTTGTGCTTTCATGAGGCCGGATGGCCAGAATGAAAACAAAACAAAAAAACAAGCAACAGATTATTGGGGGTCGCCGAACGTCTTTCGTTTTAACCCTCGACAGGTACCGCTGGGCTGACTGATGGAGGAGACGGAGACGTGCGGCGCAGCGGGGGACGTTTCAGAGGTGTGCGTCTGCGAGAACGTTACATCAGCCGCGCTCTCGGCATCGCCTGTTGAATATTCATCAACGAGACACGATCAATTTGGATCAAAAACAGAAAAATCCTCTCCCTGAATGACACCCGGAGGTGATTTCTGCTCGAAACGTTTCGGGTCTTCTCTGAGAGTGAGAACATTCCTCACAGCTCAATCAAGGAATGACAAACAGAGGCGATTCTGACTCTAACATTCCTCGCTGTGATATCTAAGGAGTGCAAATTCTTGCCTTTTTCTTTTCTTTTTTTTTTTTCCTCCCCCACTTTTAATAGACAGACGGCTCGGCACATCCACACTACATTTCTCCCGGCTCAATCAAGCGAGCATGAGAAGATGTCAGAGAAGGCCGCCCGAGGCTGCACTGGGATGGTTCACTCTTATCTGCCCAGACGAAGCCTTCTGGCTCTGACCTGGCAACCGTCAGTCTCCTCCCGACGCCGAGCGCCCGGCCTCTAATGAAGAAAGTGCACATCATTCGGAGGAGCACTCCCATCGCTGCCACCGCACATTAGGTCGGCTTTCAGCGCGGCAACAGGAAGCAGGCGCTCGAATTTACGTCCATAAAACCACAAACTGTTTTTTTTCCCCTGCCCTTATAACATAAACAATAACAGTATTTTAATGTTTGTCACTGCAAAGATACAAAATATTACCAAGTATTTTTTTTTTTTTTGTCTAGTTTCTTGTGCAAATGTGTTGGTACACTTGAAATAAGAGTTACAAGTGACTTTTCAGCGAGACACAGGAGCCTGTTTTAAATCTATAATTACTTAAAGGGGGCAGTATTATGTATTTTCCAGACACAGAATAATTTTACAGAACAATCAAGTGTCTATGTTACAAAGATGCTATAAATATGGCTTAAAAGAAGTTTGACTTTCTAATTTAACGCCTTGAAATTGGGCCTCTGTCTCCTTTTTTTAAATTCCACCCTCAGGAAGTCATCACTGCATCGCTCCTCTATTAGCTCTTTAGCGACGTTTTCAACAAACTTGCACTGAGAAGGAGCTCATATAATGAGCTCAGCAGACACGCTGTTCTGCCTGGTGTTTGCTAATTGCTGCTGGCTAGTCTGGAGGAGCCGAGTGGCGGCCTCTCCGACGCGGAAGTCCGGTAGTTTGGAAACTGCAGTTCCAGGGAGGCGGCACTCCGTTTCGCCAGGCGTTTTGCTCAGCTGAATGGTTGCCATGGGAGATTTAAGGATTTCTCACATGAAAGAATCGAGGCATCGCTCCACAGAAGTTTTTGGTGAGGGAATAACATAATTACGTGATGCAAATCTCAAAAAGCCAATTTTACATGACTCTTCAATATCGATAAAAAAGTCCTAGTTCCAAGTGGAAGATTATTTCACTAATAACTAGGGAATAATGTCTTGTTATAAGTGAAACAATCTGCAAGTGGATCTAGTACTTTTCAATCAATATTAAGAAATTACTGACTTAAATAAAGCCCCTATTTCATGTAGAAATGTTAGCTAAAAGTTAGTTTTGTCTTATTTAAAGTGTACTAAGATATTTTTATTAGTGAGTAGACCAAAAGAGCTTCGCAAGATTGTGTGTTTTGGCAGCGTTTTTAGGAGGCGAGTGTGTTGTTTGAGTAAATTGGGCACAACGAGTATCTCGCTGCACACACTGAATGGGAGTCGGGTCAGACTGCTCCGTCTCGGTACATTTTTACGAACACATTGTAATTTAGAATGGAATCACTCATTAAATTTAAAGGGATGTGGGAGGGTTTGGACGCTGTCCCAGCAGTCAGCCCGTCAGAATGTGGTGCAGCTCAGCCGTGCGCATGCATTCCAGTCCGGGAAGGTTTAACCTGTTTGTTTTTATTAATCTAAAACAAATTGTTTGGCTGCGGAAGAGAGCGCAGAAAGAGCTCGCGGTACTGATCCGAACACAGTCGGTTTCCTGTTGGTTTTCGTGCACGCATTCCGCTTTTTATGCACCGCTCTGATTAAATTGCACTTCGTACAAAGCCAGCGTCAGGAATGTTTGAGCTAAAGGCTTTTTTTTCTTTTAAATGTTCTTCACTTGAGAAAATTATGTCATCCTGAGAAAACGAAAGCTGTTATCATGTGGCAGGATAATTTTCCCGTTATCTCTGGATGACAACATTTGTTTCCTCGTGATAACCAGATATTTGCCCCGGGGGGGAGAAATGCTTTGCTTATGAAAATGGTTTGAAAATCAGAACTTCTTGACGGAGCATTTTTTTTGTTGTTGTTGTTTTTAAGAAATTTGCTGGTTTCCACAACATACCTCATCTGTTTTTTGAGGATTTGATTAGAAGAAGCAGTTTGGATGCTGGCCAACAAAGTTAATTTATAAAAATCTTTCTTTTCGATATATGAATAGACACCAGCGCTGTCGTCTAACATCAGACACACACACAAAAAAAAATTTCTTTTTTTTTTTTTTTTTTTATGTTGTTGCACTTCTAGCTAGGTTTTGTTTCAGCTGAACAGAAACAAAACTGTAGTTATTATTTCGGGACAAAAAGAGGAACAATCTACAGTCAACGCACAGCTTCAGTTATCACAGCTAAAAACAAGTGACGAGGGAGTAGTGATGGACTCTAACCTGAACCTTCAGTCACATAAAGACAGTTACAAAGTCGGTCTTCTATCAACCTGAAGAACATTTCCAGAATTAAAGGACTTATGTCCCAACAAGATTTTTTTTAAGTTTATCTTTAGTTGCTTTGATTGCTGCAACAGTAGCTGCGTTACTATTGACCACAAAGGTGTGTAATTTGACATTTTAACAATAAATTAGCTTAATGGAAGCACAGAGATTAAAAAGAAAAACTTTTTGGATAAAACGTTTTGGCCCTTTGGATACTTTGGTCGTATTGAAATTGGTGTTTTCCGCAAAACTGCAATGGAAACACTTTGGGTTTTTTTGTTTTTTTGCATCACATGATTTACAATCAACAACTGGATGTTGCCACTGGTACAAACCCATGAAGAAGAAGACGACAGGAAGTGGTAGGAGGATCAGGATGCAGGGTGGGTCTTAATGACTTATCACGTGAAAAAAGTGATAAGTCACTTAGTGGAATATTGACACAGTTTTTCACACATTTGTAATGGAAACACAGCTACTATCTTCACAGGTGTGCCTAAAAAAATCTATAACGCTGCTGCTCAAGTTCTCACTAAGACCGAGCACATCACCCAGTTCTACAGTCCCTACACTGGCTCCCTGTAGCTCTGAGAATAAACTTTAAAATACTGCTGTTGGTTTAGAAATCACGACTGAACGCCACAATATACATTAAAGATTGTATTAACCTCCCAGACCTCTCAGGTTTTCTGCTTCTGGTTCCCCAGAACCAGAACCAAACATGGAGAAGCAGCATTCAGCTTCTACGCAACACAAATCTGGAAACAAACTTCCAGAAAACTGCAAAACAGCTGAAAAACTGAGTTCCCTTAAACCAGTCGCATGTTTAGAGCTGCCTTTGATTAGTAGGAAATGGAAGATTAACATTTTTGATGTGTATTTACTTGATGACATTTGACAAAATGTAATGTTTGTTGCTTATTTCATTATTGGTGACTGTGTGATGTTTTCATCCAGTAGTTTCTCCCCCCCAACCCCCGCCCCGTGTTCCTCTGAACACTTTTGGTCGCGCATGTCGCGGTGCATCACCTCTGCTGCTTCATATTGAAAGAAAGGAGGCGATGGAATCATTTCCTGTCATCGCCTCGCTCTTTGGTTCCTCGGCAACCGGGCCGAGCGACGACGGAGTGGAGCGCCTCTTTGATTCCCCCGGACCGTGTTTTCTAATGAACCCCCAAAAAGCACGTTGTGAGATGAAAACCTTAGATTAACGCCGGACTCATAATGAAACTGAGCCAGACGCTCATATTGATCCTTGTAATGAAACGTTTTGTCCGTCATGGAGGCCTCAGACGAATCAATCCATCTCGAACCCCCCGCCTCCTCCCCCCCATCTCTCTCTTGAATATCTGATGGCGGTCGGGGGGTGGGGGGACTTCATGGTCATATTTGCATCGGGCGGCTCGTTTTGTCTGAACGCCAAAGTGATGAAGAGCTGACAAACTGCAATACGTCCGCATATGCATGCTGTTCATGATCGGGTCTTTGCTCAATGTCAAGAATCTGCACTTCCAAAGAAAAGTATTACACGGCCAATCCATACGCAGTGTATCAATACTCCTCTATCTGGACTCAGTGAAAACATTGCATGGGATCGATGCGCTTCAGCCTCGAGGCCCGAGATGTTCTATTAACGGTTTCACACCGCCGTTTAAATCAGTGGAAAAGCGGGTCGATTCTGAGTCATCCAGAATATCAGCAATGCTTGGTTTTCATGATGGGGATGTAAGTATGAATAAAACATTGACGCCTTTCTCAGATTTATTTAAAAAAACAACAAAAAAAAACGTTTTGCAAGATTTGGCATTGCGAGTAGTTAAGAAAATAAAAATCGCAACGTATTAGTAAGATTAGTGGAGAATTTGGGGGGGGAACAGATGTCAGAGATGTCCGGTCCTATTTTAGGAAAACCTAAGCAGCAAAGGTTCTCTTTAGAGTTCTATCACTAAGTCACAGCTGCTGACCTTATGGCTTTTTAGCAATAAATTTCATACGTATTGATTTGATTAGGTGCCTGCAGTTAACGTTTGATTTGAGTTATTTCTTTGTGTTCGCAAACTTTGTCTGAGTGGTAAAATGTTGCGGAAAGTTAACCGTTTTCTTTCTGATTTCCGAGGAGTGAGACAAAGGCAGAACAAAGAGACAGTTCTGTTAAAAAAAAAAAAAATCCAAATCGTCGTCAAAGGAGCAACGAAAAGAACAACCGAACCTAAAAAGTCAATGACTATTTCCTTCCCTTTGAGATTACTTCAATAAATTGCGCCGCCGCAATACATTTCCCTCCCTCTATAAACATATTTGGCTTGTAACTTTACAACGAGCGCCTGATCATAACTATAAAAACATCAATAACGCTTTAGGTGTCTCAAGTTGATGCTAAACCCTCGATATGAATTCCAGGAGAACAAGGACCGGGAGAACGGTGAAGAGGAGCAGGGAACGGGGAGCGTGAGCCGACCTGAACCAGGCCGACCGTCGGAACAGGAAGCGTTCGGAGCAAAGAATAACCAGAGAGCCCAAACAATGAGCCGCCTCCACCCAGCCACCGTCAGAAAAAAATAAAAATCACTGTTTCTTGTGACTTCAGCTCCTGTTTGTTCCTCCATCATTCCCAGCGAGCGGTAATTGCGCAGCAAAACATCCTGTTTTGAGTCGCCTAACTCAATAGAGTTGCCGCAGCGATAAACAATAAGAGTAATTCCTAAGCCGTGTAATGGCAAGAAATGAATAGGAAATGGGTTGTGACAGAAACAAAATAAAAAATCGTATTTCATTTTTCCTTTTTTACACCCCTCGGTGCGCGGTGTCGTATTCTTATCCCTAAAAAAAAAAAAAAAAAAGAGGTCAAGCGGACGTGTTGTCTTGTTTATGCTGCTGTAAAGATGACACCTCCCAAAGGATGTTATAAATGAATTTATAAGATTCCAACGCGGGTGGGAGTGGGGTGTGATTTATGCCTGGAACTTGCTGAGACGGTGGCCTGGGTCAGGGAGAAAACCCTGGCCAAGGTTGACTTTGAGCCCAGATTAAAGTCTGACTGAAGCCTGAGAGCCAGGAGTTATGGAAGATGGTACATTCAGTGTTACAGCATTTCTCAAACAAACGTGAGCCAATAAAACAATTTGAGGAGTGAGGGGGTGGGGGGTGGGGCAGGAAAAGAGGCAAATTAAGGCATCAGAAGGAGGCCAAGCCGTCGTAACAGGAAGTGAGGTAAACCTGCAGGTGTGTCCACATGGAACCCTACGAAGAATTACAAGGGAAACTGGGGGTGACTACGACGTGTTGGGGTCGCTGGGGATGAGAACGTTTCAGCCAAAAAACTGACATTTTCTAGACAAAACTTGGAAATTTCGGAGTTTAGAAAGCGCAAAAGGCAAGCTAGTAAAAAAATACATGAATAAACTGAAATTTTCAAAGAAAAAAAAAGTGTAGATTTCTCACTCGAACATTTTTGACTGCTGGTAATTTTTAGTAATTTTTTTCCCCAGATTTTTGCTAGAAAGTTTATGAGATTAATCTCAAAATTTTAGCTTTTTTTCTGTCAAATTTGCTACTTTTAAAATCCTTTCTTTTGAGCTCTTTGTGATGCTTTACTCTTTATTACACATTATATTTAAAATAATGTAAATGTTAAAATAATAATACCTGCACTTTCTAGACTGTTGCAGTTCATTTTTTACATGTTTGACCAAGATAGTCAACCTATTATTATTGTCAGTTTCAGTTTCTTTATTAATTATTTTTTACATTGGGTATTGCACTCCTAATTACTTCTAACTGATTGATGAAATTATAACTGTGTTGTTTTTACATGTTTCACCATATCTTGGGAAGTTTATCTAATACATTAATAATCCAGTACATTTATGCCCATGTTTAAAACTCAATTCAGCTTCGTTTTTCTGTATTGGATTGGTATCGGCCGATACTAAAGCTCAAATATCGGTATCAGTGTCGGAAAGAGATATGGAGAGTGGTGAAGAGATCGCAGAAGACAGGAGGACGGATGTAAAGCTGTTCTCGAGGGGAGGATGAGGTAGTGGAGTTATCCACAGGCTGGGTCTGCAACCCGAAAGCTACGTGAGGTGCAGCCAGCTGTTAGCAAACCGCTGTGGGAGAGTGAACAACTCCATGGAAATAGAGAAAGAGAAATGATGTCAAATGTAAAGAATGTGTGAGTTATTTCAAAGTTTGACAGCTTTGAAAGAAACGCTTCTATGTTTTCCCGGTTGCACACATGTAATCGGCCGGATAGTGTTTTAAAGTATCCAGCGTCTGTCGAACTCTGGGCTGTGGGCTCACATCCCATTTGGTGTGATCTTTCTCTGGTAACCAGAACTTTAATGACATGCCTTCACTTGCCTCCCCAGGTATCATGCTACTGCCAAAACATGAACTTATGGGAGGTTTGTTGTAGATTTCCGATCTCTGAATTCTGTTTGGGAACAATAGTTAAAAAAAAAAACAAAAAACAAAAACAGGGTTCAAGATTTACTCTAATTTTATTTAGTTATTTTTTCAAACTTTACAGTTTATGTGGTCTTACAGTTGCTAACTTTTACAAAAAATAGTTTCTTTTATTTATTTGTTAAAATTATCATTGCATTATGTGTATAAACCCCTCTCTCAGTACTAAGTGCAGAAATACACCACTCAGTTAGAAACAACCAATCAGAGCCAGGAGGAGGGTCTTAGTGCTGTCAATCACTAAGGTCACTAAGGTCACTAAGGTGTGTTCACCACCTCCCAATAGCTCTTTGTTAAACAACAGCTGGTTCACTACAACTTAGCCTTCCACCATTGCTAGGGCTAGTTAGCGTTGCCTCCAATGGTATGTGGTTTTTCCACCACTATCACACTGAGCAGTGTACATCAGATTGATTGACAGCGCTAAGCCCCTCCTCCTGCTTTTGATTGGTTGTTCTTGACTGGGAGCTGTGCATTTTTGCACAACACTAGCACTGGGAGAAGGTAGAGGAGCTAAAAATGTTTCCCTTTTTTTCACAGATTATCTGTCGCATACCATGATGTCACAACATGCTGACAATTTTAATCATCTCTATATATCTGATGTCATGCAATAGAGCAACTTTGCTAGACTCTTTTTAGTCTTTCTGTTTTGTGAAAATAGATATCTGTCCATTTTTTTATACACCTTTCAAAGCACTGGCTCAATTTTGTATTTATCCATTTTTTATTAACAATTTTCCAGGGAGCAATCACAAAATAATTAATAAGGAATAATCTACATCAGCAGTTTTAGGCAGCAATGCAAATAACTTGACCCAGAATTGAGGGAAATATTGACATTTTTGGCAAATATTAAAGTTTTATTTGTCTTTTTTAGTCAGCAAAAACCTGTCTCCACCATTCAGATGCTGCTGTTCTTGTCTTTGGCCAAGGCTAGTTATGCAGTTTTTAACCTACTGGCCACTGACTTCAAGTGAAACACGTTCCACTGTCACTTTTAGACTACTACACATTAGGAACTCATGTGAAAACTGGGGAAAACTCAAAAATTACCACATGTGTACTTTGCTGCGCTCCTGCCCTTGTGCCTGTTTTCTGTCTCACTCTAGAGGATGAGACTATTGAAAAAATGTAAAATTCTAACCGTGGTCAGTTCTGCTGAATTTTTTTTTATTTTATTTAGGATTTTCTCTTTAGAATAATGTGGAATAAAAAACAGATCCATCAAAATTTCCGTTACAGTATAACAATAATCTGCGGGCAGCTCTTAAACCCATAAAGCAGATGGGGTGTGAGAGAGACTTTCCCTTCTTTTTCCTCATAGCGGAGCTGCTGAAAAACACATTTCACTGCTAAGATGATCCAGCTTTGCCTCAAATCTGTCCACTGAGTGTCAGACAAAGAGGAGAGGTCGCAGCTCAGCCATAAAGTGAGTTAGCTCATTTGAGTGGCACCATGAAAGAAGGCTTTAAAAGAAAAACTCAAGTTAGAACGGTCTGGATCGACGCTGAAATATGCAGAGTTCCACCGAAACACAGGACAAGTCGAGACCTTCAGGGTTGCATTGGGAATATGTCTCCAGCATTTGGGTTACCAAGGTTACCATTGTATATTTATGTAGAAAAATTGGACGTAGTTTGCTTACCTTCTTCCAGTGTTTCAATAATTCATGGCCTGGTATCAGACATTGGAATGGAGTTGAGTGGTTTCAGTGTAGTCTAAGCAAAATGGTATGCTGTGGTGTTGCTGCTGTCCATCATTGTTTTTATGTAACGGGTTTTAGCACAAATCAGACCCAAAACCACCACAGTCCCCACAGCACAAGTTAAACAAACTCTAATCAATAATCATAATGTGGAAGATGAATATCAGCTTCTTATCAGTTGATGAATTACTGTCAGAGCAATATCGGAAATTTGGTTCCTTTACTGAGGATTGTTTCACCCACAGGACCATATAGAGGAAAATCCTCTATACACTGACAATGAAAACGATGGCGTAATGCTAAAATAGACATATTGTGCAGAATGTGATGTTCTTTTTACTCTTTTGCTCTTTATATAGTACAAGTAAAACAACGCCACCAGGAGGATGATTGACAGCCCTAAGGCCCACCTCCTGGCTCTGATTGGTTGTTTCTAGTACGCACTGGGAGAAGGCAGTCAAAGTGAATTTTTTCACAGATTGTCTCATAACATTCTGTCACAACATAATGACAGTTTGAACAAATATGTAACAAAACTATTTTCAATAGTTACATACTGCAGCTTTAAAGGTAGCTTGCTTTCTTAGAAGTAATGCTAACTTTAGCTTCCTTTTGGCTAGTTGACCAACAGTGCAATGCAACAGGTGCTTCATGTAGTTTTTTTACTTTGTCTTGTATCTCATATAAAAAGGACCACAGAACTATAACAAATGGTATGAAGGAGTTTTTCAAACATTATTGTACCATGATACCAGTTTTCACTTTTAGCGACTAACCGCAGCTTCGTAGAAAAAGTAAACAGTCCCTGCTAACTTGCAACTAGCATGCCAGCATCAACAGTCGCAAGCTACACAGAGCTGTTCCATGTGGAGTTTGCATAGTTACCTGAGAACGCCTTTTTTTTTTTTTTTCTCGAGGAATAGCTGTGCTGAAAAGGGTAATCAGCTTTGTGTCGAACAAAAAGCAGGTGTGTGTGAAGCTTGCAGCGTGGGGAAGGAGCTTAAAGGGAAGAAGTGGGTGCATGCTGTGGCAGCCAAAGAGAGGAGGGAAGGAAGGCTCCACTTTTTTTTCTTCTTTCCCTCCTTTTAAAGAAGAAAAAAAAGAAAAGAGGGAAAGAAGGCTGATGATAAATCCCAGAAATAGATTTCGGGCTCAAAGTAACAGAATCCAAGCTGTTCCCTCTTTGCCATACGGCATCTGTCTTCAAACGTCTGGGATGACACAGCAAGCATCCTGTTTATTGACTACCAGCAGGAAACGCTTTCAGAGCTAACAATGTGCGCTAGTTACAAGTCTCCTTGCTGCTGTTGCTGTATCCCCCCTTTTTTTTGTAACCTCATCCCTCTCCCAACCCCCCCCCCACCCCCCGCGCCCCCTCCAAAAAAAAAAAGAAAAGAAAAGAGAGGGGGCAGGCGGGGAAGCGAACTCCCAGGGAAAGCAGCGCATCAATATTCATTCATGCAGAACATGCGCTGTCAAGTAGAAATAGAGACGGCGATGAGTGCTGCATTTATTTGTCGTTTACCTCCTGGTATGCTAATATAATGAGGTCTGCACACCAAATAACCAAAGTCTGCGTGAACGCTGATCCTCTCTGGTGTTTCCAAATGCGTCTGGCAAACCGAGAACACAAATACCGCCTTCGGGGGGTTTGGATCCACCACCACCACCCCCCCTCCAGAGAATACTTAGCAGTAACATAGGGCTGTGTTTCCCTTTGAGGCTGTAAGGAGAAAATGATATTATTCTATCAGCATAAGGTTATTGCATTATGTGTTCCTTACATACTTCAATAAGCCATAAATCTTAAGGCGAAGCGCTGGGAGGGATGAGGGGCTGGGGGAGAAGCTGCACAAAAGGTAGAGCACATCATTGTTTTATCGATGACAAGCTGTGAAATGGTCCGACTGTCACGCTGGTTGTTAGGCGGCGGATGAGCGGCTCAAACCGGGAGCCTGCCGAAACTATTGAAAGGGTCAGAAAAGGCAGAGAGGATTGGAGAATAAAAAAAAAATATATATATATATATATATATATATATGAATAATTCCTTTTTTTAGTCAACTGTTTTTTTTAGCTTTACTTCCTGTTATAATGTTATTCCCTCATCTAAAACATACCTGGAGTGTCGCCTTGATTCTTTCATGCATGTTTGAGAAATCCCCGCCTTCGTGGACAAAGCCCCTCCTTGGAGCTGCAGTTTTCGAGCTTCTGTCTCACAGAGCAGCCCTTCCCCAATCAGCTCCTTTAGACTAGCCAGCAGCAATTAGCGAACACCTACCAAACACGAGCTACTTTTCTGTGAGACGCTGATAAAAACGTTGTTAAAGGGTTAATAGAGAAGCAATGTTGTGATAACTTCCTGAAGGTGGAGGAGTGTCTTAAAGAGACAGAGGCCCAATTTCAAGGTGTTAAATTACAAAATAAAATTTCTTTTAAGTCATATATGATATTTATAGCATTATTAGAACACCTGAAAGTAACATAATTACGTGGTTAGTTGCTATGAAATGGCAGTATGTGCCTGGAAAATATCTTTTCAGTGCTTTTAAATGCCTCAAACCAGCAAAAATTGGAGTCTAGCTAAGTTTTACCTCACTTTGATCATCCAATCGCCATGACATCCCTGCACTTTGTGTTGTTTAACATGGCAGAAATCCACTTCATTGAATTAGCATTTTAATAAACTATATATGCTAAGATAATGATTTACATTTAAGTTAATAACTGCTTTTGACCTCTCAGAACTCCTCAGCTGCTCACTCTAAACATGTATAGAAGGGTAATTTACCAAAAAAAAAAAAAAATCAGTTCCAAATATCCAACATCGTTAATCTCTTAAGGTTTCCTTATAGGTGGTACAGTTATGGGACTCTGGCTCACGCATCATACCTCTGAATGGCCTTGATTTGGAAACTCTGATCAGCTTCTGCTGCTTGAGCAGCAAGGAAGGAATGAAGGAGCAGCATGAAAATAAAAAATGGGGAAAACCATTGACATTTTCCACGGTCGGGGCAAACCTGCGGTTTTCCCCTCAGCCTACAGTAGATCATTATGATGATTTCTGCGCCAGCTGCCAGGACAGAAGCTGATACATGACCCCTTGTGAAATTTTAAGATGTGTATAAAACAACGTGGATGTACGGTTTGACTGCACACTGGCACGAGTTAGCACCGGTGCGTCTCCTATCGCTTTCGCCGTGTAAACAGCTTTTCCTAACATGATGAGAGGCGGGCCTCCGAGGGCCATGCCAGGACTCTACCCGCCTGCGTCTTCTCAAGCACAGTGAAGCCTCCGGGCTGCAGAGGTACGACAGCGTTACACCCACCATCATTCATACAAGGCTGGTTGTGGTTTAAGAGGATCCGTGCCTGGCAAAAGTATTCAAACCCCCTAAAGCTTGGTGGGGTTTTTTTTTCCTACATTCAGTCACATTAAAACTGTCGCCAATGCCGTTACAGTATAATATGAGACAGATAATCTGCGCAAAAATAAAGCTTATCCACCTCCACCCTGAGCTACTATTGTCGTCTGGAGAAACACACCACTCCCAGTTGGAAACAACCAATCAGAGACAGGAGGCGGGTCTTAGTGCTGTTAATCATCTTTGTGTACATGTTTATGAATGTGCTAATGGTGGAAAAACAGCTCACCATTACAGGGAAACCTTTCATCCACCATCATCGGTGGTTATGCTTAACTAGCCATAGCATCCGTGGCAAGCTAGGCTTGGAGAGAGCACCAGAGTGATTGACAGCACTAAGACCCGCCTCCTGGGTCTGATTGGTTATTTCTGACTGAGTGGTGTATTTCTGCCGTTAGTACAGATATACAACTGTGAAAATAATTTAGCACAGGAGATAAAATGTTTTTATAGATTATCTGTCTTAAATCAAGCTGCCAAAATGTTTTAACAAATATGTAAAAAACATATTTTTAAATTCACTAGGCCTGTCAACAGGAAACAATATTTGATTTTAGTCTGTTATTTAGGCAATTCAACCATCAGAATGGTGCAATGTGTTATTCATTCACCTTTCAAATGTCTTCCCTTCATGGAACTGTTTGTTTCATTGACATGGTATTTTAGGTTTTGCTAGTTAGCTAACTCCTGTTAGCATAACTTGTACACAACACTAGTCTTTTCCAGAGTCCAATCAGATAGTTTTTTTGAAGCAGAAATGAACCCCCAGTGGGCCAAGAGAAGAATGTTTGTCGTCCATTGCTGTTTGATAATGTCGCTTGTGCGTCAGATTTACGGGTGTACCAGAAACACATGAACTTTAGTATGTCAAAAAAATAAAAATTGACACGTGAAAATTTTCTGGGAGGGCCCCTTGCAGTATGAAATGCCTTTGCAAGTCACCCTATGAATATGTGGCCCTTATATCTACATCGAATGTCTGTAAAAAATTTAACATCCTGAAACACACTCCAAACAAACATTTTGCTGAGTCAGAAAAAGGACCCAAACTGTCTAGTTCATACATCATGTTCCTTTTTTTTACCCTTATTTTCAATGACTCAAAGAAAGAAAAAGCACAAGGAGAGAAAATTGCTGGTCGCCAAATGTCACGGTAGCATTTCGAACACGTGTCGGTGCTCCTGTTTCTGTTCAGTTAAAAGCCCTGAAATCACTCTCTCTGCGTGTGTGTGTGTGTGTGTGTGTGTGAGTGACATTGTTTATGTTTCACTTATCTCCGGCAGATGTTAGCTGAGTGAAATTGAATTCCTGGCAATGAGGGGAGGAGGGTTCACGGCTCGCATCCTCTTTTATGTCTGGGGACAGGATTTCTCCTGGCCAGCCTTGATCCCCTGATTGTCCGCACGGCGAGGTGACTGACGACAGAGGTCGGGGGGGTCAAACGGGCTCTTCCTGACTTCGCTTGGACCAAGGAGCCGGTCTCCAGCAGCGTCTGCGGCCGAAACGACGCAAAACCAGAAGCAAATCCTACCAGGGGGCAATACAAATCAGCAGCTTGATTCTCGCAGCGGCGGCGGCAATAATGACTGAGTTGCACGCATCGGCTCAGTCAACACACTGGGCGGATAGTTTCTTTTCTTTCTTTTTTTTCTCCCCACATTATCAGGCTGGACTTGTAAATCTCCCTGAAAGATAAATCCCACAGTGATAAAATGTAGTCAGTTATCTTTATTGGATTTCTCAGATCAGTGTGAAAACGGCAAGATGAAATCGCCGCTCGCAAATAAAAACACCACCAAGAACCCCCCCCCAACACCACCACCTAACTCCCCGAGTGAAAGGCTTTGCTCGGATGCTGAATGGCGGACATTTATCTCATGGACTCGGAGCTGCTGCTCTCTGCCATTTTCTTCCCCCCAGAAATTGGTGTTTACATGATGCAGCATCGCTTTACTGTAAAACCAATAAGGGGGGGGAAAAAAAAAAATCAGGAGAGCAATTTGATGTCATTTGCTGGGGAGGCCGGTCTCATGTGTAGGCGCTCTGTTTCCTCTTGTTTACCCCGGGCTGTTTTTCAACCCCTGCATAACAGCCCTGAACAAACATGACTATCAGCTGATATCGCAACAGTTCTCCACAAGCATGAGCAGATGACACTCATTACCAGCGCAGGTCAGGAAGATGTTGACGACAGCAACAGCAACAGCAACACCTCTCTGGCTTCGTTAGGCTTAATTGAAATAATTTGCTTCCCTCATCGAAAGCTGGACCCCCGAAAAATGACGACAATAGAAATGGGGAAGTTTGGACAATGAAAGCATTAAGCAAGGGGGAAAGAAACCACTCATAATTGTCATGCTTGCTTTTGCCTGAATGTTACATAATCTTACTAAGAAAGCAAAATAAGTTCAGTGTAGTCAGATACTGCAGTGGACGTTCAGTAATGTTTATGGCCTTAGGACTGATTTGTTTTATCGCCCCCAACTGCCATTTCAGTAATGATACCAATTAAGCTTTATATTTTTAATTAACGTAAAATTATTATTGACATTATTTTCTTATAACGGAAAATGCCAAAGTGACACGAAGTGTTTGTCCTTTTAAATTTTTTCAAGTAAAACCACAGTTAATTTTTAAATGTGATTTTTTTTATTTGGGGCTGCACAGTGGCGCAGTGGGTAGAGCTGTTGCCTTGCAGCAAGAAGGTCCTGGATTCGATTCCCGGTCTGGGGTCTTTCTGCACGGGGTTTGCATGTTCTCCCTGTGCATGTGTGGGTTCTTTCCAGCTTCCTCCCACAGCCCAAAAACATGACTGTCAGGTTAATTGGTCTCTCTAAATTCTCCCTAAGGTGTGAGTGTGTGTGCCTGGTTGTTTGTCATGTCTGTTTCTGTGTTGCCCTGTGACAGACTGGCGACCTGTCCAGGGTGTAACCCGCCTCTCGCCCAGAACGTTAGCTGGAGATAGGCACCAGCATCTCCTGACCCCTCTAAGGGACAAGAGTTTAAGAAAATAGATTGATGGATGGATTTTTATTTGATTTCAATCAATCAGTTAAGTTTATTTGTATAGCACATTTCAGCAAAAAGGCAGTTTGAAGTGCTTTGCATCATAAAAACAGAAAAGTATAAAGTCAGAAGACACCACACAGTCAACAATTGAGAAAACCAGTAAACATTACATTTTGCGAAGAGCCATCATTACACTTCAAAAAGTTGGTCAGCAACTCTGTACAGGTGGGTCTGTAGTCTAAATTGGAAGAAAATCAGTTTCAGCTGCTTTGCAGTTTTCTGGAAGCTTGACTTATTAAATTCTGTAAGCGTTTTGAGAGAGAGTGAAAAGGAGATGCCTGTTTTTAAATACGTCAATTATGCAAAGTCATTTTGAACTTTAGCGCAGAAGTTGACGGAAGAATCCAAAAGGTTGATAATATCAATACCAGGTGAGTGTCGGATTGATGCTGACATGACACAATTGCTAATTCAGCTTCAGGCTCCATTGTAAAATTTGATTGTGTTTTTGTGTTGCAGTTTCTCAACACTGCGTCAAAAAAGATTTTGATTTTCACTCAAATGATCATGTTTTGCACTCTATCTACTAGGAAAAAACACAATTGTTTTAGTTGTTTCTGTGTTTTCTCGTTAATATGGTAAGTATTTTGCAGACACCTACACTGCAAAACAACTTTTTATGAAGCAATATTAGTCTAGTTTCTAGTGTAAATATCTTTGTACATTTGAAATAAGACAACACTTACAACAAGCAATACTCGCTGACACTGTTTATTTGGTGTGGGTTCGATTCCAACGCAGCATCGCACACCTCTAGTCCCAAGTATTGTTTCCTGATTGGAATATCACCAACAACAACACAACAAAATAATTGTGAAGTGGAGAGAAAATAATCACGGTTGTCCAACTGTGCCGTGCATTTTTATTCAGCTCCTTTAGTCAACACCTAGAACAACTTTTGTCCCATAAACTACACGTCTTTTTTGGATACGACTCTACCAGCTTTGTACTTGTAGCGACCGAAATATTCACCCAGACTATGTATTTGCACGACTTCTGTCGACCTTATTTATAAGGTATTGCCATAATTTCTCAATTGGTCTTGGGTCTGGATCTTGGTCAGCAACCTTTTCCATTCAAAGAGTCAATTTTGCTCCTTTGCTTTTACTACAGAATAAGACTCATCTAGAGCAACTTTCTAAGTATATCCTACATTTTACTATGACAGCTACCAAAGTTAAATTAAAATGTATTTCTGTTTTCAGATTTTAGAGCAAAATAAATCCTCTATTGCTAAAGAAAAATAAATGTTGAATGTGGTGAGTCATTTCTATAAAATAAAAAATTAAGAAAGATTGCTAGTAGAGTTGTAGATATTAAAAGAACTTACAGGAAAAAAAAACAACTCCTAGACTTCTGAATTTCTTGTTGCGTCCATTATCAAAAATATTTAGCTTTTTTGTTTCGTGAGTCTCACAGTGGAGGGGCCAAAGAGCCACGTGTGGCTCTGGAGCCGCAGGTTGCAGACCCCAGGTGTATCTTATTGAAATACATGCAAGTGTGACAAAAAAATGCAAGACATATTAATACTTTTGCAAGGCACTGTGAAAAAATATCAGCAAAAAAATATATATATTAAAAATCAGTACGTAAGCCGGTGTTCTCTTGTATTGTTGTACCTTCAACTTATATTAAAAACCAATAGGTGGGTCGGCGAGATCAGCAAGGTGATGTGAATTGAGAATTCATAGACTGCGTGTGTTCATTAAGAAGCAGGACTGTAAAGTTTAATAGTATGTTCTCCCTCCCTTCTACCTCTGATATTTCCCATGGGGAGACTAATGTATGTAAATGGTCCCAAAGAAGGATGTTGCAGTTTGCAATCTTGTCACATAATATCATATTGAACAAGTTGATGGCACATGCCCGAATATTGATTGTTGCTTTGCATGCGTTCCTGCAGACACCTCGGTGTAAATGTACCATTTGGATTTTATCTGTCATCTTCTGCTTTGAAAAGCTCTGGGTTTAATCCGAGTGTTCCTTAGATGCCATCCCAGAAGATGGTGATGATGATGATGATGATGATGATGATGATAGGATTACGCGGAAAAAAAGTCATTGTTTCTTTCCCAGTGAAGTGTTTACAATTTATCTTTTCTGTTTAGTGAATACTATGTGTGAGGTGAATATCTGTGTTTAAAGACAAGAGAAAGCAGAAACCCAAGGGACTTTGTTTATATACAGTTTCTTTATCTTTTGTCTTGATCTCTTTTAACCAGCTCTGTCTTATGACTGACACACAATGAGCCCTACTTGTCAAAAACAGTGAAACGAGTCCAGTGTTCTCCAGAATTATTCGCACCATTCAGGCCTTAACAATGGTTGCTTTAAGCAAGGCATGTTCAGGGTCTTAGTTTTGTTTTTGTAACCATTCCCAGACTTATAGTTTTTAAGAACCTTGTCTCTGATTTGTGTCTTTCTGCTGTAACGTTAGCCAGTTATACTGATGAACCAATGAATGCACCTTCCAGACACGAGTGTCTTTATACAGCAATCACTTGCGACACAGTCACTGTGCTCAGGCGATCTCCATTCCACTCATTGAGAGACAGTCTGATGGGACAACCCCTCCATGTCCCCGCTGTCCAACCAAGACATATACTGCACTCCTCCTGAGTGCTGCGCTAAGATCACGGATAGGGTTTAAGAGTTTTTTGTAGTTTCTTTACTCAAAAATGCCAAAATTTGTTGATTGTGACTAATTTCTAAAAGCAGTAGAAAGGTTAAAATATTCAAGGGGGTGACTACAATTCACAATGACAGAATATGTGTCAGTCTATGACATGAAATTCTAAAAAAAATTTGACACGTCAGAAAATATGAAGAAGTTAAAGGGGTGTAGATCTTCGCCGAGGACCTGTACTGTTGCAAAAATTCTTGTCACCCCCCACCCCTCCGAATGCCGCCAGATCCCAGCTCCTTCGCAACACTGATTCTCCTCTAATGTGAAGTCGGGCTGTGTGGCTGTGTATTATCTCTCCCCTATGAATACAGCCACACGGTATTTATCTGCCCTTCAACAATACGGATGATCCGTCGCTGAATGGAGCAGCAACAGTTGGCGACGCTCCCAACTTCCATGGGCCGGTTAATAAATAAAATCCATTTACAGTAATAATTCATCCATCATATCTCATCGCTGTATCGCAAGAGCATAGGCGGCACGCTCCCGAAATCGCGGCGCGCATGAAGGTGCCCTTCAAGTTTGCCTGAATAAAACGCAAATTCTGTACCTTGAAATGGGGGTGAGGGGACCACCAGAACTAAACCTGTTACCGTCTCAATTTGGTCCCTCGTAGCATGAAGTTGACCCCTTTATCTGTAGCGCAGATTGAATTGAAGAGAGTTTGTGTGGGGCTGCGCTTATCATTCATGGCTGCTTTTAAGAGGAGGGGGTGGTGGTAGTGGTGGTGGTGGTGGTGGGGGTCTCTGGTTTTAAATACACAGATAATAGGAGCAAGGGGGACACATTAATAAGAGAAGTGTGTGGAGGAAGAAAGGGTGGTGCCATCAGTCAAAAAAGACATTAGGGATTTAGATCAATCCTGTTATATAGGAAAGCGAACGCACAACATGGCTGATCTCCATATTCATATGTGTAACTTGGTGCTGTGTCATTAATAATCCCCCCCCAAGATGGTCCATAAACTCAATGGTGGAGCAATGGAAATCCAATATGAGTGAGCGGATGGTGTAGGGCCTTAAAAAATGTGGGGGCTTTTGATTAGGGTACATGGATGGAGAAGTGGATAAGGAGGAGATATAAAAGCAGCCCCACATCTGCATCCCCACAGGAGAGCTTTTGGAGAGGAAGATGAATATGGATTCCCATTAGAAAGTGAATAGTTCATATCCAGGTGATTTGCTACGAGGTATCGGCGGCCCCCGAATCTCCTCTGCTTTCCGACACTCCTCCGGCGAAGTCATTTGCGGAAAACGAGATTCCTTCCAGACACCCCAGATTAAAATGCGGCGGAATGAAGTGGCAGGTGGCAATCACTTTCCCCCACCCCGAAAGCTGCCGTCAATTTCTACCCCTCCCTTCAAGCTCTTACTTCACCAAAGGAAAGGAAGGAAAAAAGAACCCACCTCAAAGAGGATCTGAGCAGAGAGAGACTTTAGGAACATCGGTCACAACCCGATGCTAATGGGGTCTGATGAAGAGATAGGGGAGGTGATGAAAATGCGTGCAGGTGCCCGGAGCGAACGTCAACAATGAGGTTCTATAACGAGACTCCATAAATAATAACTCCACACACACACACACACACACGCCGCTTGAGCAAACTTGTGACAAATGCTCAGCGGCGTGCCCCGACACAGCTCGGTTTAGGGTAACGACGCTCACCTGGAGGAAGCAGCACGGGTTGCGTTTTGGGTTGGGGAGGAAGGAGAGCTGCATTGACCTGGTTTCTCGAAATAGGGCCATTAAAAAAAGCGACACCAGTGCAGAATTTGCCGGGTCGACTTCATCAAACTTTTCTCCACCCGTCTTTTTTTACAGGCTGCAGTCAAATCCGATGGGACCCCTGGTGAAGATCACCGTCGTAATCGTAATAGCAGTTTGAAAAGTTAAAAAAGAAAATGTATCGTTAAGTTTGAGTATGATCCATTACTGGGGGAGAAAGTAAATCTTAAGAAATAAGAGGTTTTTACTAGAGCCGCGACAAACAATTTTCTAAATATAGAACTGCATGTTTGATTATGAATGGCAACAAAACTGAACTAAAATTTTGCTCTATTTTCAGATTGTCGATCAAAATGAATACCCTATTTCATTCAAAAGAATGAGTTGAGTCTTTTCCATAAATATTGAAAATGAAGAAACATAGGTAGCATTCTTCTAAGCCAGTTACTTTTAAAAGTCTATTGTACATTTTAAAAGCAGATTTTGCATAAGAACATACAGGAAAACTCTTGAAATTATCATTTTGTTACATTTCAACCATAGTGAAAAATATTTCCTTTTTAATTTAGTAAGAGTCACAATGGATGCTCGCGTTCTCACTAAAACCAGGAAGATAGAGCACATAACACCAGTTTTAAAGTCCCTTCACTGGCTCCCTGTAGCTCAAAGAATAGACTTTAAAATACTGTTGTTAGTTTATAAATCACTGAACGGTTTAGCACCACAATACATTAAAGATCTGTTGTTGTTGTATCAACCTTCCAGACCTCTCAGGTCTTCCGGTTCTGGTCTGCTCTGCATCCCCAGAACCAGAACCAAACAAGGAGAAGCAGCTTTCAGCTTCTATGCACCACAAATTTGGAACAAACTTCCAGAAAACTGTAAAACAGCTGAAACACTGACTTCCTTTAAATCTCGACTAAAAACCCACCTGTTTAGAATTGTATTTCAAATGTAATCAATTACAAATTTAATGCTGGAACTTGACTTAATGCTGTGTTTTGATTGTTGATTCTATGTTGCATTGTGTTTCTGTGTTTGATATGATGTAAAACACTTTGAAATGCCTTGCTGCTGAAATGTGCTATACAAATAAAATTTGATTGATTTGATTTCAATTTTTTTTCAATTTTCCCGGATAAGCGGAAGAAGATGGATGGATTGATTTGATTTTGAATGGAGGGACGGGCCGCAGGTTGCAAACTCGTACTGTATTCCATTTATATACACATAAGACATTTCTACACTTTTGCAAGGCACGATGAAGCAGCAAAAAATTTCATAAAAACCAGAGCTTGATATGCTGCTGCATATTAAGTCGACTATCGAAGAAGGAGGAACTTTGTCCTCGAAGGCGGGGCTAAGTCCACCCTGGCATTATGGGTCAGCTGAATGGTTGGAGATGAAATCTTAAACATGCATGAAAGAATCAAGGCAACGCTCCAGGTATGTCTTTGATGAAGGAATAACATCAAAGACATAAAGCTCAAAAACGTTGATCTTACATAATCCTGCCCCTTTAAGAAGAATCAAATTTATTAAGTTCCATTTATGTAACGTTGTTGTTCGGTGTATCTGTGATTTTTAAAATAAAATCTATTACTGCCTTCTCCTCTTTACCCATTGGTTCCAGCGAATGTCTTGGTGTCTTTATGTCACCCTGGATGCTGTCTGCTGCATCACCTTCCTTCCACGACCAGAGCTCACCAGTGAACGGCGGGGTCATGTTTGGCATGTTTGGACAAGGACGAGATATTTTAAGGTCGAAAGTGTATCGGGGGCGAGAGAAAAGCTGCCATTCAGCGATCGCCCTTCCACCAACGGACAATGGGACGGAGACGGAGCGCACGAACGAACGGCGCTGCTGCTGATGCTGACCTCAGCCGTCGTCCCATATTCTCCGCTCCCCTCACATCCGTATCACTTCATACCACTTCTGTTTTCACACCAAATCAATAGCAGCCCCATGGAATGGCTGACATGAAATTAGCTGGGAAAGTAATGACAAAAAATATCAATATGTGTAGATAATGTGGCTGCAAATGCCTTTATTGCCACGGCTGCCATGGAAAGCCATTATCATTTTACTGCTGGATTCCCTAACCAATTGTAATTGCAATATTATGGCCTCTTGCAGTTGTGATATTTTTACTGAGGCAGCTTCTATATTTCCTATGAGTGGAGTGAGTAATCATGTGATTTCCCCGGTGCGCCCTGTGCACAAAGACAAGTCCCTGCTTAAAACATGTTTACATACAAATTATGCTAACAAGAGCAGAAAAGCCTCCGTTCCCCATCAGCGTATTAAAATTTTGTAACTTTATAGCCTTGAAATATGGATTTTATTCTGATTTTATATGAAAGACAAACATAAGACAATGCAGAACTGTGGACTAGAAGGAAGTGGACACAAACCAAAGCATAAAAACCTTGACATACAAATGAAGACTGTTTTAATCTGATACCCCGGCATGAGGTCCAGTGTAAATTGCCTTCAAAAGTAAGTTACTAACATAAACAAGACAAATCAGGACGTTGTGGCGAATTTTAAGCAGAGTTAAGTTATGAAGCAATCTTCCAGGTTTTGAACATCTCACAAGCTGTGTTTTTTTATTGATCAGAGAATTGCGCAATTTGACATTGCGAAAATAAATTTGCTCAATGGAAAAACGGCAATTTAAAAGAAAGAAAATCCTAATTTTTCAAAAATACGTTTTGGTTCTAGGACGAGTTGGATTTGGGTTTTTTTTCTTTTTTTTGTCCGTTTCATTTCACAAAACTGCAATGGAATTTTTTTTGCATTACACGAGTGACATGATCAACAGCCGGATGTCACCACTGGCGGAAACCACAAAGAAGAAGACGACCAGAAGTAGCAGGAGGAAAACGGCGCGGCATGCTCGGTATTGACTTATCACATGAACAAACTTATTCATGTTTGACTTTAATATTGTTTCTTATTTAGTGGAAACACTGCCGTGGCGAAATGTTGTTTTTTTGGCATTAGCGGAACATAGACTAAAATTTGCGCTCATTTGTAATGGAAACGCAGCTACAGAGCACTGAGACGAAACTACAGACCTAGCAAGATATGGCACCAATAACTAACCTAACTGTCCACTATCAGCAGTATTTACTGGTATCTAAGTGACTGTAACAAGAAAAAAAGACTTTATGACTACATGCTCTTTTATGTTAGTCAAAAACATTCATTTTCAATAAAATACATTGAGCTTTATGGTTGGAACAGAAAAATAAAGTGCAACAGGTATAAAGGTGGGAATACTTTCTGCAGGACTGCCAGTTTATCCCATCGGCCGGCCGAGTGTTTCCCTCCTGCCGCGTTTTGTTTGCAGGCGATAAGGCGGGAGTTCCTCCGCGTTTGTCGGCCATGTGCACAGAGTGTGTGTTTACTGTGGAGATCATTCCTGGCTGGCATCTGAAATATGCAGGTGTTTTGTGCAAGTTTGCGCCCCGCCCTTTTGCACCGCTGCTCCAGCTGGAATGGGAACCTCCGAGAGAACGGAACGCTGAACGTAAACACAAGGTTATGTAAGCCGGTGCAGTCCGGATAAAAGGGGGTGGAGGAGGTGGAGGGGGTGGAGGGTGGCATAACACACTGGATGTAGGCGCTAGGGAGAGATGTAAAACACCGGCCTGCTTGTCAAACACCTGGCAAGTTGCAACACGACGCATTTGCACTTGAATGTGTTGACACGGTGGGGGGGTTGCTATAGGATACTGGAGACTGTTGCACAACGTCCCGACATGATGGAAGAGCAGCTCTGACAGATGCGCATCGCTATTTCATTACGGCGCTTACATTAAACGCAGCCGTGTGTGATTGGGCTTTGAAGGCGGCCGGCTGGAGAGCCTCTCCATTGCAGGTGGATCTTACACTAATGGCCACAAGGCTTTTTCCCCCCTCTCCTTCTTCTTCTTCTTCTTCTTCTTTCTTTTCCCACCCAGTTGCTGCTCTGCCAATTAAAAGCAGCTCATCAGAGACTGATGGTGGGACCGTTGTTAGTCTAATTAGCAGCCAGAGGCCATGTTGGAGTCTCAGCGCTCTGCCTTCTGGCAGAAAGCTTTCATACGAGCAAGTAATCACAAGTCCAGGTTGCTAATCCTCTAAAGAATCCTCTATTACTTAACAGACATCTTTTTTCTTTTTTTTTGAATCCCCTCCCACCCCCTCTGAGTGTTATTTCAGTGTTTTTGTAGACAAAATGCATTTGTAATCCAAGGCTTTGGTTAAACAGTCGCTTACATTCAAGAAAGGTGTTTGGATAATGCGCTGAGGTTTAATCCCAACTACAAAGACTGTACTTTTTTTCTTTTTTTTTTGCTTAAATGTTCTCTTAATTTATCTGCTGAAAAGGAAAGTTGGCATACCTCAAAGTCTTAGCTTACAGCCACACAAACCTTTGTTTCTGACTCACGTTATAGAATCCAATTGTCTTTTAATCCGATAACCCCAGATTGTGTTCATTCTGTGATTTTACTCATTACTTAGAATTACTGTGTCTGATGAATCCCAGAATAGGATCCATGTCTAGCTACATCCAGCTCAATGCATGAGGTGGCTAACCGGACAATGCTGTGGCCAGTGTTGCCAGATTGGGCCGCTGTTGAACGTGACGACGTCTGTGGCTAGTCACCGGTTAATCAAATGTGACTGTTATAGGATTGTAAAACAGAAATCCTGCGGCAACATCATGATTTAAAATGACATAGTGGCAAAAAACAACAAAAAAACTTCAAGTCTCATTGTGTTCAAAGTCCTTTGAAGTCCCAATAGGTTCTATTTCTGGGCAGAATATAATAAAGGACGACCAAAATTGTCGTGAACTGTCACAAGTCTGAATCCCGTCTGGCGCTATAAACATGAATTTCATTAAAGGTTGAGATTTGAGCCCGGGTTTATAGAGTTGAACGGGTTTTACGTTGTTTTTGGACTGGAAACAGTCAGTCAGATCTGGCAACCCTGGCTCTAGCTGCTGGGGTTAAAATTCAGATAGTAAAAATAATGAAAGTTGTGGAAATTCCAAAACTTTTACTTTACAAAACTTTACCTCAGGTTGAGTTGTGCGAGCTGAATGTGTTTTAACAAAGGCCTGCAGACTGTTCAGCTGGAAGCGGCTGAGGTTTATGGTTTATACTGAGAGCTAATGCAAGAGTATCGATCTAACCACAGCTTTGAAGCCAAAACCCTACGCTGTCTTATAACGCTGTCTTCTTAGTCACTTCTGCAGGTGTTGTGTCAAACTTGCATTGTGCTGCAATGCAAGCAATGCAAACATGCAGTGTTGTTCTGCTTTGTCCTTAACAGGAACTATCACCAAACTCATTTATTTTCTCAGCTAAACATTACAGAGTTCACAGCTCCGACAGAAACTAGCACTCGTTCATTCATTCTGTGTGAAACTAAGTTTCAAAATAAATATGTAAGGCGTGACGTCATTCGTAAATTAGCATATGGATTATGTCATCGCATGCCCATTTCTGCTTACATAAACCGCGTTTTGTAATGATCGAATTCCCAAAGCAGCTGCTCCTATTCACATGTTTTATTCCTGTATTTTATTACTTTCATCATCAGAAACCATAACTGGAGTTTTGAATGAAAAGTAGTCTGCTATCCCATTTAAAGTTCCCAAAGTATAAGACTAAAGTGAATAGTACATGTGTATTGGGATGGAGGGTGTGAACTTTACAACCTACAGCATCAGGACAGAGTACGATGTTACTGTTCTTTTTTCCTCATTGCCAAAGTTGAAGTAGGTAATTCACTATGTCATGACAAAGTGAGACAGATAATCTGTGAAAAATATTCTGTTCCTTTGTCTCCTCCCTGTGGTCCTACTGCTATCTGCAGACATGCACCGTTCGGTCAGAAGCAACCAATCAGAGGCAGGAGGAGGGTCTTATCACTATCAATCATTCTTTGTCTCTGCTTCATTACACCTCCCTCTCCACAACAAAGCTTGTTGTGAGTGCTAAGGCTAATTAGCATGACCACAAATGATGGCGGATGAATGGTTTTACTGTAGCGTAAGTTGTTTTCCCGCCATTAACACAGCTGCAGTTCATACACAAGCGTGACCATCTGAAGAAGAAAGTTCAATCCTCTGATTAGTATCTGAATCAACCAGAAATTAATTCGTGACCACTTCAAGCGTTGAGCATGCTGAGGTAAGTAAATATTCATCTATGCAGACAGAGTGACTGCATGGTATTGTAGGATAGAGTTTTTACAATGTTTGTATAAATTCTGAAGCAGTAGAACTTGCACTGTTTATTTACAGCGTTTCTAAGCTAAGATGCTAACGATGCAGAGGTTTTTGCAAGATATAGTAGCTTGAATTACCGAATTACTAGTCGGTAATTCCTTAAATTACTGACTAGTTCCAAAAGTACCAGTTCCAAAGGCAAATTATTTAACTTATAACCAGACATTTTTCTCAATTTATAAGTTAAATAATGAGTGAAATAATTAAATAAGATATTTGGAGTAGAAACTAGACCAAAAATACTTGGTAAGATTTTGTGCTTGTGCAGTATCAAATAAGAAAGTTCAGTCCTCTGAACAAATAATGCAAAAGTGCATTATTTGTTGTAACTTGAGTCTTTTACTACATGGTGTTGTCTGAGTGATGAAGGCTGGGAAGTGGGACTGCGCTCTCAAAGTTTTGACCTTTATGTTGGTGTTTGCATTCTCTACTTTCTGCCTTTCTGTAATAGTCCAGAACAAAACAAAGCAATTCTGCAAAAGAGTTCCAACATTAATGGAATTACACTTTTTCCTGGATTCCAAAAATATTGTGTGCTCATGTCGACCTTTTAAAAGCATGTACCACGGCACTATTTAAACCCTGCATAAACAGTGAGACTACACCCACAATTGCACTTTTTGTAAAACATTAGCTTGATTCAAAAAATGTTGACTAAGTAGGGGAAAAAATGCAGTAAGTCTGTATAGTTGAATGAAATAGTTCAGCAGGCAAACTCCTGTTAAGTTGACATCTTCAAGATCACCCAAAAACACTGAGATGTTATGTTGGTAGCCTAGCAACAACTGAGCTGTAGGCACATTCAGCACTGACTCTGTCTCAGTGCAGACCTTCAGGTTCTCTTTTACTTTTACCATTCTGGCTCTGAGAGTTAGAGCTATTTTTTAAAAATTGGTCATTATATCTGAGAGTACAGAACAAAAAGACATGGGTTTTTCCCTCATTATCTGGAGCTAAATCCTACTTAACCTAGTTTGTATTATGTCATTTATTATTACCAAAATTATTTCTGGTTTGCAAAACAGTGAGCGAAAGAATATGTCAGAGATTTACAATATTTTCCCTAGTATGGAGCTACATTGTGAGGCAATTCCCCCTCCAGTTAGCGTTTAAATGCTAATAACACGAACTGTTCTTCCATGGGCTAATTGTTAACAATGAATTCGATTCTTCTTGTCGACCTTTGTTAAATAGAATCTAGAGATTTTGCAGCTGGGGAAAAGAACAATTAAAAAAAGAAAATAAAAAGATTAATAAATCAGATTTTTCCAGCCAACCCTTGAATCTCAGACGAAGTATACGCACGGTATTAGCTCAGTTCTCTCCAAAGTTAATTGAGATTTATGAATTCTGATTAGATTTGCAATTAGCAAAGAGCCAAAGCAGAAAAGTTTGGACTTTTGCTTCTGAAGATCGGTGAGTGGAGCATAATTTAAAATTTGGAAGAGGGGGAAAAAAAAGCTGAATAATCAAGGTTTTTTTTCCTCTCTCTCTCTAAAAGTGTAATTTTCTTCCATGTTTAAATTCTGGCAGAATTAGATCATCTAAAACTCAGAAGACTCAAAATAAAATATTAAACCATTTTTTTGGTATTAGATTCCTTTGCTACTTTTGCTCTGTTTTCATTCTACCTTGTAATCGTGACGTCTTTTTGTACATTTGACTGGATTAATGGTCTTTTTCCAGGCAAAATGTTTCAATGTCTGACAGTTCCTCCAACTTGGACACAGCTGGGGGTGAGGGGCTTTCCCATTTTTCATGAATATTGATTGCAATATTCTGCAAATATAAAATGATTACAACACCAACAACCATTTGCTTGAAACATTTTAGATGAAAAAATAAACCAAAGTCAGTAAGAAGGATAAGACTAAACAGAAGAGGTGAGCAGATCAAAACAAAAGTATTTATAATATCGATACATCAGGACCGATACTAATGTGGCAAAATTGATTCTTTTATCAGATTCCTTTTTGGGAATTTTATCTCATTTTTATATTGTAGTTCTTCTACTCTACCTTAAGGATTTTGTTTTGATTTTCTGTCAAAATTCGTCCTTTGTTTATTCAGGAAAAAACACAGAGAATAGTTCTTTTTTCCCCTGTATTGTTTCTGTTTAACTTGTTAAAATACTGTATGTGTTTAATGTATTGTGTAGACACATATAAACTTTGTTCAAATTCCTTCTATGGTCTTAACAATGTAATTCAAACAAAAAACCCACAAAAAACACCTGAATGTCAGAAATTTGACATATGAAACTTAAATACTAAAAAGAATCAGTATCAGTATCGGCATCAGCAGTACTACCCCTGTATTCATTTGGTATCGGATCAAAGCCAAAATATGCAGTATTGCAGACAGAGCTACACTAATTCAGATTTAATGTACATGAAAAACGTTCATCCCTAAGCCCAGCTGAAACGTTATGAAAACGTCTAAAATTCATGCTAAATATAAAATTGATGCTAACAGATGCTTTTCATTCAGTTTCTACTCTCTAAACGTATGAAACTGATCGATAAATAGCATGTTTTCATTTGCAAAAAAAAAAAAGAAATAGAAAATGATGTGCCTCTTTATAGTTTCGCACAACACTAACAGAATATAATAAAGTTTGACAATTCCATGATTACCATGAATGCTTTACTGTACTTTCGACATACCACCATCGGAACTATATAACTGTAGCGCCAGAGTTATAAATAGGACTAAGGCATGCATCCTTATGCCCTTCGCCCTTTCCCCCCTCAGCCCCCGATTCCCCTGGACAGCAGGCCCCCATCAAACAGTGTCATCTGGCTTCACAGCAATGACAGGGCGCCATTTGGCCAATAGATGTTTAAGCAATCCCTGGGCACCAGCTGGCACTCAAATACACTTCACATTTTCCTCCAAAGCGTGCCTCCTGTTTTCCACTCAGGCTCCCAGGAGCGGAGGTGGCAGCAATTGAGGGCGGGGAGAAACGGGGGGGGTGCTCTAACAGGCAAACACTAAAGGTTACCATCCCTATTCCACATCAAATATAAAGGACACCAGTAATTACCTCACGCGGCCGACAGGTTCCGACTCAGGCGCCGGGTATCTCTTCTATCTGACCTTGCGATAGTCTGGAGTGAAAAGCGAGGACACGTAGCTGGAAAAATAAAACTTGAAAATGACACTCCCTAATTGCATTGCTCTCAAACTGCTGTGTAGCCTAATTGCGTTTCTGGATGTGTCCGGTTCTTCCCCCCCCCCATCTCGATTCTTGGCCTGGATTTGTACCCCCCACAGCCGCTGTGCAAACTCACCCCATACCACCCACTTTACTTCCCCCCCAATGTCAGGAGCCGTAATCAAAGTTAAAGACCTGACAATCTTGACTGGCTTAAATTCATTTTCAAAAGGTTAGCCGGGTGAGGACATGAAATACACATAAAAGCTTTGTAAGAGGGAGAAAAAAAAAGAAAGAAGAGACAAGAGGAGCCTACGATTAGCGACCCTCTGTTACTCGGCGTTGCCTGTGGCTGAGGGCGGGAGCGGCTCAGAGAGCGTGAGGGGTGGGAGGATTTCTGCCGCTTTGTGGGCGAACTGGCAGAGCTGGCAGAGCTACTGCAGCATCAACCGAGAGAATTTGATCCGCCGGCTTTGGAAGTGTCGGCCGCGTTGTCAAAATTCCCGGATTAGGCGACCGCAGAGGTGGGGAATGTTAACTGCGCCGGACGGGGATCAACGCGCGCACTGAGGCTGCTCTGTCGCTGGCCGATAGAGTGGGATGACATGATGCCCGGGCCTCTTTGCTTCCTCCCATCCCCCACATATCACACCTACGTCCAGAAAGTCCCAAATAACTGTGCTAAAATCTGCCAGGGCTGTTAATTAATTCTCACAATAGGTTGGCTGGCTTCGGGCGAGCATAGTACATGCTTTGGCTGCATGTCGGCGTTGGCTCGCAGTTAAGAGCTGGACTCCAGAAATAAGTCTTGCCTGACAGCTTCTTATGGAAACAGAGTATTGAAAAAGTACCTATAACCCTTGAACCTTTTTGACATTTTGCCTACAATTCTGTGTATTTCATTGAGATCTTATGTGGTATACCAAAGATATGTGTATATTTGTAGTCAGAATAATTTGGACACCCTTAGATAAAAACCAAGTGCTAGCTTGGCCATTGCCTTCGCTTACGCAATTCCGCTTGATGCTCATCTGTCTTTATCCGTGATTTCTCCCATTGAGCTCAATTTCTCTGGTTGAATTTCAACCAGGCCTATAAGTGGACAGAAAGCGGACTTGTGAAGGATGCCGTTGAGTTTCTGCACTGTTTTGGAATTGTACTCTGCCTTTATAGGGTGCAGTTTGGCCATGGCAGCAGAGGAAGTGAACAAAGTCATTTAGTGCGTGTTGGCCACATTTAATAAATACTGAGCAAATGAAGTCAAAGCAAGAGGAATGTTGAAGACATTTTATCATTGGCAAAATATTGTGGCCATCCTGCAATGAGGAATGGACTTGGACTTCTTTAAGATTTCTGAGGTACCAGTCAGAAACACATCAATTTCAGCTGGGAAAGTTGCAACCAAGAATTTTGGATCCATTTTGGCTTATGCATATGAAATGTAGTTAAGGTGGTTTATATAAACGACTTATATTCATCTCTCAGTATTTCTTGTATTTCTTTGAACCAACGACACAGATAGTGGCAAAAAATATTTTTTTTGTAAACATTTTATTCTTGTGCTTTAAATCCCTACATAAAGAGAAATCCTAAATAGTTAGCCAGCACAAAAACTAGCAAGTCCCACCGCTTCCAACATATAACACAGAAGCTCCCATGAACAAACACTGCAACAAGGTTAATTAGCCCTGTTGTCATCAAATTTGCTTCATGACACTTGAAACAAACCCATTAGCACATTTAGCAGCATTGCTTGCTAGCGCTAAGACCCTCCTCCTGCCTCTGATTGGTTGTTTTTGGGCCGGGACGGCTATAGTAGCAACAGTTTCTTTCACAGATTACCTGTGTCATATTATACTATCACAACTTGGTGACAGCTTTAACAAATATGGAAAAACCATGCTTTTGTAAAAGTTACGCACTGCCGCTTTAAATCCCAAGTTAGTACACTGAACTTTAAGGTTGTAAGGTGACACAACGAAGAACCCTGGAGGGACGTGAATACTGTCTGAGTGCATTTTTTTTTTCTGGATCCTGTTTACAGCTGAAGCTACGGAGCTTTGAATACCGACAGTATAGCAAACACCGGCGCCAAGAATAGCCACGATGCAAATAACGTGAGAGTGGCATGCATGAGGAAAAAAGCACGTGTGTTGGATAGAAGCCCTCGGAGGGAGAGTGGGGGCTGGGGGGAGGGTTTCAACCGAGGTCGATCAATTAGGAGCTTGCTCAGGTACCCCACGAGCTGTCAGGCCTTGTTTAGCTTGTTGTTGCTGCTGCTGTTGTTTATTGAGCCCAAGCTATTAGGGTTTGTTGGGGGGAAGAGGTGTTGCTGAGACCCCCCAACCCACAACCTCTTGTTTTCCTCCCTTGGGAAGGCAGCCATGTCTCCAGTCATTACAGGCTGTGTATTTGAGGTGGATCCGCCGTGTCTATATTCAGTCATTTCACAGCCGCCGCCTCCCTCTCCGTCTCCTGCCCGCTCAGCCTTGGCCGAGAGGCGCTGGCTCGTGTCATCGCTCTCGGGGGGGGGGGGGGGGGGGGAGGGGCATTCCCTCCTCGCCCCCGGTCCTGTTTGTGTCTCTGTCTACCTGTCTGCTTTAGTCTGCCGGCGAGTCTGTCCGTCTTCTCGTGTCACCTTGCTGCTGCAGTGTGGCGGGCCTCGCTGCTTCTGCTTCAGCCCGACACCGGTCCGCCGATCACAGACAGCACGGGCCTCGCGTTCTTTTATTAAGAATGCCAGCGTGGCTGCGCTCGGAGCTCTAGTTAGCAGCAGCAGGGTTACAATGGTTTTCCAAACCTGCACTCTTGAGTGAGTATTGATGTTAGCAGGAGCGCTGTAGTCGCAGGTGAGAAATGGAGAAATTTATTACGGTTATTACATTAGTTGACAATTATTTTGATAATCGGTTCATCGCGATTAATCGGATTAATCCGATTAATCGTTTTCAGCCCTAAAGTAGACTGTAATTAATTAATGTACATGAAGTGTATTGGATTTTATTTTCAGGATGAATACAAAATTAGCACAAAATAAAGTCTGTGGCTGAAACACAAGTATGAATACCTTTCTGCAGCACTATCTATCTATATTTTTTTTAACCCAGACTTAACTAAACAGGAGATTAAACTCCTAGAAAAAGGTTCCTGAAAAAAAAAAAAGAAGAAAAAGTGCAAGGCGGTTTGTTCCAAGGCAGCCCTAAACTTAAGTCTTCTGTGTGTGGGTCCTGTGATTCTTCCCCCATCGCCCTTCCAGCCGCCTTCTGAGGACGCGGTAAACACTTCACAGCTATGTTTGCCGTCTGCATTTGATGTTGCTACGGCCGGCGCATCCCAATGCTGAAGGACACCTTGTGCATATCTCAAAGACGCGAGGAGCTTTGATGCTCCGGGACTGACAGCAGGTTGATAATGGCCGTTTGAACGTGGCTACGGAGTCCGCTGCTGCATTTTTTTTTTTGTTGAGACGTTTAAAACTTACTGGCATTTAAAATTATAAGCTACATACAAGTAATCACACCCTCTACATTTTATTATGTTACGAACACGCACTTAAATATGTAATATTGGGATTTTGAGATAGAACAACTCAAAGTAGCCCATTATAGTGAAGATGGAAGGGAATACACACAAGATTGTCAACTTTTTTTCAATATCTGAAAAGCACAGAATGTATTAGTAAAGGCCGTGGTAAACTGTGGCGTTGAGGGAATGGGACATGTCCGAAAGGACTCGCAGCTGTAACCGTAGCAACAAGTGCTTCTTCAAAGTAGAGGTGTCTGATATTGTATTTTGTGGTTTCGCTCTGATTCCAAGTAAATATTGGACCAGTACCATCGATACCTAAACTGATACCAGTTTTGTGGGTTTTCCTTTGAATTATTTTGTTAAAACCGACAGGAGAATTTGGACAAAGTTAGTAGGTGTCGAGAAAATACTTTAAAAACATATAAACATGATAAACAGAATTTGTATTTTTTGTTTTAATTTTAAGTGCAAAAAAAAGGATTATCATTTGTTATCAAATCAAAACAGCTTTCTCAGGCAGAGCTGAAAAACTACAATAAAGAAATAAAAATAATTTTCAAGAGATAAGCTGAAACTAAAATCTCAATCTTTTCGCGCTGATACCGACTTGGCATCGATATCTATATTTTGGATCAATCCAAAATATCCTCACCTCAAATATTGACTCGGGAGGACTAAACACAACAAACTCCAGAATTTCCAGATTTGTATGTGCAAAATTCCTTGAAAACTATAAATCCTTTTTTGATTTGTCTGCACAACATTACATTAGTCTGTCACATACAATCCAAATAAATAAATGTAAAATTAGAAAAGGCAGTTAAATAAAAGTCTGCATTTCTAAAACTTTCTGCTTTAAGAATGTTATCTATTTTTTACAGGTTTTCCTCCCTCTAAGTTTTTTTTTTCTTTTTGCCTTCCACTCTGCAACAGGACTGGAATCGCTATAAGAAGCTCAATGCTTCTCTGAAAGGAACTTATGAGCTCATGATTACAACACGGCGAATGTTGACAGCTCTTAAACTGTGGGCTGTCTGAACATTTTCACTTACAAGCCGGTGAACAGTACTTCTTTTCAGCATGTTAAACATAATCCCATGTGAAGTCACTGTTTGTGGCCTAATCTGTCAAATAAATGGTTTATATGCAAAGTGGCCAAAGCACACACCTGTAAATAGACTTGTGTATAACCCCAAACCTAACCAGGCCACATGAAACAGAATGTTTTTTTTTTTTTTTAGTTTTCTGAATTCACTGCTGTTTACTGTAGAGCAGGATCAACGTCACATGATGGAGTTGTGACCCATAACCATAAAAATGTGACCCGTAGCTATAAACAATTTCCTTATCTTCCTAGATCTTCTCCCTCTGCTTCTCTGACCAAGTGAGGAGATGTCTGCATCGTGATCAACATCATCGGCATCAACGGGGCCGGCAGCTAAAAAGCTACATGGAGCAGCTTAATGCCATATCATCAGTTAGCTATGCTAACGTTGCTGTAAATGGGGGGGGGGGGTAAGAAAGCATGCGTCCTGTGGGAAAGCACAGCTTCGCTTCACTGTTTTGACGTTATCTGTGATCCAGAACAAAGTACATGCAGTTCTTGCACGCTCATGAATGGGCTGATGAAAAAGGTGTGTTGAAAATTATTTACACCCTTCAAAATAATGAGCTAAAAAATATATATTCCACTGGTATTTCAACAGTTTGAGCTCCAAGGCTTTTGAGTCTGGAGGTCGTCCTTCCGTCAACATTAATCTTTAGCTCCAGCTACAGACTGTCTATCTCATTCAAGTCAAGTCTCTCAAGGCCTGCCACTCCCAAATGTCAATATTGGTTTCAATCTTGTTGGCAAATATAAAAGATTACTTTAAACCTATGGTGTGGTTTCATTGTCAAAATTAAGACTATTGATTAGGTCCTTGTAACAGGAGGCTATATCCTTTCCACAGCTAGCTACTGATACGATTAATGATAGGCTAGCACCGGTAACTGAGCAACCGGTGCTAGCGGTGAGAAGGAGACCACTCACTTGCGTTAGCTTTGATAAGGCAAGTGACTAGCATGCCTAGGCTGGTCACCCACTGGATTGCCTCCTTCCTCTGCTGTCCATTAGCATGGATGGCTAGCTTTAGCATTGGATGGCCTGGAAACTAGCACAGCTGGTCACTTATGACTCATACTTTCTTCATTAAAGGAAACTTTATCAAGAAAATTGGTTGACATACAACATACATTAGATGTGTTCTTTTGACAGAGTTTACTTTAATCTAAATGACACCGAGGATAAACATACAGTATTGTATGGAGCTGAAGTTAGCTTCCAACTAAAGCTTATGATTCGTCAGGTGGCTAACGGTATAAACTGCAATGCAATAATTTTGAACTTAATTTTACATATCTATCTCACAACTGGTTGGATAAATGGCCGTTTGCAAACTGTTGCTTCCCCACTCTGCTTTTTGTGGCCTTAAATAAGTTTCAGGCGTAATGCTAAATGGGAATCCACCTTGTACATGCCAAGGTACGTACCATGATGATAATGATGTGGCCAAACAGGCCAAACAGCTTCATTATTGTCCCATCACAATAGACCTGTGTGAGCCAAATCTGTACCTGAACAGCCAAACCAATTTCCTTTGACATGAGGGTAGCAGCTTTTTATACTCAAGCCCTTGTAAAGTGGTGACACATATGACTCACTTGCACATGTGAACAATTGTTTGAACATGAATTCTTCAGCTGTTTGGAAATGTCTTCAAAAACTTTCTCACCTTGTGTAAATTTACAATTATCCTTCTGTGACCATTACATCGGTGGTTTTCTTCCTTCAGATTATAACAAGAATGACGATCACTTAAAATTCTAATTTTAAAAGACATTCTTCCAGGACCTCTTATTGTGTCTTTACTTTGAACCACTTGGTTTTTAACTTTCAAGCCATTTTGAGTGATTTTAATGAATATCACTCAAATTTGCTAAAAGATAATTCTATTTTTTATTTAATTATGTTTTTATATTGAATTGTCATTTCAGTTTATTAAATTAACTTATAACGGCTAAGCTTAAAAAAAAGAAAATAAAAATCACACATTTCTTTCTAAGAACAAAAATGTGCCAAAAAAAGCCATCAAAAATAAAGTAATAATGTTACATCCATAATGCTAAACTTTCATTTTAGACATCTAGCTATCAATTTTAGATTTTTATGTTTGTTTCACAGTGTGTAGTGTGTGTGTGAGTGTGTGTGTCTAAGACATTTTGGGTAATTATTGGAAGCTAACATTTTTTTTATTAGTACCTTGACTGTGATTTATGGAAAAAAAAAATGTTGCATCAACATTTTGCTGCCAGTTGATCCATCTCAGAACCTATGAATAATAATCACACCAGCCAAATAACTATTGAACTGCAGTTAATTGAAGTTATATTCATAATTGCTGTCTTTATTATTGGACAAAATTAAAACAATGTAAACACACTGGCACTTAGACAGCTAAAATTTAATTTTATGAATAGTTTTGGTTTAATTGCTTTTTTAAAAAATATGCTTCCCTAAAATTTATATATATTGGCTTATTTAGCCAATATATATAAATTTTTTGGGAAACAGATTTTTTAAAATTTTATTTATTTATTTATTTATTTATTTATTTTTGTCCTTTAGGGCCACCAAAAATAATAACACTTATGCTATCGATGTACGGCACAAGTGTCAAAACATGTGACAAGAAATGCAAATATCCAAGGCACGATGTTTACCACTAGATATCATCTACACATCATAGCCAGCCACTCCTCCTTATCATCTCAAGTTAGTGATCAACATGCAGCCTGTAACAGAAACCAAGTAAGGAAAGGAAGTTGTACTCGAAGCACACACACACACACATGCACACACACGCACACACACACACCCACACAGGAATGTGGGTTTCAGCAGATTATCCAAGGACAAATCGATGTGTGTATTGCGGGAGCCAGGGACAGAATTTCTGTCATACTTCTTATCGTGTCACGGGTAAAAAACACCGGCAGATTTATTTGCCGTCTCTTGTCTTTTAAGAATATTTAGCACTGTTAGGTTCAGAGAGAAACATGTCGGCGGTCGCACTGCCTTCGCGTCTGTTTGACAAGCAATTAAGGCCATTAGTATGTACAGTCGGTCCTCTGTATATTTGTTTATGTCAGCCCCGGTCCCTGGAGCCCACTGTGGTGTGATGGTATAATTCACCGCGCTGCCTCCTTCCCGGAAGCTGCCGCTCGGAACAACGCGTTTCATTGGAAAGCAGTCATGAGATATGAATGAGTCACTTTCAGCCGGTCAAAGGTATCTGCTGAGCGGAAGGAGGGAGCAAGACGGAGGGGGATGGAAGTGGGGCGAAGGGCTTTCTCCAGCGATGAGGATGATTATCATCTGATTGCTGCAGCAACCAGATGATGTTGATGTACAAACAACGACCTTAATGCTTATTTATTGAATCTGGCAGAACCAGCAGAGATGAATCCAGAACTGGATTTGATTATACCCTCGTTTTTTTTATTTTTTATTTCTTGCTTTTTGCTTTTTGACCAATTAGCTTTGGTATCATTGGATTCGATTTGAACCTGGTCAAGACAAATCAAAGTGTTCACTCAAGTGTTCACCCTCAGATAACATCAATTATGTAAGCTTAGGGAAAAATAAAGGGGGGGGGGCTGTGTCGTTAATGGCTATGCGAAAGAGAACTCACAATGGAACCCAACAAAAGCAAAAGGCATAAAAGGTTACGAAGGGAAACAAGGTGATTCGGGATAGGATTTCCTTTTGATGGGGAAAGAAAACATGTGTGATTGGAGGGGGGGGGACACAGGGAGGCCAACCCAGGGGAGGAACTTGTGAAAGGAAATGCCGATGACACACACATCAAATAAATGACATAGCCGTCCAAAGTTCACCGGCGTACACCAGCGAGTGAGGTCATGGTGGGCAGGATTTGTTGCTCTGGCAACAACAGGCTGTTAGCTCGCCCACTATCTGTGTCCTAATGTACAGACAGGCGCTGAGTCAACAAAGCCGGTGTTTGGAGTCAACCTTTAAAAGTCACGACCTTAGCGAAAGGTGCAGCGGAGCTGATGTGTTTCCTATACAGCACGGACAACTAAAGTTCACACTCCGCATTAGCCGCTGCTGATCAGCTTTCCTGACAAAACCACAATTATGATAAAGCAGCACCTCACAGTGAGGATAAGGATTCTGCAAAGTTCATTCTTTATTGTGCCATAAACTTTGGCTGCATGACACTCATCACGTTTGTGGGAGGGAGGGAGAACAGGAGGGGGGAGGGGACTTGGGCAAGGAAGCAGAATCCCAATTTGATGACCAGAGACTTACTCATCCTGCAGGGCTGCTGATGCTCAAAAGTTTTCTTTCAAAAGTGTTTCACCTCAGTGCAAACGTCACACGGCCGTGAACCCGTGAAGACAGAAGCCCCTCGCTTTCTGTTTTCGGTTGGTTTAGTTGGCGAGGGTTACAGGGAAAAAAAGGCTGGTGCCTTTGACTGAAGCTGATCTGTGACCCAAATCTGCTGCAATAAGCGGCAGATCAGAGATGGGATTTGGTATGCTATGCAAGGAGAGGAGCCACTTTGTTCACAGTCGAGTGAGGGCACAGATCCTGGCGAGTAAGGGGAATGCCTCTCCGGTCAGTGGCTTGCAGACATGAACTCAGAGAGGGTGACAGAGGGCGCGTGGGAAAACATAGAAAACAGACGCAACCCTTTGTTTGTTAAAATTTTCATTGACTTCACATTTTGTGACACTGGAGTCTGAATGAACTTTACTAACAAAGATCTGACAAATGTGTTGTTCAGTCGTATTCATACTGTATAGATCCGCCTTCCATTGCAACTATAGATGCAAGGCAACTATTTTTTTCCCCTTCTCCTTAGCAAAATATCTCTAACTCAATCAGATTTACAGCTATGTAAAGATCCATTTTTAAGCTTGGCCAAAAATGTTTTATTTAGGTCTGAACTTTAACTGGGTCATTGACACCTGGATGTCCTTTCATTTATTGTTTGTTTAGGATAGTTGCCTTGCTGGAAGGTGAAACTTCGCCCCAGTCTCATGTCTGCAGATTTATAATGGAAGCACAGCTAGAGATATACCAGGAAGTGGCCATCATGTTAACTCTACAATACATCTGATGTTATTTTTTTACCTGGAAGAAGATCGTGAAGAGGTTCAAGTTAAACAAATGTAGCTTGTGTTTCCTTCAAAACCACTTACCATTTTTAACCTCTTTTACCTCTTTCACCTTTAACTGCCATTATGAACACCACAAATGCCTATTGATGCATAATCTACACATACCAAGTAATGCATTGGAAGCACTTTTCTGCCATCCAGTGGTGTTTCTAAAGAATGCCACCGCTATGCCTCATTGTAAGGATGATGTGTTTAGGTTGAAGTCCAGTGTTAGCTTCATTGTGTTTCACATGTTGGATGACGGTCGGTTTTGCTCACCATATCAGCTTTTTCCACGTTTGCTGCCTCCTCTACTTGGTCCTCCGTGACCAATTTGGCACTTTAGTCGGATGGCCATGTCAAACTTTTCATTGTCTGACCAGTCGCCAATGCGTCGGACGATGCCAGGGATGCTGCTGTATGAATTCTGCATTAAATTCTGTCCCCAGCTTTATGTCCAACCTGTCTGGTGTGGTGTCCCTCGATCTCTACATCCATCCATCCATTTATTTTTTTATACACCCTTGTCCCTTAGTGGGGTCGGGAGGTGCTGGTGTCTATCTCCAGCTAACGTTCCGGGCGAGAGGCAGGGTTCACCCTGGACAGGTCGCCAGTCTGCCGCAGGGCAACACATCCTTGATCCCTACAGTGAGCTGTATTTGTCATATGTTATGTTACAGACAAGAGGGTATACCTATGAGGTTAATTGCAGAGCCAATCATATTGGTGCTTTGCATAAAATCTCTATAAAATACATTAAAGTTTGAGTTTAACACATGATCAGAAGGTCAGTTAGTCTAAATGCTTTTTTTAATGGACTACGTTTTCCTGACGACTCAGCGCAAAAGAACATGCATGGTATTGTTTTCAGTGAATGTGAGGAGGGAGTGAAAAAAACCCTCAGCCGATCACAGCGGGGATTGGAATTACACCGGGGTAGAAGTACCTTTAAGCAAACAGTTGTTAAGTGTTAATGGACTCTGCCGGTGCAAATAGTGACTATAGCAGAGGAAGAAAACGACTTTTCCCTGGGGATCCGGGACCGTTTTATTTTCTAGTTAAAAAAAAACAAAAAAAAAACGACTGTTTTTTAATTAGGACTTTTATTCAATGCTTTAGAGTTGGAAATGGATACCTGGTTTTAAACAAAATGAGTAAAAAGAAACTTTTTTTTTTCTTGCTCGTACGTGCGGCGCGGTTGCGTTGCCCTTCTAGCTGTAAAATATACATTTTCACATATCAACCCTTAAGGCCATGTTGTTGCTCACATGGACAATTTCATATCCGCATGTCGGCAAATTACGGACAAGCGCTTCCAGCAGCACGATGCGAACATATTTTTCTGTGAAGCTGAGAAGACATCATTGAATCCATGCCAACTGAGACAACAATCACGCTCCTGTGACAGCGAGGGCCAGCAGATTGCAGCTGTTTTTCTGTCCGACCGGCTCTGAAACTGTGACTCAGACAGCGTTGCTTCCATTCATGCATGAGGAATCCATCTGAGTGCTCTCTACAACTCGGGCGATACGCGATGATGAGGTTAAAAAAAATGAGAGGAAAAAAAAGAAAAGAAAAAACAAATCTGAGAATACCACATGCATTCACTGTCAGGGTAACCTGATCGTACCAACCGCCCTCACCTCCCCCCCACCTCCTTCTCCGTCTTTTACTCATTCTCTCCTTGTTCTTTCCTCTCCCACACCCGAAAGTGGACAATGAATGCATCCCGACTCCCTAATCAGAGGGTTGGACCTGTGTTTATACCCTGGCCTCAATAAATGCCACCACACAAACAGCCAACAGAGTGCTGGTTCCCACAGACGTTGGCAAAAAAAAAAATCAAATGCTCAACATTCCTCCACCCTCTATAATAGTGGTAGCCCTTAGTGCAGAGCTGGCATGAGTGGAGGGAAAAACAATTTGCGGCCCCTGAATGCACCACCCCGTGTGAAACAATGACCATTGAACTGTCCCACTGATTTTCCAGCGCTTTTTTAAAGATCTACTCCCGAAATCTCTCCCCTGCGTGACGGCAACATCCAAACAAAGCACCGCTTGAAATCTCCGGCCGGCCAAATGTCCATTAGTGGATGTGAATGAGGCTCGGTTTGCGGGGGGTGGTGGCTGGGGGGGGGGGGGGGGTGTATATGTGTGGCTTGTTTTTCGACAAATGTTGCTGGAGACTATTTGTTTCACTTGAGCTTAGAGGCTCCTGAGGGCACAGCGAGAGTGTCTCGGAATCACTGAAACTGTAGCTATTCATTTGAGTGATGACCTCAAGGCTGTGTGACACAGCCTCCACGGTCGCAGATAATTGTCTGTTGTCAAAACATGACCAGCATACACAGGGCCCCTCCGCTCACATGCACGGGGTTTTAGCCTACGGCACTTTCCGAAAAGCTCTTGGTGGGGTCCTTATTTTAAGCGCCGGTTCGAAACGAAAACAAAAGTGATGTTGGTTTAAATTGTTATTGTTCTGTTTGCACTGACAAATGAAAGATGGCCTACGTCACAAATCACTGGTTTTCTACTCGAGCTAACTTAACCGTACTGCTACACCCCAAGTTCATAATATGTCTTTTGATATACCGACATATTATTCTTGTAAAACTTGTGTCTCACACGCCAACTACTTTAGCATTTCTTTAGTTTTCTTTGCCTGGCAGCCTAGTCAAAGCAAACGACAAATAAAAGTGCTTATCTCCAATGTTCATTGGGAAAAAAGTGGGGGTACAACTTGAACTCGTCAGCAGACCATCTCAGGGTAACACATAGACATAAAGAATGCACAACTAGGCATGTAATCACTCATACCTAAAGGGTGACTTAGAGGGAGCCCAATTACAGACATATTTTTGAACTGTGGGAGGAAGCCGGAGTACTCTGAAAGAACATGCACAACTCATGCAGAAAGATTCCTGCAAGGCAACAGTATTACATACTGCAAACCCATCCAATAAACCTTTTTCATTTTATTAAAAAGTACACGCTTTCTTTCCTATCATCAAACAGAAAAGAAAGCAGAACACTGAGATAAGTGTTATTACAGCTTGTCAGAACTATGCAAGTCTTTACAAAATGTGTGTTTTTAATTACGTTGGGATTATTAATGCAAATTAGCCACTTAGCAAACCTCAGCAAATTTCAAAGGTCAGTGGGGGATTTACATAGAATTAAAATGAACCGTCCCCTTTTGACAAGAGGAAAACAAACACCAGCTGAGTCGGAAATATTCGAGAGCTCCGACGGGGCCTAACCGGCTCGTCCGAGATGAATCCGTTTCGACTGCGTTTGAGTGTAAGTGTGATCGGTGAAGAGGCTCTATCATGCTGGAGGTGGACAATATTGATTTCTTTGCCCCAGTATATCAGCAAAACTGATATATTGGCCGGCTCTGAATGCGAGCGCACAAACCAATTCGCAGCCTTCCATCACCGAGCATCACAAGAGCATCCTGACTGATTGCCGCGGCCCATGCGTGTCCGCTCGACCGAAACGCACACATAAACACACTCTCGGCAGCCCCGCTCTTCACCCGCAAGGTCAAGATGTGTTGGGGAGTGCAGCCCGCTCGCCGACGGCCTGATGGCTCTGACACGCCGCGACCCCTTGTGCACACATGTTGATCTGTCCGCCAGACGCTGGGCTGGCAGGCCAGTTTTGCAACTAAACCATCAATGCATTTCAATGAGAGGATCTCGCAATGATGCTTTGTGAGGACGGGTAGAAGGCGGATGATGAGGGGCTAGGCATCTTCGGGCCAGACAACGTCTCCGCCGCGTGCCGTTTGTAATCCAAAACCGGCCCAATGATTATCACCCCTCGCCCCCGCCCCACAAGCGCTGACTCAATTCTGATTTATGATTCGAATGAACATTGATTTTCCAGGACGGCCCACCCCCTTCTCCCTCTCTTTCCTTCCATTTCTCCTTTTAACAAAGGAGTGAATGATGTATGTGCATTGATTTTCAATCAATTATTTTTATTCTCATTTTATTTAAGCTTGGACAAATTTTCAGTGGCCCTGGCGGAGAGCAATGCATCTCTATCAATATCCCTGTACCTCATTACTAACTGGCCTTCTGGTAGTAAGCAGGCAAATAATTAATTCATTTCGGAGGCAGCCATGTTTGCTTAAACGTCGCGGCTACATAAAGCCTCCCCTTTGACACTGAAGTAAACCGAATGGAAACAAAGTCTATGTTTGTTTTCTGTGACCGTCCCTGTTGTTTTAATGGAGGTATCTTTAATTAATTTCATAAAAATTAACAAAAAAATTAATAAAGCATGAGTCATGATTTCAGTCGCATTATGGGAAATAAAGGATTGGGTGACTTTTGGAGTTTGACTCTGCACTACATGCTAAGTAAGATTTTTTTTTATTTTTTTTTTACATCATTCGTCTCAAATGTTATGTTAATTTAACGCTACTAGTTCCATAACAGACGTTAACTTAAAGTAAAGGCTGCTATTTAATAGCACAACAGCCAATAATAACTTAAAAACGAATTTACATTGTCATGTAATCGTGTCTTGAAGACATTTGACACAACAAAATGAAGCTAAGGTTTGTTATAGTTAGCTTAGCTAACACTTGCTAGCTATGTTGGCAAGTGCCAAAGAAGTTTCAGGTGGTAAAATATTACTTTTTGTGTCCTGACTGGAGCAGAGGGATTTTTACTTGGGTTTGTAAAGCATAATTTTAGTACCGTAGTGAAACATTAAAATTTCCAGAATCAGTTGCTCGACATTTGTCTTTATCTTTAAGCCGGTTACATGTTTCAGTGCATACAATGTGGGGGTTTTATACGATAGAATGGAAATAGCTACAACTACAACTCCATCACAGCATGAAAGCCTGTTGAATAAGACATGAAAGAAAGTGCGAGAGCGGTCTCCCACACCCTCCTGTTGCCGAGCACTGCTGTTCATCTGGCTGAAACAAGCCTTCTGCACATTTCTCTCACTCACAAGAATGACAAATCAGCTCTGAGAAAAAAAACATGCAGTCCTGGCGTTGAAAAAGTAGAAGAAACTCCATCTTACTTCTTATAAAGATACTGGTATTTCAATACTACAACTCTCAAGCCAAGAGCAGAAAGCTACTGAATTAGCGGACGCCTACTTTATGTTTGCATATGTTATTTGTTCTTCTGCATCGTCTGTTTTAAGGATAAGCGAGTGTGCAGCGTGCTCCTCTCAGGTCGGCTGAGAGCTCTTCAGGCTGCGTTCCGAGGACCAGAACAACGAGCGGCAGCTTTCAGTTTCCGGAACTGAACACGAGGCGAGGAGAAAGCTGTTGGCTTCTTCGAATCACGACTGCAGAAAACATTCCCTTTTACTGCAGCTTATCCGTGAAGACGAGCGATGTCCGTTCGTTTGCGTCATGCTTGAAGGTTTTTGTTTGCTAAAGCGTATCATTTCAGGGCTTCTTACTGTTCATATGATGCATTTTGTTTTTGTTTTTACAGATTTTGGTGTTTTTCACGTATCTTATCTTTCTTCTTTTGTTCTGTCGTTCAAACGTGCCTGAATGGCGGTACGCAAATGCGTTTCCCTCGCCGCGCCTCGGAAAGCTAACGCCAGAATTTAATCAAAAAGGTGGTCAAACGAACTATTAAGTTTAGCATTTCACAGCTTTGCTGCTTTTCATGTTTTCCCCACAAACAGATTTGTTTGTTTTGCAGTCGAATTCAAATGTGGGAATTTTTTTTTTAATGAAATAAAAGTTAGGAACGGATTTATCATTACAAAATCCTTGTCTTTTCAAAGGGACGTGTAGGCTTTTATCTCCACGGTGCCTGCTTTAGTTTAAGCCAGACGTTGCACATACCTATTGAAATATTACCGTTTTAAATAGTTAATTAGTTCACATAATTTTTCCAAACATTGTGTCTAAGACAAAGAAGCATCCTCATCTAAAGCCCATGTTAAAAACACACACACACACAAAAGTGATTACTTGCTAGCCAGAAACCCCCTCTTTTTTTTCTTTTTTTTTTTTAGAGCAAGTCACTGATCGGCTTGACAGTGATGCATTCAAATGGGTCATCCTGTAATTGTTCTTTCCTGTGGCTACTGGCCGAGCCGGTAGCTGGAATTACATAACGATGATGAAGCTGGGGGACCTGGCCTTCCAAGATAAAAGCTGCCGTGCGGGGCTGCGCTCATTCTCCAGATGCTTCTTCTGAGAGGTCTTCTGAAGGAAGTGATTATTGTGGAGCTGCCCGCTAATGCTCCGCCGGGACTGGGCCAGTCAGTCTGTTGTTCATCAAAACCCACACTGTGTAAGCCCTGGCACGCGCTGGAAAAGCGCGAACAATGTGTGGGCATGTTGTTGTGTGATGACATTTCAACATAGCGACGAAAGACATTTGAACCGCTCTTCTGTGTGGACGTTTTACACCCACTGGGTCCAGGATGGACACAATGGACGGGGGGATCCATCTGTAACATAAAAAAAACCCTCCCAAAAACTAGCGCAAGAATGTATTTCCAGGGCTGCTCCGGGCTTCAAAAGACATCCCATTGCCATATGATCAAATCAGATGCTAAGGGTGACCAATATGACCTTGCAACTGGGAGCAGCACAAAGGCCGCTCAGTTGTCTGCTCAGCCAGGCAACAGCAAAACACACTGCCACTCAGAAAGACAATGAAGCGCCTGTGCCGAAGCGTTGTTTATCTCATGAGCGAATGGCGTGCCAGGCTGCGGAGCGGCTCTGCGCCTATGAAATAGCTGCCGGAAGAGAAATGCCTCCATGGCACACACACACACACACACACACACACACACACACACACACACGCCCGCACACACGAGTGTTTTCTGCAGGGAGGAAATGATAAGAATGAGACGGGGTGACGTAGGGACCAAATTGAAACGTGTGTTCGGAATGCTGCAGGAATGAAACGTCACGCGCGGGAGAATGCGTCGGCGTGGTTGCGCCGAGCAGCAAAGGAATTCTGGGTGTTGCAAACAAACTTCGATGTAAAAATGTTCTTGGTTTTGCTTTGATGAACATCAGAGATGCGAGTCATGTTCAATCAGTCGTTGTGTTTGCTTGTTTCATTCAGTCTTTTATTGCATTTGCATTCAGAGTTGGAGGTTTAAATACCCACCTATAAGCACTGTGCTTGTATTTCTTGTCTGTTTATTTATTTATTTATTTATTTGTCTTTGTTGAATCACGTTGTTATGTCAGCCCGGATCTATTTAAAACTAAAACGCTAAATACAGTGACTGTTTTGAGGAGTGAAAACGGTGACAGAGAATTTTCCACCACAAGGTCTATTATCATGTTCACAGCCTGAAATAATAAAAACATTACTCGATATTCTTGGAATTGGTGATAAATATGCAAAATAGACCAGCAGCAGAGCTGAGTGACACAGCTGGGTAAAGTTAGCAATGGACTTTCTTACATTTAACTGACATTAATTGTCCGACTGGTCTAGGTTTGAAGCCACTGTACCGGATGAATGATGCGTCAAAATTTGGGGAGAAACGTTGAGTAACATTTATGGGAAAAGTGAAAATCTTCCTTTTTGTTTCCAGAATTGCATAAAAGCAAGATGAGTTTTACTTACACAAAGTTTTAGTGCCATAAGATCTCACTGAACCTTGAAGATTTACCAAAGGTTTTCCTGGCTGTTTAATGTGCAGCGCTGCCGCTAAGACCACTAAATTTAGCTGTTAGCATGAGCCTATTAAGCTAAAGCTGCTCTGGCACTACAGTCGGCAGCTATGAGTGTCGTAGCTGACTGTAGATTTTACTGACCAATCAGATTGTTCCGATAATTAATCGAATGTGGCATACATGTCATTTTCAACAGAAAATGTGGAAAATTGTTTGCAAACATTATTTATTGCAGGGGTGTCAATCTCCAGTCCTCCAGGGTCGCTGTCCTGCAGCTTTTAGATGTGCTACAGGTACAAAACACTGGAATGAAATGTCTTTATGACCTCCTCCTTGTGTAGATCAGTTCTCCAGAGTCTTAATGACCTAATTATTCTGTTCAGGTGGTGCAGCAGAGGCACATCTAAAAGTTGCAGGACTGCGGCCCTCGAGGACTGCAGTTTGAGTCCCCTGATTTAGAGTAAAGCAATCCACTGCATGCCGATGTACAATGTTACAATGTTGGTGAGTATCAAAACATTGTAAGCTGGTAGAGAGGAAGTTGACATGACCAGAGGAAGTTAAATGTAAGGAAAACCATTTGTGTAAGGACCGATGTAAGGTCATGAAAGTTTGCTGTTGTAATAAATTCTGACAAAGACTATTGGCTACTCACATAAATAGTAAAAGGTTTTTTTTTTTTTTTTTAATTAGTTTGAGTAAATTAGTATCTGTCAGGGTTTCCCCCAGTTTACTATAAGCCTGGCGGGCCTCCAGGCTTTACTTCTTCCCTTCCCACCAGGCCAAGAGTTGTTTGTTTACTGTAGATAGGGTTTTTAAACACCGATAATAGTGACAATAAAGACGGTTATGCTAGGTTTATAGCTGACACATTTTGCCAATTGCGCTGTTTTGCACACTATTATTTCTAAATGATAATGCCTGCTTGTACACCAGAGAATATTTGTAACTTTTGACATTTTTCAACACAAAAAAAACGGCGGACTGCCCAGGTGCCCCTACCACCAGGCTTACCGGGTTTTCTGGAGGAAACCCTGCCTGTGTTTGCTAACTGCTAATGGAAGCTGAAACAGTTACAGTGTGAGCAATAAGTACCCAAATATGCTCATGTTCGCAGTTGCAGTAACACTATAAATAAGTCGGAACATGTCGCATTGTCATTTAAAATTTTCGAATATTGCATGTTTTGAGAATCTCATTAAGAAGACTATTATTATTTATTATTATTTGACTATTGTGAGTAAACATAAAGTTGCATAAATGCAACTCTGCACAATTCATAAAAACTCTAACATGTAGTGCAACAAAAAGCCAGAGAACTAGTTTTTGTGAATTTGTTGAAACTATACAACTATAGCATGGAGTCCTTATTTTTGTCTATAACAATCTTGGGAATAACTCTAAGTTAATTTATACAGATCTCCCCCACCCCTCATGTATCATAACATCTAAACCGGGGTAAAACAAACTCCTTAACTTTCAGGAACTGCTCTTGAATATTAATTCTTCATTTTTGCTCTTTTAAATGCAAATTAGGTTATTAAATGAAGGTTTTTTTTTTTCAACCAATATAGTCCAATTTCTGCTATTAGGGACAGTGCACATTTCGATATTTTCAGTCTTGCTGGTGAAAAAGTTAAAAAGAAAAGCAGAAGTTTGCTTTAAAGGTAATGAAGTCAGTCATAAAGAGAACAAATGTTTCCTCTTAGCTCATGTGTGTGTCCTGATAACATAATAATAGCCTGTCAACTCTTAGTCACCGAGTCTTTTCTGAGGTTGGTGTCAACACATTCTCCTCACCACAGCTACAGCTCAACCTCAGCCCTTCTGAGCAGCGCTGTTGCAACTGTTACTCGTGTCAAAGTTGCAGTTACGTTTTCCACATCAGGCTATTTCGGCTCACATACGCTGTCTGTGGCGAAACTCGCAGCCGACAGTCAAGACTACGGGGAAAGAGAGCTCATCGCTCGCTTATATACACGCCAAAAATAACCGGCCAATCAGCTGCTTCGTCGTCCAGAGCAACTGACAACGAAGTCGGCCAATCAAGGCGGCGAGAGAACCGAGGCAGACGCGCGTCGATTGGTCGGCCGTGATGTCATTCGCCGTCGCGTACGTTGCTCGAAGCTGATTGGACATGCGCGGCGGCCACCAGGAGGGGAGGAGGCTGGGGTCCAGGTTTGAATAGGGGAAGTTTGCAGAGCGCAGTTGTCCGGCAGCCAGTCTAGTGTGCTGTTTGCAAATATCCTGAGCTGAGCGCTGCGAAGGGAGAGGGGAGAAGGAAGTGGAGCACTGACGGACGGACCGCTGCTACAAACAAACCTTCGCTTGCATCGCAGAGGGGATCGTTCTTTATTCCTTTCACAGACATTTTTTTTAATTTAAAACGCGGGTGTTTAGATTGTTGGGTTTTGTTTTTTTTTTTTTACTATTATTTTTCGCACCCCCTCCAGACAATTAAGTTCGGGGAAGAAAAATGGATGTTTTACCGATGTGTAGTATTTTTCAAGAACTTCAAATAGTTCACGACACGGGCTATTTCTCAGCCTTACCATCTCTGGAGGAGTACTGGCAGCAGGTGAATATAACTTTTTGCCTTTTTTTTTTTTTTTTTTTGTAAATCTGCTCTCAACTGGTTGAGCTAAGCGGAACTGAGCAGATTTCACGCGCCTGTCAGATCAAACGCCGCCGACTTGAGCCGCATTAGAAGTTTTCTGTAAAAAAAAAAAAAAAAAAAAAAAAAAAAAAAATCCTCCTGTAACGGTGGTAAACACAAGGTACCCGCTGCTCGTTTCAGTCTCTGTTTCGCTATGAAGTTGTGTTGGCACGCTGCCGCAGCGGCTCACTCTGACAGTGACAGCTTCACACGGTTTCGTCGCTGTTTTGGCCGCGCTGCGTTCACAATGAATGGAGGAGAGCTTATCTCGTTCGTGTTTTATTTTTAACCGCGTTGTAAAACATAAAAGGCTTTCTTCTTCTTCTTTTTTGTTTTTTTTTTTATCGTGGGAGAGCTGCTTTAGCTCCTTTTTTAAGGGAAAACAGCGGATGATGCAGGAGGAAGTGCAGTTTGAACTCATTCACGAGATGACAGGGTAATCCGACGAAACCCCCACGCGCTGGGTTTTGACAGCGTTTTCCTGCTCGTGGCGCTCACCTGCGTTCACCCTGAGGTTTGAATGGACTGCTCGACGTGACGCGGTGAAATGTCAATTGCTTCGCGCATGAGTAGAGGCGGCGGAGCAGCAGCTCGGCTTGGAGGATGTTTGGTGAAGGCTGGCAGGGGCGCTTCCAGAAAGTTTTCGATTTGTCCGGCTGGAGATGGTGGAGAGAGGGGAGGGGGGGAGGGGGGTGTTGTGGGTTAACTTGGGGTGGCAAAAACAAAACCAAAAGCAGAAAAATAATGTCGGGAGTTTTCTTATTCTGACATTGCTGAAAATCTTGAACAAATATACCACTTTTTGCCAAAAATGTTACACAGAAGCATACAGTTACCTTGTTGCTTATGACAACATAAGCAACAACATTGATGATGTTTGCAATTTATAGCAGTAACTTTTGAGGTATTTATTTGTATATATATATATATATATATTCGTGAAAACTTAAAGAGACTCACTAGTTTAAGGTTGGTGTGCTTGTCAATTTGGGCTTTAAAACTGCATTGCCTTAACATGGGTGACAGGTGGCGCTCTTTTGGTTTACACACCCTGGCTATCATGATTTTTTTGTTTTGTTTGTTTGTTTCATATGATTTACATTGGTTTGTAAATGATTTAAAAGTGACTTTTTCCAGTCAGCTGAGTGGCAGTGCACAGCAACATGTGGGGAAGGGGCGTTGCTATGTTACCCTGTCGTCCACACAGGCAGAAAAAAGTCTATTTGAAGGTGTTACCATGGAAAACTGAATGTTTTACATATAAATACGTCATTTTAGAAAACCAAGAAATCCCACCATTTCAGGTCTTTAAATGCAAGAACCAACAGCTTTTCATAAATTTTTATTAGTTTGTTATTTGATATATAAATGACCGATAATCTCATTTTGCAACCCTAATGCAACTGACAAAAGAGCCTACATCTATTTTATTATTATTATTTTTTCATTTATGGGTCCTTGGGGAAAAGCAGTTGGAGGGAAAAAAAGAAGGAGTCTGTCAAAATTGGAATTGGCAGGTCAGCCCAGGTGAAGCCTGATCGGTGCTCCTCCACATGCAAATGAACAAGTGAATGAATAAAACATACATAAGCTCTAAATTTAAATCCATTTTAATAATAATAAAAAAAAATTACATGCAAGCTGTGTGACTGTGAGGAAGCAGTGAGAAGATTGTCAGATTTAAAGTGGGTGCACCTGGAGCCAGATGGGGGGGGGGATTCTTTTATTCCAGCACCGTCTAACGAAGGCCTCCGACTTTAATGGCCTCTCCGTGTTCGTCTTAAGTAAACTGGGAGCTGCGCTGTGTCTTTTACTGGACTTGCTGGTTGCTGAGGGGAGGATGTGATTGCATGTCAACAGAGGAAAAGCAACTGAACGGCTCTTTGAGGCCGCAGGGGGAAGTTGAGCGTCTTCCTTTTAAGGGCTCTAAAGTTTGCTCAGTGAGTCATCAGCGCTGAAATGACGGTGCACGTTTGCAGCTGGAGATTTCCACCGGCTCCCTCCGGCGAAGGGCCACGTTGGGTTGGAGCCGGAAGACGTGGAGCCGGCGTGAAAGTGTGACGTTTTCCCAATGAATCATTCAGGTCTGCAGAGATGATATTTAAACACTTCTGCCACATACTCACGGCAGCCCAGAGTAGAGTACCCCGTCGGTGCTTCACTTGTGGAGACCCACACACAAACCAAATCCGTTATGTTTTTTGTTTTCTGCTTAAATTCCTGAAGCTGATCCCTAAAAGTGCAGGAGTAGCTGTGATTTCCTGGTTTGCACTTCCTGTTGTAAGCAAACATTACGCTGCCAAAAAGCGTGTTGGGGACGTGCGCATGCATGATTTAAGAGGATTTCCCTCACAGAGGTGTTTTGCTGCTTCTCTTCAGGAAAAGCTGTTGCAATAATTTTGCTTCTTTTCCCCCTTTTCATCCCCCCTTTGAATTCTGGCAGACTTGCTTGGAGTTGGAGCGCTACCTACAGAGCGAGCCGTACGTCTCCACGTCCGAGCTGAAGTTCGGCAGCCAGGAGGACCTCTGGAGCAAGCTGATCCTGGCCTGCGGGGACAAGGCCAAGGCCGACCCGAACCTGGCCCTGGCGCCGGCCCACGACGAGGACAATCAGGACGGCCAGATCTTGGACAGCAACAGCGTCAACTCTGACGCCAGCAGCGAGGCTTCGGACAGTTTCGAGGAGCTCTCCCCCACGCACAGCTTTACCTCCAACCCGTTGGGGTCGGCGTTGGTTGGCTCTGGACCTTTAAGCCCCTCCGTCATCAGCACGCCGCCGTCCTCGCCGGAGGCCGCCGTGGGCACGGGCGCCGCCGTCAACGGCTGGGTGGCGACGCACGCCGGGCTGAACCTGCCCGTCAAAATCAGGACCGCCGGCGGCGTGGGAGTAGGAGGCGTGGCGGTGGCGAAGGCCGCGGAAAAGACTGGACTCCTCTGCGGGGACGCGTCCCCGGACGCCCGGAGGCGGGTACACAGGTGTCACTTCAACGGCTGTCGCAAGGTTTACACAAAGAGCTCGCATCTGAAGGCACACCAGCGCACTCACACAGGTGAGTTTCAGTGGAAGGGGGTGATGAGGTCATGTGATCAGTGTGTAAACGGAGCAGGAGGGGCTGATCCATTCAGGGAAAACCAGTTCGTCTCCAAGCAGTCAATCCATGATTTTTTTTTTTTGGTTTTTGTGATTCTTGTGGCTTAAAATGACTGATTTTTGCTGCGGTTTTTTAAAAGATTGCAACCAAAGTTGCAAAGCTTTATTTTTGCACAGTCTATGAACGACATTGCTGCACATTACCTTCCCACAAACTGAAGGTAATACTGAGGAAGTTGGTATGTAAAGTCCAAATAACACTTTCAAGTACCTGCTTTAAGTAACATCCTTAATACAAGTTTATTTGTAGTAAGGATCTGAGGAGGGGTCAAAGTGCAAAAAGAAGAACTCTATATTGGTCATTGAAGTCAACATGAACTCCTACAGAACATATGAAAAGGATTTTTGGAAAAATTAAATAAATAAATAGGCTAATGTTACCTGTTAGCATCACACACTTTCATCTTGCAGGTTCAACCTTGGAAAGACATTGAGAAACAGGAAGTTAAGTTAGAAAGGGGGCTAAGAGGGTTGGTTCAAAAATTCAACCAACTTGCAGTGATTGGTCAAAAAAGAAGTAAATGACTGAGTCGGATTTGTGGAAAAGTCGCGATGAAATTCGCAAGTCCGCGCAAAAATTTGTGAATGACGAGTGACTGTTGATCAACGGCTGCGATCGCAGCTTCCTGCAGGGTCAGTCTGTGGGTTGAAAACCAAGGGGGGGGGGGGGGGGGGGGGGCGGGGGGCTGGTAGCCACCAGTGACTCGTGGAAGTGCAGCTAATTCAGTCCTCCACCTTAATGGCATTGTCCAGCCATTGTGTAATGTAATTAAAGGCCCATGTTGCACCATGTCCTCAGCTGGAGTGCTGTGAGCATTAGCGCTGCATGGCTGGATACCTAAACTGTGACCTAATCTATGTGGAATGTGACTGACGGAGCCAGTGAGCGAACGAATGGGTGGGTGGGAGAGAGAGAGAGAGAGAGAGGAAGGTGGGTGGGGGGAGTGGTTGCACATGGGAGATGAAAGGACTTCCAAACAGATTGGGTTTCGCCATGGGAAAGAGCTGAGTGGGCGGGGAGAGAAGGGGGCCACTGGGTTCCGAATGGTCATTTAAATGTCTTTTATTTTTATTTAGTAGCGTGAAATTGCTTGTGTTGTTTCAGTTAACCCGTTTATTTCTGTCCCCACTCGCCCTCCCTCCCTCCCTCCGACTCCCCTCTCCCACAATGCACGAGTCTGCATTCTCGGCGTGCTGCAGGTCGCATCAGAATCCGAACCCGAGCCAACAGGCTCTGTAGGAATTTCAGTCTCCAGATTGTGGGCGCTTTTTTTTTTTTTTTTTTTCTTTCTTCAGTTGCGTCATCGCTGTCTCTCGCGCACGGCTCATTTGAATGCGATCTAAATAACTACGAACTAAGAATGTGAGTGTCCCTTTAACGTCGCCGCGTGTCTGCTCCGCAGGTGAGAAACCGTACAGGTGTTCGTGGGAGGGCTGCGAGTGGCGCTTTGCACGGAGCGACGAGCTGACCAGACACTTCAGGAAGCACACAGGGGCCAAGCCATTCAAATGCAATCACTGTGACAGGTAAGCCGCTTGTCCTCGCTCCCATGATAAGGCTGCTGTACTGGTTCCACTGTCAGATTATTTGACTCAATAACCTGGGAAAATGTCATAAGTGAAATAATATCCCAGTCAACGCAATAATTTTTCATTAACATTAAGGACTTGCAAAACGAGCTCCTCTGTCTTGCTGGAAAGTTACTCGTAAATTAGATTTTTCTTATTTCAAATTTAGACTAGTAAACAGACAAAGAATACTTTGGAAGATTTGTGTTTTAGCAGTGTTCTCACCATAAATACCACAAACCTCATTTTATGTGACAGACAAACAAAAGTGAGTTATTGCGATGTGGAAGGGGTTGGGGGGGAATATTGGTATTCCACATAAATATCTCAAAAGTTTAGCATTTATATTCATCCCCTCTGCTCTAATTACCTTCAGAAAGTCTTCTGCTTCATGAATGTTTTGTGAAGGCCTCAGAGGTTTTCTTTTAGAGAACACTGGTGAGCAAAAAAAAAACAAGGCATCATGAAGAATCCAGAAGCAGCCAAGAGTTCACACCAGTAATGCTGCATGGAAGCAGAACAAGGTGCTCTGGTCAGATCAGAGCAAAGTTAAAGTTTTGGAATGCATGTTCACCGCTACGTGTGGTAGGAAAAGTAACTCTGCTCATTACAGTACTGTGATGTGGCCTAGTCAAAGTCTAAGCCACAGGACAAATTAGAAAGTGTGTGTGAAGGCTTTAAAACAGCTGTGAACTCAGAGAAACATGGTGATGGTGGCATCATCCTGTGGGATTGTGAAACACTGAAGCAGAGCTAATTGACAAAAACTAGATCTACTATGTAGATCTAGACTGTATGAAACTGATAAACGGACCCGAAATGTTGCAGTGTGAGAAAATGTGAAGCAGGGCTGAAACGATTAATCGTGATTAATTGTTTATTGAATTGATAATTTGATAAAAGAACAACACAGTCGGAGCATTTTAGCACCATTTTAGCTTCAAATATTGAAGTTAAAACTTGAACATTTTGTAGAAGAAAAGACACCATCGCTTTTTGCTATCCAATTTTTAATTGGCTCATCTGAAAATGACTCAATAGATCAGCCTAAACATACATTGATGTCAAGTCCAGCAGAAAGGGTCGAGCTTTTCACGTTTTTATTTTTATTTTATTTTATTTTTTGGCTGCAGATGCATCCTTTAGTAGCATCAAAGGAATGTTATGTTAATAGTAAAAAGAAACTTTTAGTCCTTATGTAAAACAGAATTGAATCATACATTGTGCATATACAGTGCAATTTCTTTTCATCTGATTAATCGTCAGCACAGTCGATTAATCATCGATTGCAGCCCTACTCTTGACCTTTTAAAATCGTTCCCTTGGTTACCAACTGACCTCCTCTTCTTTCTCTCTGTCCTCAGATGTTTCTCCAGGTCCGACCACCTGGCCCTTCACATGAAGAGGCACGTCTAACGCAGGGCCAGCGTCGACCGGGCAACGCACCGAAGGGAAAATCCTCTTAAATTTTCTCTCTCAACCTTTTTTTTTTTCTCTTTTTTTTTTTTGTCTTTGGTGGAGAGAGGGAAAAAAAAATAAAAATCCAAACGCACGCCATCTCGCGACTGGCCTCTTGGTTGAACTGTCCCAGAGAGCAGAGCGGCGAGGGCGACGGGGGCGGGAGGAGGAGGCGTGTCCCAGCCAAAGCATGCCGTTTTGCACCGTACCGAAATAACCCAGTGCCTCCGGGACCTCACTTTGTTTATTTTCTCGTTTTTTTTTTGGAGACGGGCGCTCTGATGGTTTTCTGTTGCAACAAGACGACGAAATTGCGGACGCGAGTGGGAAGGAAATGTTTTCCATCGAGGACTTTAAGAAAAGACCGGGGGAGGGGTCTATGGGGGGGGGGGACAAAAACAAACAAACAACAAAAACAAACAAAAAAAATGCTTACAGGAAAAAAAAAAAAAAAAAGGCGAGTGAATGAATTGTACGTATGGTGCATGATGTTTTTGGGGGGGGGGAACGTCTCCCGGACAGCAGATACACTGGTACTTTACAAACCTGTCTGAGGTTAGCATGTCTGCACTGTGAATGTCTGAGATTGGCTGACCGGCCCAGGATGAGGATTGAAGAGGAGACGGATTGGTGCGGGGCTGGTACCAATGTTGCTGTGGACTGAATGAGTTTCTGTGGCGGAGGCGGGCTTGGGGCGGCGGCATTCCTGCTGTTTCCCCAGGTGGCAGCGTGAGCATGAGGCCAGGTCACGTCTGCCTCGTCTGTCTGGCTCCCAGACTCTGAAGGCGAGGGGACGGGAAGCAGGGGGTGGAGGTGGGGGTGGGGGTTCGGACCGCTTCATCTGAAACCCGTCAGGCTTTGGGTCCGACCAGAAAATAGACACGAAGCCCTCTGGTCTGTGCCTCCACCCCCTCTTCCCTGAATGACAGAAGCCTTGTTTTGGTGGTTTTTCTTTTTTTTTTTCTTTTTTTTTGGTGCAGCTACTAAATGTGCAATGTGTTATGTAGCCTGGTTTCTTAATTTTTCTACAAGCTACAAAACCCATTTGTAGTACCGACTGTATGAGCTGTGTGCTTAGAGGTAATAACACAACTATACTATTAACTTCAGTATCATAGACAGGTGTTGCATGGTTCTAGGGATTGTTTCCATTTCCAGTTTCCCACTGTAATCAGGACTGCAAATAGTTTCAAGAAAAGTGCAGCTAAAGACGCAAACGGTTAGATGTTACAATATTGTACATAAAGGCCTCCACAATTCCTCCTTTTGTTTTTTTGTTTTTAGTGGAGATGCACCGATCTGGCTTGACCGGCCCATGCCAATTTATTTATTTATCTTTTTATATGTTCTTTTTTAAAATCAAACACAAATGAAGGAATAACTTGTCCCCCATTGTGCATCTAGGTGTACGTCTCCAACATTTACCAGATTCCAATAAATGTACATTTTTAGTCATTATTAAACAACAAAAGAAAGGATCAAGTAGCTGGAAAAATGTGGGGACTTTTCATTTTGATGCTTTTAACGCAAGGGGAAAGAAATGATTTTTTTCTCAGTATGTTGCCATGCAGATCAGGGGGGAAATAATCGTCCGATTCCAACATCTGGCTGGTCGATCGGTTCATCTCTACTTTCACCGTTTTTTTTTAAGTTTCCTCTTCAATGTGGTTGCCCATCTGCCTGGAGATTTCACTGCTGCTCATATCCATCTGATGCCTCAAAGACTAATTTCTGCATAGTACTTCTTCTTTTGTTTATGTATGTGTGTGTGCCTACACTCTTTTTCTTTCTACCTAATAATGCACTGTTGACCTTAATGGTGCCTTATGCAAGTGGCCCCCCCCACCCGGGGATGTCACGTTTGTCGACTGGTGATTTATTATTTAAATTTTTTTTTTTTTACAAGCTCTATCAAGGCTCAATTACAAAACAGTTGCAATAGTTAAATTTTCCCCATGACTAATTGAGCTGCTGCATTTGGAAGTCTTTCACACAGAGTACCTGTTATCAGTTGATTTGCCTTTTTTGTGTGTTAGTTTTTTTTTTTTCTTTTATGAGACGGAGCAGTGGGTTAGCTGTTGCTCATCACATTTAAGTTGAGTTGTAAATAAGACGATGCTGCACCCTGGGAGCACTTAAATTCGTTTATTAAAGGCGTTAACTACTGTGTAGTATGCACTCCAGTCCATCTCACACAGCACAAAGGTGGAAAGTGATTAAGATGTTGAGAAAACAAAAAAACGACAGCGACGCTCCGTTTCGAGCGCCTTCCCTGGGATTCCGACCGTATGACGGCACAGACGCTCGCAACGAAAATGCGACTTTCTTTTCCGCAGCAAGTGACGAAGCAACCGTCGGTGCGCAGCAACAGCTGGGGGAGGGGCCGTCGACTCCCAAAAAAAAAGGCTTTCTGAAACTTTAGCTTTAGCGTAGCTTGAACTCTGTTACCCCCTCCTCTCCTCTGCTGGTTCTCCTGTCCCCGCACCCAAGTGGGAGTGAAGGGGGTAAAAAAAAGAAAAAGTAAAGATTTATTGTAATTAACAGGCTGCAGTCGGACAGGCCTCGCCTTGTACTGCCTCTCGGTAATGAATTGCTAAAGGCTTTGTTGGCATGGAATCTGTCACAGACTGCTGACTGTGTAGGTCGGTTATTGACCTGTCTGGAGCGCGTCGTTTCAGCCAAAGCTGCAACTGTAATACAGAGAGGAAATGAAGGGGGGGGTGGATGAGGAAATTAGGCAAAAAGAAAAACATTATTAAAGATTGACACTGGAGCGAAAAGATGAGGCGATCTGTCCGCTCCCACCCGAGGTCGGCGACCTCCGATGTCGCAGCGACCGAGGCACGCTCCGGACGTATGGATTTCGGATCAGTCGCTGGAGACGGGGGGGGGGGCGGCGAGTTCAAGCTTGAAACTGCTTGCTGCGGTAGATTTTGGGGGAAAGTTGCTGCAAAGAGCCGCAGCATCTGTGACAACGGCGAGCCGGTGTCCTTCCAGAGATAATTGAGCCTTGATTTAGCGTCGTTTATTACAATTTTTTTTATTTTTGCTTGCGTTTATTTCCTCCTCCTCATCATCATCATCTCTCTTTCATCCCACTCACCCAGCTGTTCTGTCTCATACAGAAAACACACTATCTCTTGCTCTCTCTCACTATCACACACACACACGCGCGCACACACACAGCTCTTTTGTTCTCAACTGAATCTTTGTATAAGAGAAAAAAAAAAAGACTTTTGTAAAATTATGTTTATGCTTTATGAAATTTTTATTTGAAATTGTTTTGCAAAATTGTTATATTTCTGTATGAATGTATTTTTTATTGGAATAATAAGAAATTCTTATCTGACTTTTTGGCTGGCTTCCTTTGTCTCATCAGCTGATTCTGCTCACTTGGGTTTTTATTACTGTGAGTGCTGCTTTTGCACGGTTGGAGGGGGAAAATGGCCGCCTTGCATGCATCTCTGCAGCACTCTGGCTAAATTAGACGCGAGGATATACAGTATATAGTGCCTTGCAAAAAAAACAAAAAACGTTTCATATCCTTTTCAAACTTTCACATATTTTCAAATCTTGATGCGTTTTATCGGGATTTTATGCAAGAAACCTGCACCAAGTTCACACTTCAATCGGAATGAAAGCGATAAGCTGATTTCAAAACTGTTTTTTTAATTTTTATTTTTTTCTCAGAGTTTTTGCGGCGCTAGTGGCTCGTATTTTTTCGACAGTAGGCAGACAGGAAGGAGGGTGAGGAGAGGCGGGAAGACATGCGGCAAAGGTCGTCGGGACCGGGAGTCGAACCCGCGACGTCCGCATCGAGGACTAAGGCCTCGATGCGGCCACCACAGCACGCGCCTATTATTATTATTTTTATCATAAATAATCTGAAAAGTGTGGCGTGCTTTTGTGTTCAGTCCAGCAATTAAAGCTGTGCACATCCACAGTCTGATGCTTTCTCCCATTTTTGTCAGCATAACAGCTACATGTCAATCAAATCTGAACGCTTTTAAAGCCTTCACACAGATTCTCACTCGGTCCAGACAAATATTTAGACTTTGACTGGGCCATAATATGCCGTGACCTAAACCGCTGCTGTAGGTTTAGGCTTGGTTTGCAGCGTCTGACAGGTTTTCATCTTCCCTGTGCCTCTTTAATGGAAGCATCTTTACCACTATGGTGTGTTCAGGGTGCTGTGCCATGTATCATTTTTAGGTCGCCTCCTCTGTCAACTTCTGTGCCGTGTCTCTTTGCGGTTTGTTGCAAACTAAACATGGACTGTTTTGTGTCTTTCTTCCCGACCTTTTCACGAAACCCAGAATTGTATTTTGCGGGACTTCCAACGTCCTGTCCCAAATGAAGTGTGGATCTGCACAGCTACTTTAGAGTTACCATGACTTGTTTACATAGACGCCCTTTTCCTGGTATATTTGCAGCTTAAACGGCGAGATGTTCAAAGTTTAGGATGTTGTTTCGAAACCTACTTTAAACTTTTCCACAAGCTCATAGCCGACTTTCCTTCTGTGTTCCTTGGTTCAAGAAGAACCGGCTTTGTTAAATTACGGCTGTGCTCTAATTTCGTAACTGACGTCTGAGCATAACTGTTTCCATTCGATTCAGTGGTATCAGACTAAAAGGGGGCGGAATAAATACGCATGCCAGTGTTAACACTTTTCAGAACTTTTTCTCATAATGTAGAGTGACTGGAACCAAAACGGATATTTTTGTTCCTGAGAAAATTCTTTGGATGGAGACGAAATCCAATCAGATTTTTTTTTTTTTTTTGTCGCTACAGTAAAACTGAGTGGACTAAAACTCAAATGAGTATAGATCTGACTAAAAATTGATTCAAAAGTGTTAACGTTGGCGCATGACTCGCATTTTAGATATATATGCGTGAAAGAAAAACGGAAGCAAAATCAATTTTCTTCCAATTCACAGTTTTTCCACTAGTGTGTTGGTCTACTACCTAACATTCTCTATAAAATACATTCAGTTTGTGTTTATGAATGTGACTAAATGTGAAACGGTTCGAGATCTGCTAGTGGAAGCAAGTGGAAAATCATTTCATTTCCTTGATTGACTGAACTTTTCTTAAAAAAAAAAAAAAAAAAAAAAAAACATCCCACAAAAACAACTGATCTCAGTGCAATATTCTGCCAGAGCCGTTTTACCATTAAAAAAAACAAACGAAAAGAAAAGAAAAAAAGTCTGACTGCTCATTTCTTCAAGTAATCTAGAGCTAATCAAAGCAGCATAAATAATTTATCTCCATCTCTCAGCGCCCGTGGCATTTTAATTCGAGAGCCGCCTTTATACGTTTGTTGGCTAATTACTCTACTTGATATGGATAATGACGTAAAAACAGCAGTTGATAAACCAAAGAGGCTACTTTAAGACACAAACTAACATCAGCATAAGGCGGAGGAAAGAAGAAAAAAAAAAAAAAACTCTCTCCTGCTTGCCGTTGACCTCGAATGGGCAGGCGGCGTATTAGCAGCCCCCCGATTTCCAGTAAAAGCCCTGTGGTTTTCTAAACGAAGCTTTTCCCTCCAGTCGGTAATTAAGCCTCCCAGCTTGAGTGTTCAAGAGTTGTTGTTTTTGCCCAGAACACCGCAGCTCCTTGATCTCCTCAAACTGCTGCCTCGCTTAATTTGTCAATATCACGTCTAATGCATGCGCTGAAATAGAAGCCGCTCGTAAACAGAAACCCTGTTTGGTTTCAAACTCTTTATCCAGAGCTGGATATGTGTTGATGGGTGCATTTGGCTTTATGTCCTTTATCAGGGCCGGTCCAAGGCTGTAACGGGGCCCTGAGCAAAAATTGATTGTGGGACCCACTTCCTGTTTTGTCCTCCTCCCGCCAACCGCAGCAACAAAGATCTTCGTAGAGTCGTGAAGGAGCCGCTGAACTGAATAAGCAGTTATGAAAATATGTAAATTATGCTTCAAAAAAATGATGCTGTATTTGTTAATTAATGCGACTGAAACGATCAAGCTATAAAAATTGATCGATGCGTTTCAAATGAATATTAAAATGATTAAAAAAAGATTAAAAAAATTAAGTGAATATATTTGCCGTTCTGAAATTAAATCCAAAAAATTATCATTTTCAATAGACAAAGATGAAATGCAGCAAAAGTCTGAATTAGCCCTTTAGTTTTTCAGAAGAAGCTACAAAGATGTGAACTTGAGCGTTGTAATAAACCAAGTCATCCATGTTGGTTTTACAGAGGAAGGCAATGAGAAAAAATAGTATAAAGATAATAAAAATTTTTTGTTAGCTTGTCTCTCTGTTGACGCTTCTTTTTTTTCCGTTTGGGCACCACAAAATGTTTCCAGACTCTCAAAAGAAATCTGGAAACATCTCGTTCGTTAGCTAGTTCAACAACGTCCGTCAGTTTTCTTACATTTCTGCAAGTCCTCTGCCGTTTGACTTTGAACGCGTCTGCAACTTCGTTTGCCTGACGCTCGCGAGGCTCCCCACTGAGCCAGAGTTGACCCCAAAAAGTGTCGGTCTTTTCGGGGTTCCGCGTCGACGTTCTTGAGGCTGATACTTCAAGCCGTCTCTGCTCACCACGCAACAGCCTCCTCTCTGAAGTGGCCCGTCTCGGATAAAGTTTCTCATAAATCTGGCGCTAAGATTGCATTCCTCCTTTGATGTAGCCGGTCCTCCCGTTCAGTGTCGGCGTTCCCACATCGATATTGTAACACAGACTCGACCCCAAAGGATGGCGGGGAACAATCCATCATTTTTTAGACGTCACTCGCCTCATCTTGAGACGAGGCGGGTTTGGGGGGGCTGCGGCGCTCCATGACGATGCGAGGGTCTTGGAAATGCGCTTTTGTCACGAGACAGCATAAAGCGTGCGAGAGCGTCAGCCGAAAGTAATTGCCGTTTGTAGTTTTTTTAGCGTTCACTCCGCAACGCCGGTTTTACAACTAAGAGTTGTTATTTTTCCGAGCCCAAATTGCATGTTTAAAAACCCCAAAGCTTTAGCCACGGGGGGACGCGTCTCTGCAGAGAAACAGCCCGAACTTGATACATGAAAGAACTGTGCAAAATTCATTGGGGTGGGCTGAGCCATATGTTTCAAAAGCTGCGTCCTCCCCAGGGTTATTAAGCATTTCTCTAACCCCTACTCTCAGCTTGGTGAGACGCCCCCCGCCCTCCTTCAGACAAGATGTTTGGTTATGTTTGTTCCCTAATTTAATCTTTAAAATCTAAATTTAACTTTTGGCAAACAACTAGTCAGGGGTTTGAAATACTTGTGAAACAAACAAAGGCAAATTGAAGTTGAATGTTTAGGATGAAGACTACTTTTGTGTCTGGATGTTCTACAAAGAAAGAAAAAAAGATATAAAGATATAAAATATCTCCCATTTATCTCAATAGAAAATATAACCACTGAAATCTAAAATTTCCCATCTAGTTTCTGACTAAAACCTTTAACAGCGGCTCGTTATTCTCTTTCACATTCTTGGTCAAAACCTCTGATGAATCTAGAAAGTTTTGGGCTTCAATTCTTAGAAGGGAAAAGTCAATTCTGGGAGTGGGAGCTGAGTTAGTTGTGTTTCCCCGTTTTGGTCTTAGTGAAGGATGTTCAGCGTGAACGCAGCCCTGAAAATGACTCCTATGATAATAAGCCTTAAAATAAATACAGCAACGAAAGCACGTTTTGAAAAAAAACCCCGATATACTTTATTGTCCCGCAAGGGGAAATTTGTCCTGGTCCAAAGCTACTGCATTGCACTGAATGCAGCTATCAACAACATTAGACAGAAAATACCCACAATGCATGACACATAAGCAAGCATTTTCAGTTTTGTCAGAAATGTAAGCTGGTTGGAAACTCATAAATCGGTGAGAGCACAATAAGTGCCACCAGGTCATACAGATACAGAAAGGTTTAACTGCTTAGAATTAAATTCAAGAGCGGTACCTTGTTCTAACGAGGAACTTTCACGTTATAACAAGATAGAAAATTTATTAAAATGAGAAAACCTTGTTGTCTTATTTTAACAAATTTCATTTTCCAAGTTCTGGCAGTTAAAACGCTTCCAAATGCTGACGACAACACTCTTCAGTGTGGAAGATGTTTCTGCAGGAAGACGACTCAAAGTGGGCAATTACACTCTGAGATTGAAAAACAAAAAATTCATTCAGAAGAGAGAAAAGTGCCGAGGGAATCAATATAAAAGAAAACAAACTTTTCTTTGGACATATCAGCCGTTCATCTGTGTTTACTTTACTTGTTTTATATCTGTTTTTTTTTAATCAAACATATCTGGCACAAGACGTCAGTTTGAGTCCAGCTTTGTGTTGTTTTGTTGGATTGAAAGTGACACTATTTTGTCCTTCTGAGATCCCATCCTTATGTTTCCACTTGAACATGGTGGATTTAGGAAAGTTTCTGAAAATCTCCCAATTACTGTAAGGCTCACTTTCTAGGGAATACACACAAAGACCAATATTCACCATTAGTATTGCTAATTCCCAGATATCTGGGAAAGCAAATACATTTTTTTTTAGGATTTTTGGTTCTTCATCCACATAAAGACTCTGCTTAATACCAAAAATGATCATTTACAAAAATTCTGACCAAAGTGGAGATTTCAGTAAAACTACGAATTCATGTTTGCGTGCGTACATGGGAAAACTCAAATTTAGGATCCAGAGCCAATATATCCACATTCTTACTTTGACATTCCTCCCAGTTGACATTGTCTTGTGTTTTAATTACTTTATATTCTAATTTGCTATTTAAAAGTAGTTCAACCTTCAACTACTGGTGCCATGTTTGATTCAGATGTTTAAAAGGAATCTGATTGGCTGATGTAGGTTTTATTGTTGCTCTATACTGCCTCCTATGGGTTTGGCATGTTTAAAACAACAATCAAGCATATTTGTGGGAGTTCATGTAGCTAAAAATCTTTCTTAAACCAATATCTGTACGAAATTCTTTTTTTGAATCAGATATTTGTTTTTAATTATATTTTAATTCTATAATCCATGCGTACAAGGAATAAGAGTATATTTTAAAAAGTTGGTAAAAACGTTTGTTAAAGTGTTAATAGAGGAGCCATGTTGTAAAGACTTCCTGAAGGTGAAGTTTCAAAAAGAGCAGGAGTTTTTAAAGAGACAGAGGCCCAATTCCAAGATGTTAAATTACAAAGTAATTTTTTTTTAAGTCAAATTTGATATATATTACATTTTTATAACTGAAGTTAACGAAATGACTTGATTGTCCTATAAATCAAGGCACTAAGTGCCTGGAAAACACATAATACTGCCGTGATCTCGTCACTTCCTCTGAACTCGGTAACCAACAATGAAATATCAGAGATTTTCCAAAAAAAAAATGTAAGTACATCTTTACTCAAGTGACACGTTTTCTTGGTGGCAAATCTGCTCTTTTGATTTTTACCTTTTCCAGCTTTCAAAATTGTGAATCTATAAGTAGCAATTGCACAAAAACGGTAAAACAATAAATATCTCAATTATTTGGCAGCGCATCAACTCTCCACAGCAACTGCAGCTGTGTGTTAGCTCTTGCTAACTCTGCTAACAGGACGCGTTTGTCAGAACAATTCCAAAAACACTGTCGGGTCCGCGACGGTCTTATCGCTGATCCCCAATGCATGCGACTATATCTCTAACGACATAATTGCAACGGGATTACTATTTTATCGCTCCCTTTCAAGCGGAAGGCCTTCCAATTGTGGATTGTGAAATAAATCATTATCCAAAATTGCTGTGAAATAACAGACGTGCTCGCAGGAGTGAGAGATTTCTCCAGCCCGAGTCCCGCCCGCCCGCGCACGCACTCGCAAAGAAAATGGACTGTGATGGAGGCGCAGAGTGAGTTAAATGAGGGGAAATAATAAGGAAAGAGGAGGTTATCAGGCTCTGAGCCTGCTTCATTCAGCCAGCCAGACTGCAAGTCATCACATATGCAGACTTTACTCCAGAGTCAGGGCTTTCTCTCCCTCTCCCTCTGTTAATGGACTCTATTAGGATTTGGCTGGTAGCGGGAACGGGGCTGAAATCCGAGGTCAGCGACCCCTCCTTCATGTTTTTGGCACCCAAGGAGCCGGTTGGCAAAAAAAAACAAAACACTTTGCCATCGTCGTGATCATCGCCTGCTGTGTTGATATCTCTTTGCTTACGCCGTCCTTCCCATTCCGGTATTTACTGTCGCGTCTGGAAGAACGGTGCTTTTGTTCCATCGCCAGTCAAATATTAATCCCGCCCTTCCCCCCCCCCCCCCCCCCCCCCCCCGCCTCCTTAAATAATGCATATTTCCTAAACTGAACCACCAAAGTAAATTAGATTCCTCACCTAATTAGCATGTTGGAATTAAAAGAGCTAAGAACGTTGCCCACAACAAAGCTGAATTTGTTTGTCTTTCATCGCCTCTGCTATGTCTTGTCTAGAATTTCAACACAGATTATATTTTACTACTTTTTTTCAGAATATTAAATATGTGAAAGAAGGAGGTTCCCACATTTAAAGAACCGAGCAAATTTTGAATTGTGTCCACTGATTTACCCTGAGTATGAATATGAATATGAATATGACGGACAACCATCTGCCAGATGGTTGTCCGTCTTTTCAGTGGCAGCAATCAACAGGAACGGTAGCACTGATTGTGATTTTTAAAATTTAATTTAGAACACTGTATTAGCTGTAATTGAGTTTCCATTGACCATATACAGTAGTTGTACAATTTAACATTTTGGAAATAAATTAGCTTCATGGAAACGCCACCAATTTTGAGAAAAAAAAAAAGTCATGTTTCAATAAAATGTCTGAGTTTGTTTTTTCTCACAACACAGAGGTCGCATGATCAACAACCAGATGTCGCCACTGGCGCAGACCATGAAGAAGAAGACGACAGGAAGTAGTTTCATGTGGCGGCATGTTTTTTTATCGTGCGCACAAACATATTAACGTGTAATTTTAATTGCTTTTCGTACTTAATTAAAGGAAACACCACAATTACAAAATTGTGCGTCTTGTCAACATTAACGGAATATTGACAAAGCTTTGTGCACAAATGTAAAGGAAACAGTTTATGTTACGTCCAGTTGACGTGAAAATACTGTATGTATCAAAAACAACTTAAAACAGATTTGACCTTGCATCATAGCTGCATCTGACGCCTTGAAATCGGCCCCTGTCCCTTTAAGAAACTCCTATGCTTTGACAATCCCCCTTCAGTACGTGTTCACAACAATGCTCCTCCATAATGTGGTTTTGAACCATTTGTTGGACTGGGAAGTAACTCATTTAATGAGCTCAGCAGAAGCGTAGTCCCACCAGGTGTTTGCTAATTGCTGCTGGCTAGTCTGAAGGAGCTGAGTGAGAAAGGACTCTGCAAGATGTGAGGAATTTGGCTGAGGATTACTACTGCAAAACCATTTGCACTTGTAAGATCTGGACTCCAGGAAGGAGCTGTATTCTGTGTGAAACAAACGCATGTTTTCAACATTTTTGTTTGCCGTCATCATTTCTGCTTGTGAACGACGCGTGGTTTTTCCCTCCCGAGCATGCCGGCTGCTGAACCTCTTCAGTACGACGCAACCTGGTGTTACTGACTCGTCGTGACCGCAGTTTATTACCAGTTATCGTACATACTTGTTGCGCTCAGCACTTTCGCTGCGCCAAAACGCGGAACAATACTGAGCGGAACCCTCCGGGGGCTTCAGGTTTTTTTTGCCAGACTCATTTATGTCGCAAAAATCACAATCTGTCAGTTTTTTAGCCTGTAATTTGCCTTCTGCCTGCAGACTTTGGCAGCACGCCGCTGCAGCTTGGATGACAGGGACCTGTCAGAGACAGTAAGTGGTCTGCATTATGATTTTAATGCATTCTCATATCGGTGGAGTTTCTCTGTCCTATTACTGTCACGATTCGAAGCATACCGGGCAAAATAAGAATAAGGAAGTCTAATTGAAACGAGTTAGGGAATCGTTTCGGAAACCCATTTCTGCTGACAGGATGCCATTTAACCAAAACTGATGAAAGCAGCCTTGTATTCTGGAAAAAATATATTTAAATATTGTCTGAAATGTTTATTTTAATTTTAGACTATGTGTGATACACTGAAGGATTTTATAAGCTCGGAACAGGTTAGCGTGGAGCAAATCCTGGGATTAAACTCTTTGTTAATTAACAGTAATGCATTCAAACTACCAAATTATATATATGTAATTAAAAAAAAAAAAAAAAAATATTCAGAACAGATTTGTAAAAAAGAGAAAGCAAATACAACTTAAAAGGACCTGAAATTTAAAATAGACAACAATCAAAAGATGCCTTTCAGTTAAAGGAGTCAGTTTATGAACAATGTTGACAGTGAAATTTGACATTTGAAAATCATGTGAAGTGATGTGGCGTTGAATGAGTTATTTCATGTTCGTTTTGGACCTGAAGTAAGACAGTGAACATTTTTGGGGTTTTTTTTACAATGGATACAACTTAAGCTGCTTTCAGTGAAAATGTAAAAATATGTAGTTATCACACTATATAAACTATATGAACTGTCAGAGTAAAAACAAAGCTGCAAGTGTTATTATTACTACAAACACTACATACTCAATAAATTAGATTGTTAAAAAGTTCATTTACTTTTGTAACTTAATTTGTTATATCGATTCATTATTATTTTTATTTTATTATTATATTGTTTGTTTATGTTAATTGATGATTTTCCACTTAAAGATATTGAAAACACAGCATTTAAGAATATTACATCACACAAATAAATAACTAAGTTAATATAGTTGGGTTGGGTTATGAAACCCATTAAAAGATTGTTTTCAAAAGGTATTTCAGTTTGACATATTCAAATCTATTTTCTATGAGACACTTTTTCTGTATTCACAACATAACGGTCACATTTATGGGAAAATGTGTTCAGCAAACAAAGATTTTAATGACTGTGTGTTTAGAGATTGCCTGAATGTTAAGTTGCTGTCACAGTGTTTCCTGTCTTCTCATTTATGTTGGTATATTTTTAAAAATATGAATTACACAGATCTACATGTAGGGGAATGAAGAACATCAGGTTGCAGTTTGTGTGTCGCTGAACTGAACAGTTTGTGTACACTGGGATCAAAGTTGTGGGCGGTGTTCTGCCGCGCTGTGACCGGGTTTGTTACTTTCTAGGATGTACTGCCTTGTTCATTTTCTGTTTGACTTTATAGAATCAACTGACTGTCTGGACGTACAATCCACATGTTTCATAAATCCTCCCCAAGTGTTCAGAAAACAATTAACAGAACTAATCAAAGAAACTTGATTGAAACTTTAGGTTTCAATCATCCAGCATCCCGAGGTGACTAAAGCGTCTCGCGTTGAGTCGCGACTGTGTTGATTCTGCAGAAATCAACACAATCAAGTTGTGTTGTAATGGGCAGCGTTTCATTTTTACATGAAATGCTGCCCGTTTCATGTAAAAATACATGAAACAGGCAGAATTATGTAAATTACACGTTTTCAAGCCTTCATGCATGTTTGAGAAACCCTTTAATCTCCCGTAGCAACCATTCAACTATGCAAAACGGCTGGTTGGACTGAGCGCCGCCTTCGAGATCAAGGCGAGTTCCCAAGCTTTAGAGCTTCCACCTCACAGCTCCTTCAGACTAGCCAGCAGCAATTAGCAAGCACTTGGTGGAAGTGCGCATCAGCTTAGCTCATTATAGGAGCTACTTCTCAGTGCAACGTTGGTAAAAACCCTTATTAAAGGGTTAATAGAGGAGCCATGTTGTGTCAACTTCCTGAAGGTGGCGTTTCAGAAAGAGCAGGAGCTTCCTAAAGAGACAGTCCCAAATTCAAGGCTTAAGTCCAATTTCTTTGAAGTCATATTTGACACACACACACACACACACACACACATACACACACACACACACACACACACACACCCACACACGCACACACACACACACACACACACACACACACACACATATACAGTATATATAACAACTGAAGGTCACATAGTTTCTTGATTGTGCTATAAATGCCCCTTTAATTCTGTGGGGTCAAAATAAAACTAAAACAATTCTTGCACAGCCAAACACTTTCTTTGTGATCCAAATCAGATGGAGACCAAGGAAGAACATTATGACAATGAAAAAAAGAAATAATCAAACAATCATCACATGTGCACAGTGTAGGACACACACGTGTGACTCCTATAACTGAGAGATGAAGAACCTGAGCAGGAGACGACTCTCTGGACTCAACGTCCAGTCCTCAGAAGACGCGTCTCCGGGACACAAGGTAAATGAGTCCATTTGAATACAAATCTGGGTTGAACCGGGTCACAGTCATAATTGTGTCTGTAATTAGATTCGGTCTCTGAGTGTCTGGCTTGTATCAGACCAGCAGACAGCGGTGGCTGTGCTCAATCGGGGATAGACTGGGACGCAGCGTTAGCTACTGGTGCCGGGGGGGGTCGAGCGGTCAAGAAGAAGCGAGGGCAGGCGAGCACGCGCGGCCGCACAACGGTTCCCTGATGGAAGGACGTCTTTGTCTCTGCCCTTTCCCGCTCTCATTAAGGCATTCCAGGCAGGTCACGTTGCTCCAAGTAATACTTTACCGGTTTATGCACGCTAATGATTCCAGTTGTTATGGCGCTGCCGTGGCATTGGCTGTCGCCCGTTGCTATGCTCGCTCGCGTCAGGTTTCCTCCACCAGAACAACTGCTTTGTCACTTCTTCCCGTTTCGAGAAAGAGCGGCCTGCTCCCGGCGCGCTGTCGTCAAACCGTGACACCAATCACGGGGGGTGGGGGTTGGGGGTGGGGGGGGGATTTCATTTACAGCAGCTAAACAAGATGTCAAACCCTCATAAAAGCCGGTGTGATTTTCAATTTCTCCCGCCATTGTGTACCGCAGGTAGTGAGGAGAGACACTTATTAGCTGAAGTCAAGGTCTGAGATGCTTTGAAAAAAAAAAAAGAAGTCTTCTCATGTACAGGTTAACAGAGTGCATTTGCATGAATCACCATGACAACTGCCTCCTGACTGTGTGTTATACCTGGCAGAGAAAAAGAAAAAAAGAAGAAAGAAAGAAAGAAAGAAAGCAGCGGAGAGATTCTGATAGCCTCGTGACAACGTGTATTTTAATTTCACACTTTGAAAATGGTTCTGCTTTTAACTGGCGCGTTGCGCGCTTTCTGCTTTCCTGGCACTGTGATCGTTGTGTAAGAAAAGATGAGGTTGAATCGCTTCAGGAATTCATAAACACTCCGCTTTAACTGTTTTGGGAATGCAGAAAATCAAGTTTTTGGTCCATCTGTGCTATTGCTGGTTCACAAATTTAGCATTGTAACAAAAGCAATTATTGATTTATTTATTTGCATTTTTTTCTTTTACTCCAATTATTCTACAGCAACAAGTCCTGGCAAAGCTTGTCGCAATAAGCAATTAATCAGTTAATCAGTTAGTCACATGATGAATTCATTTTTTTTTTTTTTAAACAATCCAATTTATTCATGGTTTTGGTTATGTGTGTCTTTTTTTATTACTTATGTCTTATTTACTGTTTTTGGTCATGTTTTAATTTGGATATTTTAAATATCTGTTAGCTCCAGTTTTAAGTGTACAAAATTCAAGTGTGTTGCTCTCTTAAAGGGCAAATTTGCAATGTTACATCATTATCAATGTATTACTTGGAAATGGCCTCAAAACCACAATATTATCGTTTATCGCAATAATTTCCGGGACAATTTATCGTCCAGCAAAATCGGCTTAGACCTGGGTGACACCATCAGCTGTTAAGCACTGCTGATCCACTCCATTTGCTTTTGCTACTTCTCTGTATGAATGATCCTGGCCCATTATGACTAACGGAAGAGATGGTTTGAACTTCCTTCTCCTCTGTCTGCTCAGGTATTAGCTGTGCTACTTAGGTAATAATCAGCTGCTCCTGGTTAAAAGAGAAACAAAAAAAGCCTTGTTGTCATGGTTACACATCATAGCAAATGTCCAAAAGTAAAACAATAAAATAAAAAAAAAGTGCAAAAATTATTCCAGCTGCAGAGCATTTATAACCACAGGGAATAATTGTCAAAAAAAACAGCAATGCCCCAAACCCAACAAAGCTGAGGGCACCAGAAGCCCAAAGAACACGGCGAAGTCTGTGGCGAGGATTACATGTTGTAGAGCCACTTTGTCTGGAATGCTTGCTCAGGAGAAGGAGGGGAAAAGAAGACGGATTGAGAGTTGTGCTTAAATGTTTCAGCACCGAGGACAGCACACAGCTCTCTACGTGCCTCTACTGACAAAAGCACCTCTGAAAGACTGCAACACCCAGGTGCACTCTCCCTCCAGGACAGATTCCTGTTCTGATGTGGCAACAGGTTGCGGCTCCATGCAAGGTTTAATAAAATATACAGCGATTACACAGTGCTGCCTCACAGGTCAAAAGGTCATTCTAAATTTAGAAAACAAGTTTGTAGAAATCTGGGAACCATCCTGCAAATGCACACTGTTGCCTTGTAGCCTCGCTGTAAAGAAATAGTTCAGGGTGCCTCATGCATAGAGCGTGCGTGCGCATAAAACGATGTGCGGCGCCATATTGTACGCACAAGACGGCATGTGTAAAAATTTACTTTGCGTCAAAGTTTGCGTAAATATACGCACACTTTTTCGCTGAAAAGGTGCGGCAGCCATGCAGACCTTTTCTGTGGACAATATCAAACTGCAAAGCGTCAAAACTCACCTAAATGCACTGAAATCTGACAACGTTCAATGTTATTTAGACCAAGAAGCTTCAAACCCGATGTGTTTTTCATGGTTTTAATATTTTATTGTTTAAACGTAAACGATGAAACTGAACCGCATTTATCCTCAGACAATAACATTACACGCACACAAAATAAGGAAAAAAATAAAAGTATGTGAAAAGCTCACTTGAATGTAAATAGTACTTTTCCTCAGTTTTTGTCTCCTAAAGATTGGTCTGTGCGCCGAGGCGCATAAAATGCATCTATAGGTACATTTCATTCTGACTGATAAAGAAAACAGGGTTGGATCAGCAGATGAACTCAAACCTGTTGATAAAAAATAATCCAACAGGTTTGATCATTTTTAAGGTGATCAAGCTGTGTATGCAGTCACACGTATTCAAGTAGCTGCACAAAGGTGAGCCGCGTAATTGTGGATCGCTTTGGCTCTGATGGAGAACATCGCCAATGGAAGGATTCAGAGGGAGCCATTGATCATATTGATCTGCTGGGAAATGTTGATGATGGTTTATGAGCCTTTAGATTGCTCAGACTGATCATCCTGGAGCTTTGAGCAAAAGAGCCTTGCGGTACCGGTCCAGCTGCAGTCATCCGTCAGTCAAGCCGCCTGCTTTGTGAATGCACCTTTATGCCTATAAAGGTGCATAAATAAGGCATATTTATTCTGTAAATGTACAACTCGTGCACATGATTCTACTATTTAGAATAAACGTCCACTTTCCCCACTCAATGACTCTCTGTCTATCTTTAAATCCCGGCTGAACACGCTACTGTTTCAAACAAACGGCTGGCTAACATGTAGAGGCTAACGGTGCTAACGTAGTGGTTTACAGTGAACCCCTGGGTGTTAGCGGGCGTTATGGACCACAGCTGTTCAGGAAATAGCAGAAATCCACAAATACTTGAGACCCAAACACTTAAAAACTGAATATTTTAATAGTTGAAACATCAAATGTACCTTAATGTCCATTAATACGCACAGTGGAAAACCGTTTTAGCATTACTGCAGAAGCTAATATCTATTGTCTACTCTTAGTGGAAACAGCCAATCAGCATCAAGGAAAATAAATGGTGCTCCTGCATTGGCTGCTTACCAAACATCAGCCTGTAGCGTGTTATGTAGCATTGTGCCTGTAAGTGTTCATCAAACATTTACTTTGTGGAATTGCTATTTCTCCCAAAAATATGGCTAAGATCAAATTGCTGGTGAATTTTATCTGCTGTTGTTTTGTTAATGTATATTAATCCGATAGTATCCAGGTAGCCACAGCATCCTGAAACAGTCTATTCACCACTAGCTGCACTACAAGAATTCCCTTTATTTTATATATAAATCACTAAGCCCTCTTTTTTTTTATCACAAATATGTAAATGTGGCCGTCGCAAGTCAATCATTAGCTTTTACACTTTGATATTTACATTTCACTTCATTGTATCCAATTAAAACCCAGGGCTACAAGTGAACCAGAACAATAGTGTACAGTATTAATCCTTTTCTCTCCACCTACATCTCAGGAATTAATTCTTTTTTTTCTTCTTCTTCTTTTGCTACACACACCAACGTTATTTGCACTAGACCTTAATTAATTTTTTGGTCACACTAATTAATTCTCAACTTTAAAACAAAAAACAAAAAAACGTACAGAAATTACTACAGTCAGTCATAGAACGAGGCATAAAACAGTGTGTAAAGAGTGTGTGAGGCGGCCCTGTGTTTGCTCAGCTTTTATCAGGAAATATATATTGCAGTTTTAAATCTCCCAATTTGCACTGCTGGTCCTGCTGTAATCTTAGACAGTCTTTTCTTTTTTTTTTTTTACCGAGGGTTATGTGTGCGTACCGTCTCCACAGTAACACTGGGGGAAACGACACACTGTGATCAGGCAGAAAGGGCAGGCACTTTCTATTTCCAGCTGACATATTATCTAGCATATTTCAAAGACTAATTGCCGCTCCCCGTGGGAAAAAAAAAGACATCTGTCCTCCAATTATTGAAGCGGTTGTTTTGTTTTGCCAGTTAATTCTTCAGGGTCAAGAGGGTCGTGTTGTAATATACAAGAAAAAAAAAATGTAAAAAAACACTTCCTGACCGTGAACGACCTCTCATGCGTGTCCATTTGTAACACTTCGGAGCCGTCGGCATCGGTGGCGGCGGCGTGGAATGCTGAAAGGTTCCGTAACCCTGGAGCGGCGGGGAGGCATGAACCCTCCAACCACAGTCAGTTCAGAAGAAAAGCTGATGCAGGGAACAGACATGAATCAGCGGTTATGTGGAATCCTCGCTTCTCCTATTTTGGGGATTTTGATGCAGTTTCTTTTTTTTTTTTTGGTTTTTTTTTTCTTCGTGGAAAATGGGAAGCATAAAAACAGCCTAAATAGGCTATTTTTTTTTTATAGACGGAGCAAATTCCTTTTGAACCCGCAAAGGGTGCTTGTTGAAATTGACCAAATCTTATGGGAACGCGGGATTCGACAGGGCAGGGTGGAAAAGAGCGCATGAGCACGAGAAGGATGAATTTTTGAGAGATACGGTACACACGCAAAACATTTATGTGGGAACTTTAATGGGATTTTACATGTTTAAAAAACAACTTGAGATTGACCATCTCTTTTTTCCAAGAGGGACCCGGCAAGATAGCAGCACCGCTTCCAACTATTAACATTTAGATTCAACCAGGGAAATAGATTTGTTTAGCTTCAAATGAAAATTAAAGCTAATAAGAAACATAACTATAAAAAGCAATCGGAGTTCAAACTTTCTTCTCCACAAATCTTTCAGCAGTGCTGTTAGTTCACTGAGAGTCAATTTAGACGCTTGTTGAAAGTCATTCCAAATTGATTGGGTAGCATGTGAAATGATACAAGGTTTTGTTCATGTTTTTTTCTTTAACAAAAGAACATCTGCCTTTAAATCCAGCTCTCGCTCAGTCGATAGTTTTTCTTCCCTTTTGCTGCAGTTACAGCAGATCTTCTGTGATGCGTCTGTAAAAGTTTGTTTTGAGCACAGAATGGTCAAGCTCACTCAAACTGAATTGGTCAAATTGGTCATCGGTTTTGCACCTCGGTCTTGCCACAGTTTTCCAGTCGGATTCAGCTCTAGACTTTGACTGGACCGTTCTACCACATGAATATGAATGATTCCCGTTGATGGTGGCCTCTGCTTTAGTCTCAAGTCTGTTACAGCTCAGTTTCTCTTCCTGGACCGATCTTAGTTTAGGTCAATCTATTCTCCCATAGGGTGATGCCACCAAGAACACAATGTGTTCATGACGGCGATAGTGTGTCAGACACTGAGTCATGATGCACTTTTACTCAGGGCTGAAAAACATATCACGATATAAGTGTTTCATATCAGTTGATATTGATAATTCTTGATTTTTTGTTGTTGTTTGTTTTAAATATACAAAATATTTCCAAACTGGTGATGTGACCTTTCCTCTTTTATCCACAAGTTCCTCTTGAGCTGTTGCTCTCATCTTCTCTGTTCACTCCACCCAGAGCAGTTATTATGGGTCACTGTGGCAAAACTTGAAACTGCTCTCACACGCATAGTCTGCAGACAATTGAGGTTTAATAGTCAAGCGCACCGATTGCCTACATTTCTCGTCGCAAGTTCCTTCACTTCCCACAATCCGAAGCAAGTTTGACGTTGGGCGCCTAGACCCGTTCCTTCTTCACCACCGCACACCTGTCAGGGCGCCACAGAGAGCGACGCCCCCCTCTGCGTATTCTTGCGTCTGGTTGCACGCAGATATCAGATGAATGTCGCATGAAACAGTTCAAACGCTGTTCCCTGCCAAGCAGTGTCCTGTGCGAGTTAGTGCGCTCCCAAGTATGAGGCCGTGGCCGTAAATTATTACTTTTGCGTGGACATGTCAGCCTCGAGTGCGAATTTCCAAGGAGTGAAGGACGCCCGAATATGTTGGGGGCAACGTGAAACTGCTACTGTGCGTGTTACGCAACATGTTGTTGCTAGCTTACAAAAGAGGAAGTGAGTTGGTTAGCTTCTAACCTTTCCTGGCTCGGTCATGAGAGCGTTTGCTCTGCTTACATCTCCCAGAATGCCATGCGGTTCTGGATCAGAGTTCAGTTAAATTATGAAAACTTTAATGGATGTATTTTCTATTGATATTGTTTATCGCAATAGGCATCGTTAGAAATAGGTATCGTTATAACTTAGGGTTTTGCAGGTCAGCTAAGAAGTTCAAGTCCTCTACAGAGTTGTTTTCATTTTTCAAACAGTGGCTTCCCTTTCCATTTTTCACTGTCGCACTTTTCAGATTTCTGTTTGAAAAATAAAATGTTGCAAACTGTGTATCATTTTAATTTTGTGCACTTTGCTATTATATGCATAAAATCTCAATGAAATATATCACCTTCATATTGTCACCTTCATAAAATAATAGCCTGATTTTTTTTTCTCTAAAACTGACTTACAAATATAATTACATAAATACAAATTGCTACTTCTGTCTTCCCAAGAGATGTTTCAAGCAAAAAAAATTAAAATTTCTAAAAAAAAAATAAAATAAAAAATGACACAAGTCATTATTTTAGGAAGGTGACAATATTAAAATCTGTTGTATTGTGATCAAATGTAGGAAACAATAATGGATACAAATAGTCTGAAAAAAATCCTGCCGCATGCAATGTGACAGCTGTATTAATCCGGCACAGGAGCAGTTTCAGAAAGGCAATAAGATAACAGATTTGGGTGCCTGCGGCAGTAGGAGCGAGCGTCTGCCCCGCATCACATCCAATAACTGCAGCAGACGGGCAACAGGTTACTTTGCATTTTAATTATCAGAAGGTCAGGCCAGGTTTCATCCGCTAGCCTTGTGCTTCATGTGATTAAACATGCACCCGGGCGCACAATTTATAGAGCACTGAGGACGCATTGACCCCATCACCGCTTTTACATTCTCTCAGCAACCTTTGTTGATGGAAGTATTGGCAGTAATTTATGATGCAGAGATGCGAGACTGTGGGGTGGGGAAGAGCAGAAACAAATAGTCCAAAAATGTGTCCTTAGATCCTTCAAGGTTCTGCATTTTTTTATATTTTTTTTTGTAGTATTCTGCATTTTTAATAGTTGCTTGCTAAAGTTAATGGGAATTGTTAAAGAGAACATTTCCCACAGTAAACCTGAGGTTGTAACTTGCTAATGTTTTTGCCTCTGTCACCCAACACCATTTACTGCTGCTCTCATAATTTACCCCCACTGAGCTATTTGGAAGGGCTGCAGACAGCCGTACATGTGAAAGGCTACGTAGCTAGCATGTTTTCGGAAACTAGAAATTTGTTATGGATGCTAGCAAACTCTCAAAGGCTACCATGGACAACAACAACAATAAAAAAAAAAAATGTCTCTCCTTTATTACCATTTTATTTCCCATGGAAGGCTGTTCTAATTCACACCACTGTCCCAAAAGGCTCATAGATGCCATTCACTTTGCTCCGGCACAGTACTTTGGCCCCACTCCATAAGATCCAGTTCTCAGACTTCAGCCCTTTTTTTTTCTCCATTTGCATACTGTAACACAGCCGGGGAGGGAGGGCTAACTTTCTCACGTGGGAGGCCAAAGACTGTGACATAATTGTTTGGCGCATTATTAACACTCGCTGACTGTGAATGAGGCTTCCCATGGCAGGCTAAAGAATACACTCCAGCAGAATGGGGAGGCTCTTTGTCATCTGTGAAAATGGGAGGAGCCACTCTCAAAATAATACGTTCCCACACGCCCTCTAGGAAACAGGTCTTCACCTTTATTATGTCAGCCAGGAGAAAAATGGAGAGGACGACAACTTGTTGTGGCCTTGGAGCAAGCTCTGCTCGCTAGCTCAGTGCTAACTGATTTGCTGATGCTGTATCCTGTTTAGCATCTGACCTTGCCTGGTGAAGAAAGTTTCAGCTGCTATCACAAGCCTTTAAGCTCTGATGGTATGCTGTGACTATGTTTGAGGCTCTTATTTTGAAGAGACGTATCATATTTTAAAGGATGTAGTTTGAGAGTTTCCACATTGTGTTTACCAACCCAGCTACTGAAGACTTTTTGTCAAGCTAGAGGCTAGCCAAAACACTTTCCTACAAAAACATTGAAGAAGTTCCCTTAAACAATTTAAGTTGTTTATCTGGCAGCATTTTAGGCATTCGGCAGAAAAAATAAATGGTGATGGAAAAACAGACAAACTACAAATGATTTGTAAGCACTGTGAGAATGCCATGGCTAACTGTTAGCCGCTTACAGATGCGGAAGGAGCAATATTGCATTTTCTTCCTTCAGTAGTGCAGACTCGACATAGTAAGACCTGGATATTGCTGAGTTTCAAAAGTTGAAAGTTTTCGACTTTTGAAACTCAGAAATTTTGAGATCAATCTTCTAAAAAAAACAAGGAAAGTTCTTTGGGGGAAATTTACTGTACAACAGATACAAGAAGGACAATTTGTACGCATTAGGAAATTAAGTTAAAGCAAGTAAGCAAAACTTTATTTATATAGCACTTTTTAATATAAAAATCACAACGTGCTTCAGAAAAATAAAACCAATACTAATATCAGAAAAAGCAGAAGAAAAAGGTTAAGTTTTATCTTTATGACTGGCTAACCATTAGCCACTAATATGCTGGTGTTTACATCTACTTCCGAAATATTTATAGATGCTAAATGAATGGCCTATATTTACATTTTCTCAAAGATCTGCACTGTTTTTGTTCGCCGTTTCAGTTTAATCTGGATTTCAAAATCTAATATATAAATACTAATCAAAGGTTTTTGGCACTTGGACCAGTTTAGAATAGGACAAACATGCAAATTAATGGACTAGTCCATTGGACCCTAACCATCAGGTCAGTTGGCTGAGGGATCTGGGTCAAGTACACCAAAAGTACTAAAAGGACCAGACCAAAATAAGTTCCCTCACAGTGTAATCACCAATCATTTTGATTGCTGACCAAATTATTTTTTTATACCATTTGATCCACAACCCATATTGTTCCATGGTTCAGTCACTGGGTACGCTTAGTCTAGACAAAATTAAATTATTATTTATTCAAAGAAAATGACTCTTCTCCAGTGTACTTCTCACCATCAAGATGCTACTAATGCTATTTTTCAAAATCACCCTCAAGTTCCAGTCTAAACCACTAACCTGTAGCATCTTTTACTGTTTTTGAACAGAGAAGGAAGCCGAGACAACACTAAATGTTAAAACACTCTGCCATTGTGCTGATGTCACCCTTGACCTGGGAGAGTCTCTAGAAATTTTCTTGTGTTTATCGGGATTCTTCTTTTCAGTGGAGAGATGATTTAAATGATAAAGGTGGTTTGTAGCAGCAAAGGTTAAGACTATAATAATTGGACAGATCTTGTTTTGAGCCTCAGTCAACCTCAGGTTACTTCCTCTGACCGGATAAAGAGGAATGTTAATATGAAGCCTGCCATAGAGGTTGAGAGGAACACTTTCAAGTTCTTAAGAGTTCTTTGTCTTTGCTGTTCCATCAAGTTGTAAGTGTCCATTAAGTAAAACACAATTGAATATGTCTAAGTATAATTGCACATAATTTAAGTGGCTCCTTGTGGGAACCTAACAACAAGCGTAATGAATGTCCAACATTTGCCATTATGTGCTTCTGGTTTCAGAGTTCAGATTTCACAACTGAACCTCCAAACCTGTTTCTTTTGTTAGAGTCTCGAATGGAACAGGCCTTTTCATATTAGTAAGGATAATTTTAATTAATGAAAACACAATATTGTGAAGTGGAAGGAAAAGTATGAATGGTGCAGTGTTAATATTCAGCATCCTTTGCTAAAATACTGATAATAAAAATCCAGTGTAACCATTTGCTTTGTATTATGTTCTGTTATTGAAGAATAGAACAGAATAAAAATATATTTTATTGTCCCACATTTGGAAAATTGTGGGACATGTAGGTTCACAAAAAGTTTTGAAAAGTATAAAAATATATTATAAAACCAAAGGATTTTAAAACATAAAGTAAGAACAAGGTCATAACATAGAAATACTGCATGGTTATCAAAAATGATATAAATGAACCAAAGAATTTATAAATGCTATTCATGTGAATTAATATATAACAGTTTATATTTATATGGTGTGCATAAACATACACATACAGTATGCATATACAGTATGTACTCAAACTGTAATGACATCCTAGAATGGGCTAGTCAAAGCCCAAACCTGAATCTAATGAGTATCTGTGGCAAGGTGTGAAAAATGGAATTCATAATGGCCGTCTGTCCAATTATTTGTCCAATTGGCCATTTGTCTGTTAATGTGTTCTCAGTGAAAGTAGGAACCCGTTAATGTGGTCTTGCTTTACAGGAACATGTCAGTTCCCATCGTGCTGTAAAGACAAGTACACACACACACACACACACGCATGCGCACGCCCACACAGGAAAACTTTTCATCTATTCCTAACTTGTTTGCTTGCTGTTAGTTTTCAAGTCATGGATGCAACAGACAACTAAAAACAACAGCCCGGTTTATATCTTAATTGCTTCGCCACTGTTGCATGCACAAATCATAACTCTGCCAAGACGCCCCGCTTAATGGATCCCAACAAATGAAATGTACATTTTGAAAATTGAGCAGGCACGCTTCCAGAATCATTGATCAAGACAACTTTTGATACAGCACTTCCTCCTTACGTCTCTGCCAACTTTTCATTCTTGGCTTCTTTTGCACGACAGCCTTCATACGAGACCCGTCATTTTCAAACCCTCCCTCCGCCTTTTTCCTCCAGCATTGTTTGCTTTTGTTGGTACATATCCTGTTGTTTTGTTTTGAGGGTGTAAAGGTCTATGGGAGACTGACACAGCCGTATCAACCCCGTTTAGCATAAAGCTTGAGGCTGGCCCCCCGTCCGCGGCCTAATGAAAAGTAGAAGATAGGCTATGCTTGTCATGCTTGGCTCGCCCTGTGATCGGCAGACTGTGGACAGTTACTCCACTTGCATGCCAATTAATCTGCGCCACTGAATTTCCCACCGTTACTGGTTTAGTCAAAGCTCACTGGGGGGGAAAAAAGAAGTCTCCTAAACTGCGCTTCGTTTATGTGGTGAAAAAAAACAGTCTTCACCTGGAGATTTCACCGCTAAAAACAGCTTGATTCTGCTGTACGCACAGCCTCAGATGTGGACATAAAGAGCGTAATGGTTTTATTTAGCCACAGATAAAGTAAGGCAGCAGCCTCGGTTGTGTAGGATTACAGCTTTCCACAGACTCTAAGATGCCTCCAAGGGGCATATTTTCCACCTTTTGATATGGCGCATTGGTTAAAGGGTGCTTTAAGTCGTATTAGCATGCTGCGCAGGCCGGCGCCGAACATTATTATTCCCTTTTATTTATGTGTCAAAGCGGTGGGAGGAACCTGGATCACAGCTCCGGCTCAAACGCTCCTGGCTCCGTCTCAACAGACAGCCTGAGTGTCTTTAAATGGCCAGTCATCACCATTGGAGGGCGGATAAAGATGGATTTCAGATGAAGATTCATCGGGCGAGAACAGACCTGAGCTTGCTGTTTCCTGGACCCCCCATCGCTCATCGTCGGCCACGGAAACAATCAAAAAGAAACAAAAAATGTAAGAAAAAAAAAAGTTCTTGTGTAGCTGTTTTACAAATCAACAGAGCTGAAAAATAAAAAGGTAAAAAAAAAAAAAAAGGCCTCATTCATCATGAATAATAGACACGTTGGCTAAGCTCAGTAGACGAGTGAGGGAATCCAGGTTACAATTTATGGGATAAATATTTCATCGCTAACATCTGTCTGTGTATTCAGTGCCAGCGTGTTTTTTTGAAGTTGGTACAAATGAACGTCGAAACGGGAAGCGAGCGAACAAGCCATCGGGGGAATGGAACAAAAGGCGTATCGGCGCTGGGAGGAGATTTGCTCATCAGGAAGAAGGAGGAGGGGGGACAAGAATAAAAAAAACCGTCTAAACAGCAAACATTTTCCTCCGCGCGTCGCTCGAATTTATTTGTACAGTGTGGCGGACTCCTCGTAGGAATTAGAAAGTTGTAAAGAGGAAGAATGGGGCAGAAAACACTGTCCTCCTATGTGGCCTTTTCTTCTCCGCCTCTGTGGGGGCTTCACATGGCTTGGACTGAACTTACATTCTTCCACAGCTTATCCCAGGACTCTTTCAATTAGCCACTAAAAGGCAACCAAACAAAGCGCTCTCAAATGTAAGGAAAAAACCACTTTGGCTAAGAGGGGATTCTTGTTTTTTGGGGGGCGGGGGGTTTGCTTACTTTCAATTATTTTAGACTCCCTTTTAATGTCAAGCCTTTGAGTGGAAATGCACTATTAATTGCCCATATTGTTTCCTATTTCCTGTTTGTGTCTTTTGTGGGGGATTTGGATTTGATGACTCCCCAAGGACATTCCCACTCACCCCCCTGTCTCTGACCAAAGCCTCTACACACACACAAGCGCGCGCGCACCCCCGCCCACAAAGGATAACACGGCTCACTCAAACACGCTCAATTGGAGAACAGCAGCAGTTTGATAGCCACTTACAGCCACAGAGCAGAGATCAAAATGTCAACCGCCTTGGCCGTTGAACCCCATCCTGAATTGATCTGTATGAATTCCAATAACAGTAGTATGAGTTTTGCAGATGTCTTAGGATGTTTTTGTATGTAGATTATCTTTTGCTGTTTTAGTATTAACACCACTCTCCCTTTTTTGACAGTGGCATTTAACAACTAAAATCGGACTACCTGTTCTGTGGTCCACTGCAGCTGAATTTATGCCAACCACGCCGCTACGCGAGTTCCGCAGTCGCAATTTGCTTAGCAAAGTATAAAAACAGCTGAGAACAAGATGCTAATTATTTTGTTGACATCTCAGGTCAGGGTTTTCTCTAGCCAACAACAGTAGCTGCGTTTCCAATACAAATGTACGCAGATCTTTGTGTATTTCACGCCATTGTCGAAAGAACATTTCAATTAATTAAGAAATTAAATCAAATTAACAAGTGAATGAGCTTGTGCATGCAATAAGTCATTGAAAATTATGTTAGTGGTGGATGTAAACAGTTACATGAGATACGTACATTTATATTTAGCCATGGCGCTAGCGCTCATCAGCTATCTGTCATCAGAGGAGACGTTGGTGTCTCATTCAGGCGTCAGAGCGACAAGCCCCGCCTACTTGGGAGCAGCTATATATGCGGCATTTTGAGGAAATTATAGTCGCCGATTCTACAGAAGATATATGGATTCAAAATGTTCGAATGACACCCAACTTTTTATGAACTGTGCGATGCTGTGAGAGCTCTGGTGGAGCCAGCTGCACATTGTCTGAAAACGACAAAAACAAACCATCCTCCTCCTACCACTTCCTGTTGTCTTCTTTGTCATTTCCACCAGTAGTAACATCCGGCTGTTGATCAAGTGACTCGTGTGATTCCAAAAAAGCGTTTCCATTACAGTTTTGCCAAATTCATCTATTTTGACATGGCTGAAAAAAACACCTTAACCTAGTGGAAAAACTTTAGCTAAAATATACGTTTTTTCTAAACTGGCATGTTTCTATTAAGCAAATTCATTTTGTACTTTCAATTTACACAATTTTATGGTTAATGGGAACACATTAAACATAAAATTGGTTAATTTTTTGGCTTATAAAATTAACCATAATTTTTATTTTATTCAACTGACGTTTGACATTCACATGAAACATCATTTAATGTGAAATGGCTGTTATGACTCTCTTTTGCTGTCATGCCATGTTGTCTTTGGACTTTCCCAGGCAGCATTTGGTTTGAATAGCTGCACTGAAAGGAGCTAAAGCACTCTAAATTTAAACTCTACTAAACTTTCATGACATTCACAGCAAAATGCTTTATTTACAAAGAGAAGAGCGGCATTTTGTATGTTTTATCACACTATTAACTGGAACAGAACTGAAATAGTGTCGTAACAAGGTCTTGTAACATGAGCTCCTGATGTGTTGACAGAGTCTGCTTACAAAGACCGTATCTAGCTGGCTGACAACACTTTGTTACACAGTCACTGAAGAAGCCTTCGTCATTTTTAAAAAGCTTCCTTGGTAAAATTTTGGGGATTTCTAAAAACTTTGGTCTATTTTTTGAAAACACAGGAAAACAAAGGAGTAACTTGGTGCTTTTTGCTAGTAGGACCACCTCAGATTTAAACAGGCAGACAATTAAATACCTCGATAAAAACAGCCGTTGAATCTCAATCTCTTGAAAGCTCAACAACAATTAGGTTATTGAAAATACAGGTTGTGATTTGTATGGCCAAAGTATGGTAGAGTTAAAATCTTCTGTTGTTTTAAGCCCTGTCCACATGGAGAGTTTAGGTTTAGGTGTTTCTGCAAAGGTTTTGTTGTTGTTTAGGCTGTGCACCGATTTGGGAGACAGGAAATGAATGTTTCTGAAAAGGGGTCCCAGAGGAAAAATGTCAAAACAACAGTTACATTTTTTGGTGTGCGCATGCAAGAAGTGTCTATTTTGAAACGATGACATTGTAGCTCTGTTACTCTCACAAATAAAACACAGATTGGTGGTGTTTATTGATTTTGTGTGTGTGTGTCATTTTGTTGACTTGTTACAGCACCACAGATTGGCCCGCCATACCTACTACAGCAGCACTTTGTTTTGGTGCAATCATGTGGATTTACATTGTTTAATTGCTTACAGAAATGTTGCGTGTTCATCTCCATATGTATTGGACCTTTGTAACCCCAAAATTACAAATGTATAATTATGAGGACGTGTACATTACATCTGCAGTTACAAAATAAATGATCGATGAGGCATATCAAAACAGAAGGGGAAAGTGCTAACATTAGCATAGCAGTAGAACCTGCATCACATAAAACTATTGTCTGCAGGAGGAAGACATTTGTTAAAAATGATAACTTTAAGTATCAAGTATGATATAATGCCAGCAACATAAGGTTATTCTGCTAAAACTAGCACCAAAAAACATTGACTCAGATATACAATCAGTGAGCTAAGTTGAATACAATGACAAAACTAATGTGGACCATGTGCTAGTGATGAGCTTTGTTATTATTGAAGGCTGTAGAGTTTTTAAGCATAAACGGTATTTGTTCTCAAATGTATCGGACTGGGACTCGGGTTTGGCAGACACCTAAAATGTCTCCGATTTGTATCGGGGACAAAACGCTGCTTTCCAGACATCCCTGGTCTTTATGTTTAAAAGACATTTGTCATTTTCATGACTCTTTCATTAATGCTTGAAAAAAGAAGAGTAACAAAAAACTACAGATGAGCATCAACTTCCCCCTTTTTGCTACTTGACAGCCTCCTCTGCAACTGTAAAATCAAAAGGAAAAGAGAAAGACAGAAGCAAAGACAAAGTGCCTATAGCAAGGCACCACACTGAGCAGAGACTAAAGCTGCTGCCGCATCTAAACACATCCATACAAAATGAGAAACTGATGGGGCTGTTTTTCAGCTTCAGAGAATATGGCACGGGTTCAAAAACCCACACTTTTACAACTGTGGCCGTCCCCCACTCGACCCCCTCACCACCACCACCACCACAACTTCCTCCCAATCATCCACCACCAAAAAGAAAAGGGCGCAGGAGCCAAGCAAGCTGCCGAGAACGACTTATTCATGCAGGAGGAATAAAAAGGTGTGAAAATACGTGTTATATCTGGTGGTTGTTGTGTGCGAGTCATGAGAAATTGCTGTGGGCTTCCAGGGGTTAATTTTTCTGCAATTTGGCTAACACGGGATGCTTAATGCCTCTCAAGCGCCTGCCTTTTTGAAGTGTCTCCAGACTTTTTGAGTACTCTTCAAACCCTTTAGCAGGTAGAAGACCCCGGCTGAAGATTCATCCAAGCAAACTACCGTAAGCTCTACCTGCGTCCAAAATTATCACCAACATTTACCACTTTCTGCTGTTTGAATTTAATCATATAGACATGCATATCTATAGCGATACATGTGTATGTTTTCCCATATCTTCTTGATTGGTGACTACACCACTTAGAATCCCGTTTTTTCACTCGCAATCAAATCCCCAGGCACTTCAGACGGCATAAAAACAAGCTCAGTGAAGGTCGTTGTTGAAAAGCACTAAAAACCACTCCAAGTTCAGAGGCAATAAAACATTTCTTCTTCATCTGCATCCTCTTGAGAAAGCTTTTCTCTTTTAAGAAGTGCCGTGCTGGCCACAAGGACAACTACAAACAGGCCCTGATTTTAATGGTGTTGGTTTACACGGGTATTTCAGAGGGCACAAGAACAGCTCTAGGAAGGAAATAATAACCCCAGCAGATAGTAACATGTTGCGGATGGAGTCAATAACTCGCTAATCGGAGGTGAGGGGAAAAAAAAGGTGGTGGTGTGAAAATTTGTGTGAAATCACATGGGCGTGCCACAGCGGCGTCATGTGAGGTGAATATAAACAAAGACCAAGTTTTGGAGATATGAGCTGTGTACATTACAAACAGAAAAAAAACACCTCTCTGTAACTCGCACAGTTTTCCATAAAAAAAAAAAAAAGCTGTTAAGGATTTTATTGAACAAAAAAATCTTGTTTATGCTAGGACGGTAGCTTGGTTGCTTTGACCAAACCCGGGGTGAAAAATTGTGACCTACTTGGGTTACGGAGACCCACCGTTATTCACAGACCGCCATTTTGAATAAGAGAACAACCAGATAGGTCTTCACAGAACCGCTTCCACAGGATGAAATAGGAAAGAGTGAGATTGTAAAATGATGTATAAGGTTAATAAAGTTATTCTGAGAGATAAACTGTCATTAAGTGCACAGCGCACTGTGTTAATGACCTTAGTACATGCTTCAGTGAGTTTCTTCGCTTAAGATAGCATATTAGGACTAGGCAGTCCTAACATTATCTGCTAAGTTGTTAGCGGAAGCAAGAGAAGGCGCTAGCAAGCACAGGCGCTAGCACGGGTGTTAGCTTCGTTCGCCCGTCGAATTTTATCTGACAAATTGGTTTAAAAGTGAAAATAGATGGAAAATCAGACTGACCTGACTAATTTTGTTCTAAATGCTCCGTTAGACGCATCTATCAAGAGAAGCAAAATGGAGTTTTAAGAACGAATTCACAAACTGAAGAGGATGACAGTACGTTACAAGCAGGTGCTGAAAATGCAGGATTGCTTATCCTGCATTTTTTTTCTTTTCAAAGGTTATTTCCATTTCATTTAGCATCAATAACAAAGCTTAAATAATCAATCACATCATTTTGTCAAACTCACCACCACCTGTATTTACGTTAGCAGGGAAGAGCTAGTAGACGAGTGGACAGAGGGCCCCATTTTGGGTTTATATGACAGGCAGAGTGGAGAAACACGAGCGACGTATTGGGAGCAACCGCCAACAAAACCCTGCTCTTTACAGATAAGCCTTAAAAATCACAGTCCACAATCACCAACACCTGTGAGGCAGTACATTTCGAAATAACAGGGAAATATCATGCGTAAGTGTCCACTCTTTAGCCACAAATTTAAATGTATTTTCTACCTGCACTGACCATCCGGACACTCAATTTTTCTTATCTTTCTCCGTTGCAAACTCAAGCCCTGTCAGCTTGAATGAAGAGCCTCTGGAAATGTTATCAACTGCCTCCAACAATTATCATTTTGATTTAGATATGCCTTAAACGAAATCATTGTGGCTCTGGTTGAGTGTTCCGAAATACATATATTTTTCAGGGTAGATGTGTATTCAACTCCAGTAATGTTATCTAAGGAAAAATAACCCCACAGCATGATGGTGTCCCCACCACATTTTCAAGGTTGTGTATGAGTGTTTTACTGCATATTGGCAAAAGCAGACATATTTTTCACAAATGTGTGTCACGCATTTTGGATTTATGACAAAATCTAAAACTACACACGAGTTTATGGCTATACAATGACACAATGAGGGAAAGTTGGATAATTCGGATACTTTCAGTCGATTTCACGTCGATTAGAGAAGCTGATTTGTTTTTAGGTCAGCAGCTAGTGAGCGGGATTGCCAAATCTGGCTCAGTGAAAAACATTGTGAAAATCAGTAATGTAGCATTCACTTCAGTGGTAGGAATTGAGCATCAGATGGGTCATGTTACATTTTGCAATACATGTTTCAATTGGAGCGACATTCCAGCTGACCGACACGGTGTCGGGAACTAGTGAACAACCGACTGCTGACTGAAGTCTAAAAGATTTAAAAAGTGTCACACTGAAATGTTTCGGACTGAAATTGTTTTAAGGTGACAAAGATGTTCTGGTTTTGTAACAGTAGGGAGGCAGAGCAAACATAAAAAGAAGAAAAAAAATCTGGATTTTTAGCAACTAAAACTGCAAAAACATAAAATCTTTACCAAGTGTTTTTGGTCTAGTCTCTAGTGCAAATATCTCACTGAACTTTAAGTAAGACAAAACTAACTTACAACTAACATTTCAACAAGATATGGAAGCTTGTTTTAAGTCAATAATTCCTTAAAATGAATTTTAAAAGTACAGATTATTTCACTTATAACATTCATTTTTCCAATATTGTAATAAATTTTAAAAAATTGTCATTTGAACAAGGGTGTCTAAACTTTTTTGAAGGTTTACTGTAGGCATGAAACTGTACGTTTCTTTAGTCCTACACATTTACATGTATCATATTTCCAACATATCACATTTCGTCACATTGTTCAACAAAACTCCTTGAGGGTTTATGCTTTTAAACACTTTTTTTTTTTTTTTTTTTTTGCCTGATTCTACTTTTGACGCACCAAGTTAAGCAATCTAATCTACAGTAGTTGAATTTGTTTAACACAGGACAAACAAAAAAAAAAAAAAAAAAAAAAAAAACCCTCCAGATTTGTTTTCCAGACATCCTACATCCGCACGTTTGCTTTTGTTACTTTGTGCCGAGCGCTCTGGTGGGCCGGACCGATGCAGAATGCGCCTTTAACTCATGTATCAGGTTAATCCGGAATCGCTTTACACCAGAGTCTCTTTTTTTTTTTTTTTTGAAAGAGCACTGAAACCGGCTTTGCTGTTTAGCCACGGCTGTGGGTCCGCCACCCCCTCCTCCTTGCTTTCCTTTCTGTATATCCTGGGAAGCAGGGTGAGTAATTACATCATTGTAGCTCTGGCTTTCAGGCCTGCCTGATTGGTTTTGTGGGAACCTTGCTGCTGGAAGGAAGGAACTGCAGGTGTGTTTATAATCAGGACAATAGAAAGAGCAAAGGAAATGTGTGAATGTGCGCTGTTATTCTTTTGGAGCAGATGGAGGAGTGTTTGCATGTGATTTTTTTTTTTTTTTCTTTTCTCAGTCTATTATATCCCCTAAAGTACATCCTTTGGTTCCCAGAAACGCTCGATGAACACAAACAGCCGACACAGCTCAGATAGTTTGAATGAATAAAATCAGAGAGATCTGAAAGTCTTTGTCCTGCTTAAGTGCCGATAAAGGTTAATGTGTGAATTTAGCTCCCGACCAGGTTGTTTACGGTGCAGCCATTACTCTGCTTCCTAAAACACGGGCGATCTCAAAGGTCTACTTTATTGTATGCAGGGTGCCGACTTGCTCACAGCTAGCGTGGAGAGTGGGACGCTAAGAAAAGCAGAGAGACGCAGTTTCTTGCCATTGTTCACGCATTCCCTGCGTGTGTGGCTGCTCCTTGTGAAGTGGAGTCCCCGTGCGCCTTGGCGAGGACCGGATGCAAAAAAAGAGCGGGCTAGTTTTATTTATAGAGGTGTGTGTGCGAGCATGCGTGAGCGTGTGCAGCAGAAAGAAAAGAAAAGGAAGAAAATAAATAAAAGCAAAGCACACCTGTCACTTTGTACTTGATGCAGGGATCAGCAGGGAGAAGCTGAAAATAGTAACGCTCTGTAGTTTTGTAATTTTTTTTTTTTTTATTCAAATGTCTTCTGCAGCGGTTGTGTGAAAAGTAAATGTGTGGTGCTTTGCAGAGCTATGTATAGTTCTGGGACTTTATCATATTTTGCAAAGTATGTAGCGGGCCGACACAATGCAGCTGGAAAGTGGAAGGCAAAACAAGCGTTTAGTATTATTTACAGATAGTTTAGTAATTAAAGTGATTTACAAAAAGCCACGTTTCAACAGCTGAAAAGCTTCCCAACAGCAACCAAGCACTTTAACGTCTTTCAGTCTGGTTTTCGTGCTCAGACTTTTCCAGTCAAAGGTGTTCAGTGACATCCACATTCAAACAGTCTGTGAAAGAACCACAGTGCTGGTTGTTTTTATTAATGACTTTTTTGCATTAACAAATTTATCCGTGTGTGATTTTAATTGTTTTTCTTATTTAATGGAAACACTGCAGTTGCAATGTTGTTGTTTAATATTTGCGCGAATTTTTCTTGAAACACAGCTGGTTTCAGTTTTCAGATGTGCTGTTAGAGCTGCACCTCAAACAACTTGCAGCTGAAAGTGCAGAGCCATTTGGACTGAGAAACCTACGTTCCGTGTGCTTTCCACCTCACAACACGGCACCACTTGCTAAATCCATACACAAAATAAGAAGCGAGAATGCTTGGCCAGACTCTGCATCTCTGCAGTGTTGGGTGTAGGAAAGGAGTGCCCATTTACGCAGCCAAAGATACAATTTTAAAACTCGCCGGCATCGCAAATCGATTCTGACAGGTAGTTACACGAGGTTTATTTTCCGGTGTGTACACTGAACTGCAGAGCGTCCGACTAAAATCTTTTCAATTTGCTCACATTCTCGCCGTTCACTTGAGGTCAGAGCGCCTCAGCGGGGAGAAACCCGGGCTGCGAGGCTTCCATCTCCGCCGCTCTGACTCTTTTGCACTTCAAAGTCTCACAGCGCACCTTGAGATCACCAACTCTGCATCTCTGATGCAGAATAAAGGAGATACATTATGCTTTGAAGAAATTGATCCCGCAAGGATGGCAAGCTGGATGTCAGCCAAGGTGGTTATGATACGGTTACAGTTCTGTCAGGCGGGTTTTGAATAATTTCTCCTTTTTTTTTCAACCTCAGCCTTTTGTGAAAACGGTACTATTAGATGTGCTATTATGAGTCAATAATCTTCATCCCTAGTGTCGCTGCTGTGCTTGAAGTGGATGTCGTGTCAACCGAGAGGGAAATGTCGTCTGCAATCAAAGCGCATGGATGCGACTGAGATTTGACCCAATTTGTTTTCAAGTTAAAGTCAGAAAATCTTCACTCCTCCACCGGGTAGAATTACCTAAACAAACAAAAAAAAAAGGTCTGCATCGCATCTTGATTTGCACAAAAGCTGCCTTTACTCTGCTGCCCTTGCTATGCATACAACTGCTCATAAGAGATTATAGCAGGACGGAGCATATAGCAAAAGTCAGTAATCAATGTGAATGCAAAACATGCTCATTGCTCAGTGGACCGGAGGAAAAGGGGGGAAAAAATCCTTACTCCTGACACGACATTATTTCTACGAGTCTATTAGAAAATAACTGCATTTGCAAAGACGGGGGAGGAATACATTATGAGCAGTTAGGCTGAAATGACAACACACATTATGAGGCGATTAGTTTACACAGGCAGCTAATGGATCCAATCACAGCACATTAATAAACAAGACACTTAGCTTTGTATCCACCTGAAGAGCCTCATCAATCTTTTATTGCGATAGCCACAGCCGGGCCAGGCGGCGTGGGCCCAATGTTTCGACTGCCGGGTGGGGAGGGGGACCGATGTCAATCGCTCTGGTCTCGTGTTTAGCCCCGCAGCTGCCGCTAGTTATGCAGGAGAGAGAACAAACGCCTCTTGGAGTGAAAGAGCAATCAGTATGATTATTCTCTGTGCCCCGCTGCACAAAATGACCATCATATATCTGCAGGAGTTGATAGGATTGGCCATCAATGGCCATGAATCAATGGTTTTAAAGTCAGGTGCTCTGAAAGCGGACCCAAACGCTAGCACGTTTGACGGTTTGGCCACCGAAGGGTTATATTAACTCAAATGGAAGCTAATGTCAAAGCTGCAGAATTACGACTCAGAGGATATTTCCACATCAGCCACTTTGTTGGGTACACTTGCTAACACAGCTTGGTAGAACCAGGTTGGACTCCCCAGACCCCCACATTTGCCCTCAGAGCTGCTATAATTCTTTTTGGCAAAGATTTAGCAGGGCATCTAAATAGCTCCTCTGAGATTTTGATCCATATTTACACTTAAGGTAGACTCACGTGACGTGACTCTTTCATTCCTCAACATCTCAGTTCTGTTGGATGTGGCTCTTGTGACTGTGGAGGCCACTGGACTACAGCGTCGAGTTGTCATGTGCAACAAACCAGACTGAGGTGATTTGAGATTTTCAACATTGGTGCGTTGGTCTGCTGGATGTAGCCATGAGAAGATGGATGGATATAGCCAACAATACTCATAAAATAATGTTTGGCTTGTGACAATAGCCCCAAATTATACCCCAAAATATTCCTCCACACCTTAATACCACTACCACCAGTTTGAAGCACTTTGCTGAGACTGTGCAAATTGTACTCTTGGTTTACCATTCTTATCAGAGGCGGTACCCAGTGTTGTGGTCTGTTACTGCATCCCGTCCAGTTCTGTTGTGTGTTCAGAGATGGCGTTGTGCATGCTGTGGTTGTAATAAATGGATATTTGACCCACTTTCTGTCACTTTCAACTAGTTCGCCTGTTCTGCTCCGGCATCAATGAAGGATTCTCATCCACAGAACTGACGCTCACTGGATACTTTTTCCATTTTCAATTGTTCTCTGTAAGGCTGAGAGAAAGTTGTGTACTAAAAGATCAGACTGAACTCTAGTTTGTTTGACTAGAAAGTCCGATTCATTTTGGGAGATGAGAATGTGCCATCAAACTCTGATGCGGACCAAAAAAGCAAACTGTTGTCCGCCTAAAAATCTAGGTTTGGGTTTGGACCAGAGACCACTTCAGAAGCAATGGAGGAGACTGTAGCCCCAGGGCATTCTGGGTAAACACTTCCAAAAACAATCAGATTAGTCTAGCACTAGCAGTATAAATAACTTGTGACAAAAGAGAAATTCTGCAACTGCTAAAATTTGGCTACTCCTTATTTATTTATATGTCGTGAAGAAAGAAGTTGCACTCCATGTCTTCTTCAGAGATTCTTGTGTCATTCCCTTCAGTGGCTCTCGGTGCAGCGCCCCCACAGGTAAGGGGGAGGAACAGGTTTTTCAATTGGTTTGAATCATTTGGCACAATGGCGTGTGAAAGCGAACAGCTCCATCTGAAAATGTTACAAATGTTACAATTTTGCTCCCCAAGCAGGGTCTACCAAACTATCAGGATTGAAAACATCCTAAAAGGCCTTTTTTTCCACATTCTGATGCTCAACTTGAACATTACCACATCAAGGTATCTAAATGCATTGAGTTCCCGTGATGTAGTTGGTTGATTAAGTATTTGTGTTAGCAAACAATTAATTGAAGAAGTATAAAAATGGCTGGTGGCTGTATTATCAATTTACCAACGGTCTCCACTGAGCTTGTTTCTTTGTAATATGAACGTCTCACCATTCTTCAGTGTTATTCGGTGGTTGTGAAGGGGAGCAGGCAGCCAACAAGCAGTTCTACAGTCCTTTATAAAACCTAATAACTAACAATACAGAGCAGTAAAATGAAGAAAGGCCATAAACAAAATGAAATGTTACAATCAGACACATATTGTAATGCCTCTGCAGGGAAAATAAAAATGCATCAGTCGTGCAATGCATATTCCTAAACAGTCAGTGTATTTAAATCGATTTTTACAAAGCCAACAGGAAATATGGTTCCGAAGCCGCAATCACCAGTCCACCGACATGCTTCAGAGGGAAAGAAAAGAAACTCTGGACAGATCAATCTGTTAATCAGACTATTAATCACCTCAAAAACGCATGTTTATCATTTGTCTGCAACGCGTTCGTTCTGATGGATTACGTGCATTACGGCCGTGCTTCCGATCTGATTTGTATTCCTCGCCACGCTGATTACAAAAATTACACTGCTGATGCGAAGGTTTTCTTCATGCAAGACTGATGGCGATGTTGAACAAAAGGGAGCAACCGGATGCATGTGTTTGACAGAGGAAACAAAACAAATCCAGGATCGGTAGATGAATGCAAAGCACAAAAGTGAGAACGATTAGAACAGTTGCAGGGATGAGTGACAGACGGGAGCTGAACGGCAGCATTAGCATAGAGGTGGGGAGGTTTTAGCAGAGTTTTTTGGCTTTTACTCCGGTATGTTTCGTGACTCGGGGGCGTATTCCCCGTGGTCTGCAGACAACCTCAGGCAGTTCTCTCAACTTCACCAAGTCTGTCTCTGTCTCTATCAGCCTGGGATCATGGCTGCTCTGGGTTTGTGTGTGTGTGTGTGTGAGAGAGAGAGAGAGTATTTGTGTGTGCCCACGCTGTCTGTTGCTTCAATAAAACCAGGCATAGCAGACTGGGACTGGGGGTGGGGGGGAGATTGACAGACAACACCAGCTCACAGGCACACAATAATAATTCGGCACTGGCACAGCGTGCATGCAGTGGCACACGTTCACACCACTGCATGCTGCACCGCTGTTGCGTGGGCAGCTACTTTTACACACATACACTAGCATACAAACACAGACACCCACGCTTCACTTGGTGTATGCTCGCATGTGTGAGCATTAGGTAGGGAATAACGCGTTTTGGCTCCCCTGGGTGCCAGGTGCCGACAGGACATTGTCTGCTGGAGGCAGTTATCTGAGGACAAGCAGTACAAGAAGGAGGAGGTAGAAGAGGAGGAAGGGTTTTCACCAGAGTATTGCCGGAGAGCTGCTGCAATATGCAAAGACAAAATCTGTGCATGCTGTGAAGAATTCACTGTAACATGGAAATCTAGCAGCTTTGATGAGACTGAGGGGTGTGATTCTACCTCTATAGAGCCACAAAGACATAAAAAAAGAGTAAAGCACTTTAGTAAACCCAGCAGGTAAAGCAAACTATTTCCAAAGCAGTGAAATCATACTTGTACAAATCATCCACTGGCAAATGCCAGAAAGGGCATTCTGGTTAGTCCCTCAAGGACTTGATGTAGGAAATCTGGAAAGTCAGAAGACCATCTGACTATGCTCCTGGTTATGGTGACTTCAAAATGTGTCAAAAATAAGCCAGAGAGAGGATGGGTCAGCAGGGACATTGTGAGGTCTTCTTGGATAGGCCCTTTTACCATACCGTACCATCCCATACTATACAACACAATGCCATGCCATATCATACCATATACCCTATACCCTACCATACCATACCACTTTATTTGTAAAGCACTTAAAATACAACATAGAAGCTGAATGAAGGGCTGTACAAAAACATAAAAACAAACAACAAAACATTAAGACAATTACACAAAAATAGAATTTAAAACTTCACAGATACAAGGAAAGAGTAAAACAACACATATGCTAGGATAAAAGCCAAAGAGAAAAGAACTGTCTTATGATTCAGACACCAATTACAATGAAAGAAGACCCTCTAATACTCCTCTATAATCTTTTAGAAGGCGGCAATTTTTTTTTTATTTCGTAAGCCAATTTTGGACTGTACATGTACATGTCTTTTGATTTCTTTTGGACCTTTCAAAAGTTTCTGTCCCAGAAAACACCTGGAGCTTGAGTAACTTATTTGCAGCCAATTTTGGCACAAATTCATTAATTATTTTGATAGAAAGGGAAGGTAATGGCATCTTCTGCACACATCTTTCTCATGCCTTGTGTAAGGATAAAAATCTGTGCCAACTTACCTGCATTCACATTAAAATAAACTAAAAAAAGTAGCTTCTGGTTGCAAGCTCTTTGCAAGATATCCCTGTGACTATTTACAGCATTTGTTGAGCCATTGGAGACTCAGTGAATGGCGGAGGGAGGGGCGGGGGACATTCAATATACAGCTGTGCCGTATGGGATTACAAAGATACAGAGCACAGTGGACCCCTGTCCGCTGTTCCCAGCATCTTCCTTGTTTATGTCCAGGAAACGTTGGGGATGAGGAGGTAGCCGGTGGGGAATCCCACATGGTCATGTAATCTGTGCCGAGACACAGCACATGAAGGGAAGGCTTATCTCTGGAGGGCTCACTGTGAAACAGCAAGAGGGTGGGATGAGTGGTGGGGGAATCTGCTGAATGGAAGCCGCGTTTGTCATTGAATTCATTTTCATCCACAACAATGTGTGAATGCTGGGGTTTTATTTCAAAATTTCTGCTCAAGCTGATGTGCATTTTTTAAAAGTTTTTATTAGCTCAAGCAGTCTTTATTTGACAGTGGTTAGATAGAAGAGTGGGTAAAGAGAGAGAGGGAAGACACTTGAACCTGTGATGGCGAGAAATAAAGTCTACATATGTGGGTTCTTGCAATGTAAACACCCAACCCATGAAGGAGACATAGCTGGCTGTAGCTGCTATGGAGACCCCAGAGCAGTGATGCCAAAATCATTTATTATAAACAACTTTGAGCTTGTTGTTTTCTAAAGTTGCTTGCAAATCTAATGAGCTGCGGGTTGTGGTGTTTTGTGCTTGTTTTTGAACATGACGTTGCTTATTTGGGCTTGACTTTCTTTCTGAAAAAAAAATCTCCCAGCTCCCCACAATTCAGAAAGACACTAGTGGTAGATCGCTTGCAGTGGTGTAGTTTGACATGCAGGTATACGGCGTAAAATCACTTTAAAATCTCTTGGATTTCCACCTACCCACTTAAAATAAGCAAAGATACTTATCAAGGCCCAGAATCTGTCTGACATCCTGGTTGTTTTAGTCAGGCTCTTCTTGTCCATCTTTTCCCGGATGATCCGCAGCCCCAGTGTCTTTGTTAATGTCAAGGTAATATTTGCTGTGAGTGATGTCGAGCTTTGTGTTTGCGCTCCAGTAAACTCTGAACATCGAGACTAATCTGGACCGAGCAATAAATGCGAAAACACAGAGGAAGCCCAATCCCATCCAAACTTGTACCTGTCTCTACTCAAAGGCCAAATGGTAAGCCCTTACCAGTAGGTCTCAAAGCAAAATCCAAAGAAACTGGAGGTACAATTTTCTACTGGCTGCAACAAGATGAACTGAAAGGACCGGTAGACATAGCAGAAGTTTCATCCACAGCTAAAACCCAAGCAGGAGCTCTTGATAAGATGCCTATCAGACCTGTCAAGAGATGCCGCTTTACCTGGTGCTACGGTAACCAGTGGTTAGTTAAAGCAGTGAAACTAAAACATCTGGGAACATAAGAATAGTTCATTGATTAGGTGATGGAAACCTAAAGAAGTGATCCTTTGCAAATTTGTGCATAATTTTTTAAAGAATAGCAGAATACTGGATGCTATTACACATTGTTCCCCAACCAAGCAGCCGTAGTAGTAAACAAGGTTTTTTCATGACATGAGTTGAGGGGAGTGTGTGCGTGTGTGTGTGTGTGGGTGGGTGGAGTGGGGTTTACTCCATTGTTTTTGTAGTCAGTGCAGATTACAGTACTTGCCTGAACTTGTGAAGGCCCTTATTAAATTTCAGCTCATCTCCCCAAGGACATGTCGCCAACCCTGCGTAACCCCAACATCACATCGCCTCAGCCCAAGCAGGATGACACATCCTCACTCCCATTCCAGCTTGTTTTACTATTTAATTTCCCTGCTTTTGTACTGCGAGCACAAATCCGAGCTCTGGGGCAGATCCCCTTCTCCTCCCTACCTCCCACCCCCCTGCCCCCTTCGACACACACACACAAATAACAATGAGCCATGCCACTATCTGTGTTTTAACTGGCTCTGCCGGAGGAACGCTCTGGATCGCAGCCAAAACAATTCATTCACACAGAGTTCCTCACACGCCCATGTTATTTTACTCCTTTATTTTGGAAGCTCAATGGCGAGGCCTCATTCATCACTGCTGGAATGGCACCCAGTGTTTTCCCTCTCCTTCTTAAAGAGGAAAGATGGTTTGCAATCATTTCGCCTCCTGAGTTTATCTAATGTAAATAACTGGCATTTGTTGCAAGGATTATAGCAGTCCCTGTTGAATCTAAGTAAAGCTCCAGTGGTTCTGGATGCTATTGTAAACACTGAGGTCGGCTTCCATGTTTTTATTCACATCTTTCACTATGGAGCTCTCTACCTGCCCTTCCTGGCCAACCCAAACACACACACACACACACACACACGCACACACACACACCCACACACACACACGTCCTTTCAAATCTCCGTATCTCAAACAGCAGAAGCTAATATTACTCATCTGTGTATTTTTATATGATTCCGCTGATGAACCGCAGACTGCCTGGTCTTCATCTCTGCAGACAGAGCAGAGAGTGAGGAGCGCCTGTATCTCAACACGCTCATGCAAAAATTACCCTGCTATCAGATTCGCGGCCTGGACTGCCAAGACATCTGGCAACCAGCATCAGATCCCCGGACACTTTATGCTTTTGCTGATAAGATAATGCATAAGTTAGACTTTGTGGCCTTGTTCCCTTAAGACACTCTCTGTATGTCTGTTAAACTTTACTTTCTATGACAGTTTACATAAGGACACTGATCTCTCCTGAGTCTTTGTAAAGTCTTGGTCTTGCAGGATAGTTTATTGCTCAGGTATGTTGTTACACTAACATGAGGAACAGGATCAATGGAATGGGTGAATATGCACCTAAATATGTGGATCACGGCTGTCAATTCAATGAAGTATTTTAGTAGAAGCAAGAGTTTGTGGAAGAGATGTTCACAGGTCAGCTATTGGCAGTCAGGTCTTATGCCTAGCAGGTACTAGGCTAGGTCAAGGCTTAAGTATTTAAAGAACAAGTCAAAGTCAAGTCTTTGAAGGACAAGAATGAGTCAAGTTTCAATTATTTTGCTCCAAGTCAAGTGTCATATCTTTAAGAGACCAGTCTTTGAGGAGAAAGTCCAAATCAAGTCTTTCGGCAGGTCTCAAATCAGTCACCTGAAGTCCATGTCAACTTTCAAGTGTTTGAAGGCGAAAGACAAAGTCAAGTTTCAATTTCTTCATCTCAAGTCCAAATCTTGGTTTGGTTTTAAGAAACAAATTCAAGTGAAATCTCAAGTCTGAGGGCAGGTGCAAGTTGAGTCTCAGGACTTTAAAGGTGAAGTCAAAGTAAAATCTTACATTCCTAATGATTCAAAGAAACATTTCTACTCAAGTCCAGATCATGTAGTTAGCCAATAAAACCAGATGATTGTAGGTCTGGAATGAAAATCGAGGACTCCATCTGAAATACACATAAATCTAACAGTGGTAGAAAGAGATCAGCACCTGTTACTAATAGATGTCTGTGTTTGATTTCATTAACAAGTTAATCCCTGCATTCATGCCGTTTTCTCCTTCACTGTACACTAGAATCACATTCGCTATGCTAGAGTCTTTCCTCCCCATCACTCTAAAGGCTATGACATACCCGGATACGTTTTGGCATCGGATCCGACGGAAAATTGTATCGGAAGACGTACGCAACAATTAGAACATGTGAAAGTTCACGAGGCCTTGCAGATCACTACCGATTCCCTGCAACTGCGGCTCCGACTGTCTGAGAGAGCTGGGGTCTGTTTTGGTTGGAATCTGACAGGAATGTCATGAGTGAGACAGGAAGTGAGACACAGAGGGAAAGTAAAACACATCCTCTTTGGGGGGGAGTACAAACTAAAATCTTTCATTCACGGAAAAAAAAGCAGCATACCTACCCATAATAGCTCAGAAGAACGGACAAAAATCAGAGTCAAAAAGGAATCTTGTATGAGCTTGTTCAAAAAGCTTTGAGTTTATGCTGGTGGTTTCCGGTACACACTCTCGCGCATATACTCTCGAGTCAGGTGGTCCAAAGAGGTTCTGCTGAGTCGGAAAAACAGAAGATTCTCGGAGATCAAAGTACGTCAGGAAAGAAATTGGATTGGAGTGTGAAGACTTGCGGTGTGTCTTGGCCTTTAATCTGAGACTTTTAAAGATTAATGTGGTATTCTATTCTAAATCTACATTTAAAATCTTTACTGGCAACTCAAAACAGCAATCATCTTCTATTATGTACTATATATTACAACATAATGAGTGAGTAAAAGAGGAAATCTCAAATTTCTTAGCTTTTATTTTATCCATCTTAACATCAAGAAGATGTCAGAGGTGAGTTACGCTTATTTCATTCTGAAATGGCCCTGACGTCATTTAATATACCATTTAGTTGCAGAGACGTTGGCTACAACTTTACAATAAAATGTAAATGCATATACCTTTGAAAGACTAACCATAGTCAAGATGAGTTTAATTGTATACCACTATTCATGCAAAGGGTGAATAAGGTAATTCAAAGTGCTCCAGTTTCTTTAACTCTTTAGAATCCTACCTTTTTAATTTCAAGCAGACGTTCAAGTTTTAGAAACTCTGAAGCTCAACCAATGATATTTAGTCACAGGAACTACTAGAATCCCAACGAGGCTGCTGTTGAGAAATAATAAGCGACACAAATAAGTAATCTTAAGACCTACATACGAAGATAAAGTCCAATGAACTTATGTATCATGTTTCCATACCACTGACGGGTACCAAACCAAGCATTTGTTTGGATGCATTTCCCTCATTTTCGGAACTTTTCCTCCTGCATGTTTTGTTTGTAACTCTTGGTAAAAACTGTTTCTTTTCCAATGCCTCTAGCAGCCTGCTGGCTGTCACCGAGAGCTGGCCCATCTGGAGTAACACACCCTGGGAGCAACAACAGGGGGTCTTAGACGTGACTGATGTGATGTATGTTCACATTAAATGACCAAAACGTACCCATAAATTGCACGACAATTTTCTGTAATGAGAAAATTGTCGCGCAAAATTTAGGTCACAGCTCTAAAAATGTGACTTTGTGGTCTTTTGAGAACTTTTAAGTGTTTTAACCTTCATTGTTTTTCCTTATCAAACACAAAGCTTAATTAATTGCAGTTTGCCACAATTAATACAAGGGTCACATCAAAAGTGGAAAAGGCCTTTTGGTTAGACGAGACCGATATTGAACATTTTTACCTGCATGTGAAATGATAATGGCCCCTTTTTATATTAGCAACTGGACTCGGCTCTACATGCTTGGAAGGGTTTTCAGTGGTACAGCCCTCTTTGTTGAGGTTCCAAATATTCAGAGTTGGGCTGAAAACACAACGTGAGAAGATTCTCGGTCACTGACTGGCCAGGGGGCGGAGTCACTGGTTGCCTTACAATTGTCCAACTCACCACAGCAACTGCGCATGTTTGGAGTTTTCAAGGACTAAGCATGGAGGTGGAAGCAATATGTTGTAGGGTTGCTTTTGTCTTGAAAAGACTTGGGTTACGTGTCACCTTCCATCAGGACATCGATCCTACACAGGGCTGCCAGAGCGACCGCAGAAACATTAAGCATGTTCATCGATCAGATTGAGTCAATCAAGACCCAATCTGTACTAAGAGTGGAACGATGCTTTTCAAAAAGACTCTCCCCAGCCACTCTGTCAGAACAACAGACAAAAAGGGTACAGCTAAGGTTCTACTACAACGTGGGTTGGGGGAGTGGTGTGAATACTTTTGCAAGGCAGCCATTTCGTTGCGCATTCCCACCTGATTCTCTTTGCTTTCAGAAAGTTATAAGGGAGATACGAATCAGCAGATCGCAGCGAGCGACACCAAAAGTCATATCTCACAAACGTCATCAGAAATAAGTTTGCCAGGAGAGTTCCTCTGCTTACCAGCAGCATATGAAGTCAGAGCAAGTAGCTGAGAGCAAACAGGATATTGTAGCCTGCATACCAGACATCATACCTTCGTTTCAGTGCAGTGCTAATTTAATCTCTGTTACTGTGGAGGTGGAACCGGAGGGCAAATCCACACATGGCCATTTCCAAGTTACTGCTTCAGCACTGAACAGGAGATATGCTGCAAGTGCAGATCTTCTTGTTTCTTCATCTAACAAAGGTGACTTGAAAAATATTTAAAATTCAAAGTATTTTAAATACTTTGAATATTTTTTGCACTATTTTTTGAGCACTATTGTGATAATGATAAAAAATACGCTTAAGCCCCATCCAATAATAATTTTTTTAAGTGACTGAATGACACAGAATGTTGCTCTTGAAAGACATTTCTATTTGAAATATGTATCACCAAACTGCACACAGAAACTTTGCTTACGGTAATCATATTTTCAAATTCACTGATATTTATTGATGCTTTTTGTGAAAACGACAGTGGAGAAAATAGTGAAAGTAACATTTTAGGTTTTAGTTGTTTTGTTTTGTTTTTTTACATTAACTGGTATTTCTAAAACAAAAATCTTATCACAAGAAATTGATCATGATAAATGATAAAACGATACGATAATTGCCCACCCTAGTATCATCACACATGGAACAGTGTGCAATACACGCCACTTGCTTTGATCTCTAGGAATCTTAGATTTTTCTGATCAGAGTTTTTTTGTCTGAAAAAGATCTTATGCTCCACAGGTAAAAAATAAAAATAAAAAAAGGAGCAAAATGAACTTAAGATTCTCAATGATGCTTTTTAATGAAGGGATGGAAATTCAAGGGATTCCAACAATAAGTGATGTAACTGATGTCAAACGAGGTCTCGGGTAACGGGAGCCAGTGCAGCTCACCGCGGGAGGATGAGAAATTCATCATTCTGCGACTGACGCAGATGGCGAGAGAGAAAGGAGCGAAAAAATAAGGAAGAGCAGATAAAACAAGATTTTTTTTTTTTTTTTTTTTAATGATCAAAATTCCAGTCACAAAATATTAGGGCTTATGCCGGTTCTGTAACTTGGAGCAGACGCCGGCTATGCTAAATCTCCCAGCTGCCACGCATGTTGCATCATGAAAACACGCCGCAGCCTCGGAGGGAAGTGTCAAAACAGCAGGAGGGCTCGACGGCGGCATCAAACCATCGCACCCCGCTGCTCTGTACACTGCAGCGGCTGAGGTTCTCCACACCGTAAGCTGTATACGTCGAGCAGAGTTTCTCTCGGGGAGTTGGATGGGGGGTGGGGGAGGAGGAGGGGCTCGGTTGCAAACGTTGGAGCCCCGTACAGGTGATCATGAATGATAATTCTGCAGACGAACACATAAATTAGCTGCTCCTGTGATCCTCGGCATGGATCAGCGAGCGAGCGCCCGGCTCGGCTCGACTCGGAGCAGGAATGCAAATGGCGTTTTCTGCATTAATCCGAGACGTGGTGATTGAATTGCAAATGCACTAAAGTAACTGTTTTTAAATTCATTTAAAGGCTTTGAATAGTAATCGTGCTCCCCTCCCTCCTTTACCGCCTCGGTTAACACACAGGGGGGGGAAAAGGAGAGAGAGAAAAGAAGAAGAAGAAGAAGTGGATTTTAAATTCTCTCGGTGCTTAAACTTGCTGACCGTGGCCTCCGGCGTTCGGGGGGGAAATTTCAGACGCAAGATGCCGCTTCTGTTCCGACGTGCCTCCGCAGCTAACATTTATGGAATTATCATATAATCGCTGCGTCGTGGCTACTTCAACGTCTTTTGAAGAATGAGCCGTGAAGGTCCATGACAACCCATCATTACACAGCGATACGGTTGACTTTGGAAGCTGTGGGCATTTAGCTGAAGGGAAGGGTCACTGTGTGGGAGAGAAGATAATGAGGTGTAATTTTCCCATGTTTACCACTTGGTAGTAAAGTGACAACTGAAAATGGCAGAGGTTGTTTTTTTTTTTTTACCTCCCGTTTGAGTGGAAATACCACGCTTCTGCAGCGTGACATTTTATCCGTCGTATTATTGCCGGCAACACGATCCGCAAAGTTGGTGATGATGGTATTTGAGCTGTAATTTGGACATAATTTATTGAAGTGCGTTATTATAGAAAATGGAGCCACGCAGTAAACTGACGGTGAAGATGTCAGACAGGTAGAAGCTTCGTGGTCTGAGAAGGCAGTCGTCTGGTACACTGGTTTCCTCCCACTATCCAGAAACATGCATGATGGTTTGACTGGGGATTCTATAATTGGTGACTGAATTGTTTCTGTTTCTGTTGACATTTGAGACCATTGGATCCGATTTTACCTGATTGCTAACGCTTGGCCATGACATATGTAATGTGCCAGCACCTGAAATAGTGCTTTGCATATAGACAAAATAAAAAAATACGGTTCTGCTCTCATTGAGTCAGACCTACTACCAAGTTGCTGTTTTCTTGCGACACACTTTGAATAAGGTCCTGTGCAGATGTTGACAACTGTGACATATTCGTGTAAACAATTAGAGAACACAGAAAACTATGCAGTAGGTATGGCAGGCCAATGGGTGGCGCTGTAACATTGCCAGGGAGCGACACAAAAAACCCCGGATGGCGCCGTGTTTTCTATTTGTGAGAGCGAGGCCCACGCTGCATAGAAAGAGAGACGGAGCTTCGACGTCATAGATTGTAGGAGTGATGCGTGTTGAAGTTACAGAGCTGCAACGTGATGGTTTCAAAGAGAATGCATCTAACACGGCCACACTGGGGTTATTATGCCAGAACCATTATATTAGTTGAAAATGGACTAAAAAGAAACCAACATTGTCGTTTATCGCAATAACCTCTGCGACAATTTATCTTCTAGCAAAATTTGTTATTGACGTAGGCCTACTTTAGACCAATCGGTTCTGGCTAGGTAGCCATGTTTGACGTGTTGCGGTACATGTAGTGCTGAACAACATTCCCCTTTGCATTTCTGCTTTGCTCCTCAGTCTTCATAATGCCGTTTGTTCACGCATGTTCTCTAATATACCCGTGAGATCTCGATATTTGGACTGAATCTCACACAGGTGGTTGTACTGGATTTCATTTGGGTGTAAGAGCGTAAAGGAGCAGAAGACTGTTACCGCAATCAAACGATGGCCCAAGTGTTGTGTCTATATACGTATTAGACGGATCTGTGCCCCCATAGCGGCTATTTAAGGAAACCTGTCTACATGTTACATAACAGACAAGACGGGAATAAGCGCTCCACTTAGATCTTACACCTCCTATAGCAGCTGTCTGTGATTCCACACTAACAGATGGAGGCGCTTACATATGCTAGTTCAGATATAGAGTGTCTTATATGGTACTTTGATCATTTTAAGGTCTTGCCTGACTCTTAGCAGCTCTATCAGTCCCGTCATTTGTTCTGTATTTACTGACATTTGCCACTGATCCCCAACATTCCTTTGCTGGATTGAGTGAGGGTGGGGGGAAGAGTTCACTCTCTGTCACCTATTAAGGTGCAGTTATATTTTTACCGTCTCTCGATGATATTAGCAAGAACACAAAGTGGTGGTCAAATCCAATCAAGTTTCAGCGGCCAAGAGAGGGAAACTTTGGATGTAATCCCGGCAGGATTCAGCCTTTAATATACAGTATGTGAGTTGGGCGACTGTCTCCCCAGCCATCACTCATCCTCACGTCGAAATTATAACAAGCAAGTGAAGTTATAATTCACTTGCTTGCTTGAAGTGAGTGAGGCAAGGAGCAGCAGCCTGTGCAGGTACTTTTCTTTTAACGGACGCTAAAACCTCTCTCGCGTCTTCTCAGGTGATTTGATTCCATACCTGGAAACTTTTATGACCTTTTCCTCTAACTAGGCAATATCCCGATAATGGCTCCTCTCTTTAGTTTTCAGCCAGCAACAAAAACTTACCCTCCTCCTCGTCCCCCCCCCCTCCCTCTCCAACGCCTAACTTGATTTGATTTATAACAGCTTTACAATGCATCTGTTGCACACTTAAACTGGGTAATATCGCAAATAACCCGGTGACAGCGGCTGAGTACAGTAGACCATATCTAATGAGTCTCCCATCGTGAAAGTTGTCCTGTCAGGATTCCCCAAAGGGACGGTCCGGGGGTAAAAAGAATGAAAGATTTAAAAAGTGGAACCCAAAAGGAGCAAGAGGAGCTCATTAGAAGTCGCAGAGGAGTTTGAACATGACAAGACAAAGAGACCCTGCCGACCCGCGGCGCACACCTGAATTTTGAATGACATTAAAGTTTCAGTCCTGTCTGCCATTTTTTTTTTAGCAAAGACAGTTTTAACTCATCACCTCTAGTTATAAATGATTGATGTTTTAAAGAAGTAGGCACTAAATTCCAGAGTTTTCGCCAAAGGACACGCAGACACACGAAGCTTCTCACACCATTGCAAATGGAGATATGCAGAAGCCTCTATGGTGCTTTGCTTAATCAAAAAACATTTTTAATAGAGATACTGATGTAGAGACACTGCAAATTTTGGTGGTACGATGCCAAGTCAATACAGAATCAGTACAGTCGATACTGATATTGATACCGATACTGATACTTCCTATGTGATGCATCGTCAAACTTCGGACTATTAGGTGTTTTTGTAGTTTCCTTTGAACTATTCTGTTCAAACCTCCATTATTTGAACAAAATGTATAGATATCTACAAAATATTCAATTATCATATTAAGATGATTAGCATGGATTTTTTCCCCTAAATAATTAAAGTGCAAAAAAAAAAAAAAGTCATTTGAGAGCAAATCCGAAAAACTGCGGTGTGAAAATATTGCATTTTTGTGTACATTGAATATCAGCTTATTGTTATTTGAAGTTAATTATTTTAAGGGATTACAGATGTAAAGTTATAAAAACTCTCAAATCACACGATTAATTCATGTTGGGTTTGATCCCTGAGTGGACAGTTGAACAGTCCTGTGGAATATGACAGAATGTGATGCATTACCAAATCAAAATAACCAACAGGCAACCTCCTGATGGAGGATATTTATTGGAGAGCCATCAAAACATATTTTAGGAGCAGCGTACAAAATGATTGTATTACGGCAAAATGTTGCGCTGACAGGTACGGACTGGACGTCAGGTAGCACAGTGGTCCCCAACCCTGGTCCTCACGGACCGCTGTCCTGCATGTTTTTGATGAGTCCGGACTCCGGCACAGCTGATTCCTATGATTGCATCACCTCCTTTGCATTCAATCATATCATAAAATATTAGGTATGAAATGGAGGAGGCCTTTAATGTTTCACCTTAAAAGGTGGCAACCTCAGCGGTTGGCAGAACACTGACGCTAACGCCGAGCGAAGACAATCTGACAGAGTAAATCATCTTGAATCTCTTAGCTAACGCGTAAACAGTCTGTAAAAACGAACCTGAAGACGCAAAAAAAATAAATAGATCCTCCAACACCACATTGGTTTGGCAATGTGTATATGCGAACGGAGCATTAAAATAATTTATAGGCCTCAGTATAATGTTAATTGTCATTTAACAACATTTGCCAGTCCTATTTTAAAAGCATATTAAAGTTTACGCTTGTTTAGTTTTACAGCACTTTCTGCGAGCGTCGAGTTTATCCACCATCTGGGATTTTGTCGATCTATTCATTCTTATATATGTGTGTTAAATTAATCTACTAAGGGAACACGGAAAAACACCAAAGTATCCCATTTGCATTTTGTTTCTAATTAATTAGGATTTGATCTTATGTGACTACATCAAGTATGAAGCGTAGTTATTTTTACCCAGACATTTGGGCTCAGGGAACCAGCGGCACCAAATCCACTGGTTAATAACTGAGAGGAATCTTTTTTTTTCCACCATAACATGCTAAAACAGATGAAATGGGAAAAGAAGGGAGGGAAAAGAACTTCAAGCTGTGCAAAAACCCGAGAGTAGTCGCAGCACGTCTTGTGGATAGATGTCCCCTTGCATGCGCCATGGGATTACAGGCTCGCATCAAACCTCGCCTTAAGCTACAACCTTTGTTCTCTGATATCAAACCCATGCGGTTGTGCTGTATGGGATCAAAATCTGGGAGTAACATTGATATTCAGACAAAATAGCAGCAGTGGCCTTTGAAATAATCTTTTTCCGTGCAAGACCATCCATTTTCATTCCAGATGCACTATATTAGGACACACTATATCACAGGGGGGGAATTCAATCGATGTTCCCTTTGAAATCCACCCCAGTAAAAAAAAAAAATCTACTTTCCCTCAACTTGCTAGGCATTATGGTGATCTCTGGTTTATGTGGGAATGTGTGCGTGTGCATGAGGATGACATAAGTGTGGTTTGTGTGTGCGTTGTAGTAAATCGTAACAGATTCCTCCCCGGGTGGGACGTGAGGACGAACCGATGGGAGAGCGATGGAGGGGGATGAAGGAGCGGAGACGCTCACTGAAACATTATTCAAATGACGCTCCGCTGGTTGTGCTTTACAAAAAGACAGAAAGAAGAACTCATCTCCAGAGATTTCAGTAAAGCACAACTCACATCAGCCCTTAGCCTAGTATAATTTTGAGGTGAATTAAAAATCCTAACTAGTTGCTACCAGATTTCAGAATCACAAATTGTGTTCTAAAGCTGATGTTACCAAAGTTCAGGTCAGGAAGCCATTGGGTGTCGCAAATCGACAATTCCCGAAATCCTTTTCAGTAAGGTAGTTTAACAAAAATTAAAAAAAAAAATTATGATGCACTTGTTACTGTGTTCTAACAGATATTATCGGTTATTTTTGTGCTGCACATTTCTTGTCTGTCACCATTTTATTTTCTTCTGAATACTGAAAAATTACCTAAAGCACTTAAAGTGGTGGAGTTTACTTGCTCAACAACATCTTTAACTCTCTGGCAGTCTTAAGGGACAGAGTATGCTGTGTGTGGTGTAGAACACTGACCCAGCGTGCGCTTTTACCAGCTTTTTTGTGTGTGTGGTTTTGGGAACTGACAGTCTGACGGGACAACCCCCCCACCCCGCCACTTCCCCGCTGTCTGACCATGACATCTGCTGCGTTCCTCCTGAGCTTCGTGCTAAGGCCACGGCAGAGTTAATAGGTCCACAATTCAAGAACTACTTCCTGTTGTACCTGAAAACAAAGACTTTCCAACAGATACTTATTCACGTCATCAAGCACCCAACTGAGCATTTGAGGTATTCTAACAGTCCTTACAAATTAGTCACATCCTGTGAGTCACCGTTTCATACTTCAACTGGGCACCCAAAACACTGCCTCATAAATAAATTAAAAGTGGTGAAGATTGCTTTATTGCCCCCTATCATGATTGTTTTTCATCAGTCTCAATCGGGATCTCTAGGATCAAAGGTCCCAGAATACCATGGCAAAGTTACATTGGCATTGCTTGATTCCGAAGGGGTCCTGGTCATGGTGAAACCCTTCTTATCAAGGGAATCATCCGCTTGCAGGCGGCTGGAGGTGGCGGTCCAACGGGAAGGAAAGAGCCGAGAGAGACGGTGACAAAGGAGGGAAACAGATGAGGAGGAGAGAGGAGTAAGAGTAAGACATAGAGGAGAGAGGAAGGGGAGGGTAGGAGAGGAAGAGGCGAAACATTCTGCAAAGCTGTCGCCTGGACATATTGTACTTTGATGGGTTGGCTTTCATTTTTACTGCCGTTTTTCTTTGCTGTGGAGGAGCAGTATTAAAGTCTTCAATCTGTGCCTGGTATTACAGGACTCGCGGCAGATTGTGATAAACAGCGCTGCGCCTTCCGGGGCACTTCCTCTCCGAACATCTGTTGGAGTATCACACAGTGACAAAAGCAGTGTAATTATAATGCGCCGCCTTACACCTAGCGACCACACAGGACCTCGTAGGGGTTCTTTAAAGTAGGTGCCGTTTTGGCAGGCGAACAGTCAGTCTTGAATGAGGCGTGAGGGTGTGTGTGTGTGTGTGTGGGGGGGGGGTTGTGTTTTTTTTTTTTTTTTGGGAGAATACAAAATTACAAGTGGCTGCTGGTCAGGTTTTTCATGTCGCGCTGTAAAGTTACAGCGCAGTCTTTTACGACCTGAATCATGTTGACACACATGCAGGATTCTGTTACACAATTGGACACACCGACAGTGCAACATCTGTGCAGGTGCAAGACTGTCATTATTTCAGGTAGGAAACCTCCCTTACCTGAAATAAGGTAAGTCAAGGTTTCACGATAGCAGCTATCACCAACAATCCCTCAATAAACAGATTAAAACTTAAGTAATTTATAACCACGTGAGCCGCATTCTTAGTGTTTCCGGTGTTTGTGCATAGAAATCCAAGGCTTTTCCTTTGAAAGGGAATTCTCAGTTTTTCTGACTTCCACTGGGTACATATTGTAAAACTTGAGCACTTGTCCTTAAACCTCGGAACAATCCCACATGAAGCAATTGCCAGTTTCATCATAATTGGCACACCTATGTGCAGTTTGTTCCTGGCTGTCTGGGACTTATGACACGTAGTGCCAAGTTGCAACATCCTCTATCTGCAACATTTCCAGCGACGCCCACGTAGGGCAACGCCTCCGCTCGAGTCCCCGCCAATTAAGTGTTTGCATTGGTAACATTCAGCCGTCTGGAACGTCTGTGAAGGTCTGTTTCCTGCTCCGCTGATTTATTTACAGGTTACTCTAATGATCTGTTTGGTATGTTGAGGCAGACAATTTCTAATTTAGGAGGTATTTGAGCTGCGGTTTGAACTCGATGTGTACTTTGAGAGCACAGCGGTTGGCACACTCCCAGGGCTGGGAGAGAATGGAACATTCTTGACAAGGAGCCAAGTACACTTTTGCAATTGTTGATGACACTATGTTTTCTCAATGAAGGCCCATTTGTCCTGAAGCAGCCAATCTCAACGCAAAAAAAATGTATGACTCAAAGCAAATATATTTGCACAAGACCTCACCAGCTCCCAGCTCCATGCAGAGATGTAATCACATTGTACTTAAGATGTTCTGGAAATTTCATTTTATTTTTTCAAATTTTTCCAAGGGGATGAAATGAAGCCGTCTACCACTTGAAGGCGGTTCAGCCCTCAAATAGGGATGGAAGAACGCATCGTTCTGGAGACACTGCAGCATAAAAAACATACTTGTGATGCGTAATACTCCAAAATAACAATGTAAAAAAAACAACACGACTTTTTTACAGACAAAATTGATATTAAACACGAAAGTAGATTAATTTACACATCATTTATCAAATGATAAATGATGTGTAATTCTGAAGGATTACACATCTTGTGTTGCATTATATTTAGGCTAAATTTCAACAAGACCTAAGGGCTAAAAATATCCATCTTTTAACATTTATTTTTGATTAAAGAAAAAAAAAGATGTACGTGGAAGTTAAGTGTTTTGAATATATGAGATGCCTCTTCCATCTGCTGGAGCTCCTGGAGGCAGCTAGCATGCTGAGGTGAGTTAATCTTCATCAGCGCAGACAGAGAATCTGTTTAGCGTAGCATAATAAGATGAAGTAATCCTATTATTGGGTCGTTGCTGCAACATTTGACCAGCACTTACATTAGTTCTTACACAGTGACGCACACGTGGCTGGATGGCTTAGCTGGGGATCGAATTGTGAAAGGTGATGCGGGAGCATTAGTTACATAAATCTATAAATAGTCTTTTCTAAAACAGTGATGCTACGCAGTGTTTTGACAAGGTTATAAAAATGTTTTATTACCTATGAAACACAATTAAGGTTTATGAATTTTTATTTTTAGTAAATTTTTTAAATGTGATATGTACGCAAGTGTTCACATTTTATGATTTTGTTTGATGTTTGTAAATGTACTTGATTCTTGTAAAGTATCTAAGTGCCATACAAAGAAAATATATTATTATTATTATTATTATCACAATCTAACAAATAATTAGTTTATTTATGTCTAAAACTGGCTTAGCTCAGCTTCCACCTACATTTCAGTTCACACCCACTTCGGTTTATCTCTCTCTCTCTTCTTCTCTTGCGGGTTGCAGTAAAATCCCTCCCTTGTTAAGCCCATGCTGAACACACCTGCAATCACAACACAATAGCACAACAGTAACCTTGCCCAATCCTTTATAAACTATGAGTCAGTCCCCATGATGCAACGGTAAGAAGTGTGCGCAATCTCCGACGAAACAAATGCGCAAGTGGGCGCGGACAGCCAAGTTATGGTCCCAAACCGCTCCTCACAGAGCTGCTGCTCCGCCGGGTTCAGAGGTCAGCGTGTAAAATGTAGAGCGTAATCCGCAGACAAACACGCCCCGCCCTGCGCCGCAGTCATCGAGGTAAACATCATCTCATGACGAGTCGCGATTTCATAAATGCTGATGAGCCGGGAGCGGGTGACTCGCCGGGCCAGCGGTTATTGCCGTGCTCCACGTCTGGCCCCTCATTGTTCGAAACGGGAACGCCCGTGATTAATTCAGTCGCACACTCAGCTGCTACTTGAAAACACGGTGTGTAGAGGGATTACAGTCAAGCTTGCTGGCCCGGTGGCTGCAGGCCAACGACGGGAGATAGATATAGAAATGGAGAGAGAGAGAGAGACGAAGAGGAGGAGGTGTGAAGAGGAAAAAAAGAGAAAAACTCAGAGGTAAAAGGAAGATGTATAAGAACCCCCACAGTGAATGAGACTGCCTACTTATCAGCTGTGAGCGTGATGTGCAAACAGAGGCCTTTCAGGGCTGCCAGGCACACAATAGCTTTGTTTGCTATGCAATAGAAACCAGTTGTTCGCTGCTGAGTCAATATTTACTGCCTAATGGAATGTGTGCTCTGCTACTAGCCCTGTTCAACATCAGATTGGAGGAGGGACTTCTTACCTCCCCTCTCTGTCTTTATCAACCCCCCCCACACACACACACACACCACCACCCACCCACACACACACACACCCATTGCCATCATCCTGTCTCCCTCTTCGTCCTTCCCTTGCCTCCGTTATCTGACCCTCCCCATCATCTCATTCTACGCTCCTTTCTGTCCCCCTTGTGGATCCGGGGTTCTCCCCTCTCCTCGCCCTTACACTGAAAAAAAAAAAACAACAATGCTGCAATTTCACCAGTATGGTTTCTGTAGCTGTTTTTAGTAGGGTAGAGTTGAACCACAGTTTCTAAGAAGGAAGTTCAGGAAAAAGACTGCTGGTTCAACTCCAACAACCCTTTCAAATGTACCCATGTGGCCAAAGTAGTTACTTAGTTTACGTTTGTTTTATGTTTCCTCAATCTCCTGTTTCATTAAATAAAAAATGTCGTTTTGGTCTTCGGGTTTGTTCTCCATGACTAAAAAATTGAAAGAGTCTCTTAATTTTTACCCATATCAACCTTTCTATTCTCTGTTAGTAAGCAAAGTAAATAATATTCTAATTTCTGCCTTTTCTTCCTATGGTACAATCATCTAAAAAAAATAAAGCTCCAGCAATGCATTTCTACACATTTTTCATTTGATCACCAAATAAGTCTGGTTGCTAAATATCTTTATTGTGACATACGAACAATTAATCTGATTAACTGCCACAACTTTGAATATATTAATAATACGTCCATGCATTCATCCATCCATTCGATGTCTAGACTCTTGCACAGCCTTGGGCCTACACCGAAAATAAATGTTTCTATGAATCAACTTAAAAGAAAAATAACCGAATTTGTTGCAGCTAATTTGATTGGGTTTTTCTCAAACTATAATTCTGATTTGGATAATAATGAAATCAGAATTACTGCTTCATTAATGTTTTTTAAGCTGGTTCAAAAAATTTTTTTAATTTCTGTTTTTAAAATGAGAAAAAAATATGTAAACACAATAAGATGGTGACGTCAAAGCAAACGTATAGTGCCTCGTCTTGGCACAGCCAAACACTGTTAATGCCACACCTTTGATCCCGGTATACACTGATGAAGAGAACACGGCTCCAACTTAAGAAAAGAAAAAAAACTGCATTAATTGGTCACAAGTAATCAAATTAAGTTTATTTGTGACGTTTATTAAATTGTCATGATAAACAAACATAAATAAAGTGAGTTTGGTGAGCTTCATTCAGTTACAAATGACTAATTAGCGCAATACTTTTAACTGTGCCATGTTCTTAAAAGATAATAAGCTAATTTTACCCTGTGCGCGGTCCAGCAGGGTTGGACTGACCCAGCGTGCGCTTTTATGAGGTTATTTTGTGTGTGTGGTTTCGGGAACTGACGGTTTGATGGGACTGTGACGTCTCCTGAGCAGCGACACACATTAAAGACGTGACTAAATCCCCTTCGTTTCCCCGTGTCGGACACCCGTGTAAACATAACTGAATATTGACGTCACAAACTAATCTAATTGAAATTTAAATAATTGAAATGGTCCGTAATATTTGATGCTCTCCACAATTCCTTTCTTTTTTTTGCAGTGTATCAATCTTTCTTCCCATCTTGAGTCAGTCACATATCTCTCCTGCATCAGCAGCCCCGTCTCACCAAGAGGCTGGGAAGCAACGGCGAAAACAGAGATCACTTATCAGGTAGTGCAACAAAGGAAATTCAGACTCTTGATTTTTTTTTTTTATTACCAGGGAAGCAAAAAAGTGATAAAAGGAAAAGGGAAAGAAAGAGGAGCTGGCAACGCTCTGATTCGGTCCGAGGCACTATAACGGAGAGCGTGAGATAGCTCGGCAGTGAGATCACCAGGCTAACAGAATGATCCCTTTGTCCCAGAGCTTGTTGGGAGGCTGCGAATGCGATACATGTGGTATTTACACCGCGGCTTGTGATAAACTGCTGCTTAATCACGGCCTGTCCTCCCAAAGGTGCCTCCGCCAGAATGCCTTCCTGGCTGACTCTTCGGCCTGTTTTCACTCGGCACCCTCTCAAACTAACACCTTCACTCAGGTGTGGAAGGACGGATGAGGTGGGCGCACATGTCCAAACCTTTTAATACCCTCCCAACACCCTTCGATCAGCCAACCCGGCCATCCGTTCCCTTAAGTATCGGTTCCTCACAGCCCAGAGGATTACTGAGGCAGGGACAGTTTGTGGGAGTGACGGTATGACAGAAAGGGGGTTAGGAAGGGAGGAGAGGGTTTCCATAGTGACACCAGGGCAATGAAAAGATTGAACCAGTGGAGTGTGCGGTGGGTGCCGGGGTGTGTGTGTGGGTGTGCACGTGGGTCCAGCTCCAGAGCTAGACACAGTGGAACCATTCATGATCTACTATCTGGCCCCCTGTGGCCTTCACTCTTAAATCTGAGCTGGCTTAAAGAGCTCGCATCCCTGCAGTGGTCTTTAAAATTTAAATCCTCAGCCCCACATGGTAAAGAGCAGAGGAGGACGTTTTTACACTGAAGTGCAAAAAAGGTATTCACACCCCTTAAATCTTGTTTTATTTTTTTGCATTTTGCCGGAATATGACAGCAAACTTCTATTTATTTCACTGGAATTTTGTGGGACATTAACATGCGGTGCGAGATTGCGAGAAGGAAAATGACACATCAAATCGTTGTCTACTGTTCTTTTGCAACGTTGAGACACCACCACAGAACTGAAAGGAGCGACTGCGATTGTTTTCTCAAGTTATTTCAAAATATTGTACTTTAATATATTGTACTTCTTGTATAAGAAGTACAAATAGACTTGTACTTTTTGTAAAAGTCTAATTAGTCTGTGGCCTCGTAGATGCCGGTGTTTGCAAAATTTGGAGATAGCTAGCTTAGAAACCAACCCATGCCTTCTTCCTCCTTAAGTGTTTGTTGATTTTCTTCCAGTTCTAGTGGCCTTTATTTGAAAGCGTTAAGACAGGAAAGTAGGTGAAGAGAGACAGACAGGAAAGACATGCGGCAGAGGTCACGAGGCCGGGAATCAAACCTGCGATGGCCGCGTCGAGTACTAAGGCCTCTTTATGTGGGTTACGCTCAACCCCTGCACCACCACAGCTCCCAAGTGTTTGTTGATTTGATCAAATTGCTGACTTTGCCTGAATTCACGCCACATGACTGTGTTTTCTCCTACACTAAAGCGGACTTGACAGTGCACAAAAGTATAGATGCCAACAGTTTTTCTGGACATCCTAAGCTACGTATATGATGGTGGGGCATTTTCTCCAGAAATATTCATCAAAATGCAATATTTGATTGCATATGAATGTTAATATTCTTACCTTGTAAAAAGTGTTCGCTGCAAATCCACAAATACCCCAGGAGCTGCCAAGTCCTTGTGTTTGACGACTGCAATCATCGGCGTCTTCTTTCCTCGTTAAAACGTTTACAATAAAATGACAAGTTTGGTTTGCATCCTTGTCTGTTTATGCAGCACAAATGTTTGACTTTTTATGTGTCAAAAACTGTTGAAAGGTATTTAACCTTTTTTTTTTTACACTTTACACTAATGTACTACTTTGTTGCTCTACCACAATATTATGTGAAATCGAGAGTATCCCTACCACGCAACTCAATCCACTCTGCTCCTTCAGACTAGTCAGCAGCAACTAGCAAACACCTGGAGGAGCTGCACATCTGCTGAACTCATTATACAAGCTATATTTATCAATGCAACGCTGGTAAAAACTTTGTAAAAAGTTTAGCAGAGGAACGACGTTGTGATAACGTCCCGAAGGCGTTTGAAAAGTTTCAGAAGACGCGGGCGTCTTTAAAGAGACAGAGCTCCAGTTCCACGGCATTAAATTACAAAATCTAATTTCTTTTGATATATATACAACATCACACAAAAATACTGAATACTGCTCCTTTAAAACGCATTCGGGTGTGTGATCCAGTAAAACAAAACGTGGAACGTCTCAAAGGGTATGAATATTTTTGCGGGGCACCGTGTTATTCCAGTACTATTCGATGTATTCAGCCGTCCCCTCCACCCCTGATGCATTTCTATTCATTGACTTTTAGCAAAGCGATGAGGTCGTATTTAATTCTCCTGTCATGAAGAAGACAAATTGATGGCTCTGAGTAGTGTTTGTTAATGGTTTCACGCTGTCCGAAGCACAAACAATTAGCAGGGGACGTATTCATTGTCTCCAATTATCCTTTCTGCTCGCAGATTAAACGTTTTCATAAGTCTGGCGGCTAAACGAGCCAAATCCTCATAACACAGAGGCATGGCATCTGTCTGTATTTTTCTTTTCTTTTTTTCTTTTATACCCAAGTCTCTTTGCCGCCATTGTCGTCAGCTTTTTGCACCACGCCGTGAGCGATAGCCATCAATATTATTTAACTAGGGCAGTTAGGGGCTCATCTAATCGCCTTTTAGTGCCATTTTCCACTGAACTTGACCTTTCGCTCAGTACCCTCACTGTGGCCGCGTGTGGTCAGAGCGCATTTAACGGCAATTTGTCAATGAAATGACTTAAAACGTGTGCAGTTTGAGTAAAGATCCCCTCCTCACTGCCTGCCCTGAGCACACAGTACAAGGGGGATAATTTTCAAAGGGGTCTTGATTGTGCGGAGTCTACGGTAATGAAAAACCGCCGCCTCTGATAGGGTTGGTACTTAATGAAGACAGTAATGTGGGCGCAGATGCCTTTAAAGAACTAGCGTCAAATTAGAGCTGGAATCGTCAATCCGGTGTAATACCTTGAAGAGTAATTTAAAGATAAGACAATTTCTCATTTGGCAAGTAAAGTTATTAATTATGGCTTTTTGGTAAGAATCTTAACAAGGTCCTTAGTATGCATGTGAAATGTGGGACTGTAAAATAAAATTGACATCATTAAGTTATTATGTGGTAGATTACATCTATGTGCTCTCAAAAGGTCCCAGAGAGTTGAGCCGATGATTAAGTAGCAAAATGAAAATGCGAGATTGAATCGGTGACAGCAGACACTGCAGCAGCCACTCTGCAGGCTTTACCAGGTGTGGAGCTGCAGGGTCTCCAGATGAACGGGAAACAGAGACATTTTTTAGTCGTCCGAGTGCTAAAGCAGTCAGTTTTGAGAATAGAGATTTTGTTTGAGGAATGCCACAGCTTCTCAGAAGTAAATACAGTATATACAGTATATTAAAAAATTTCACATTAAGAAATATGTACACTTGATGTGTACATATAGACAGTTTGTTTGAACTATCCACAAATTTGAGACTGACGGCCCTCAGTTTTGTAAACTGCACACAGTGATGTACAAGTTTTTCTTTTTACCTTATTTAATCCTTATTATCAATTTGATTAATTGTTACAAGAGTAAATATCTTTCATTCGGCCCGCAATGAATCTTGGGATGGAGTGGACGGAAATGGACACTATAGAAATCCAGGGGAAAAGAAGGATGCATTTAATAATAATAATAATAATAATAATAATAATAATAATAATAACCTATATTGAACAGATAAAAACCTCACTGAGACCTACAATCTCTCCTTCATGAGGAACCTTGCAAGGTAGCATCCTGCAGTGATGCTACCTTGCAACGTTTTAACATTCCTGCAGTGACATATATGTATTTGTGTATGGAGAATTTTTCATCCTAACTTAAACAAATAAGTAAATCAAAACAGTCATTCATAAATATTACAGTTGAAGCCAGATATTACCAATTTTAAAAAATTGCACACTTTTCTTTTCTTCTCACGGAAGAAAAGGGGATGGTTGAAATAAAAGCTGTTTTTGAAAATATTTTCTGTCATTTGTCATTTCTATTTTAGCAAAGTAACGGGAAAAATAGTTGGAAATTGGATTTAGTGTAGAAAATAAAGTTTGTAACTGAACATGGCAAAGAGTTTATGATGCAAGAATACCTTTGAAAGGCACAGAATAAGTTTGATGTTTTGGTGATTTCTCTCTGTCTTTTCATGCACATTTAGTTCATATATAAAAAAAAAAAGTTTATAGCGATAGGAAGCAGGTGTATATTTTATCAATGGCAAGATCTGCCCACAAAGGTAGACACCTGGCCGCTACCGTCGAGGGAAAATGTCTCTTCTGCCTTAAACTTTAAGGGGTTGTCTTTAGGGAGTTTAGGTGAAATTTTTTATTTACATGGTTTCTTTAAAACAGGCTTGTCAAAACATGTTTGCCCTTCTATAAAATCAACTGAAAAGCTTTTGTTACCATAAAAGGGATCAAACTTGTCTTATAACACATCTGGAAAGATGTACAAATCTGGTTTGTACATCTTCCCCAATGTACCAACCTTTCCATAGGAAAGAAACTGATAGTCAGTGGGAAATTTCAGCTTCCACTAATATCTTTATGGTTTTGGTGATGAGCTCCAAGTCTTTCACTGTCTAGACTGTTTTTCAGATTCAGACCTTATTCAAGATCGTTCTAAAACTTTAGTAAACTTTCCAGTAAGAAGAAACATCTGGTAAAATTAAAAGGTAGACCAAATTCTGTCAGCCTACCAGCAAGCCGGCGCTCATTTGAAAAGGTTTGTGCCCTCAAGTACCAAGTACAGAGAGGTTTTTGTTAGTTTGTCCTCTGGGGAGCACGGAAAATTACACAAACTCTATTGCGCCCTGCTAAAGTGGATCTTGACTACTTTTGTGTCTCGACAAAAAGGCTGACTTTGGCACGCCTGGAGCCGTGCAGGTACCGTGGCGGAAACCTTCAACCTGACACAGCAAGGCAAAGCAAAGCGTCGTTTAGAACAATCTAAAATGCAGAGCTCCTTTGTTGGCACTTATTTTACAATGAAACAAAGATGAATGTCTCCCTCGCCGGTAGTGGTTTTGTCAATACGTTTTCAAATTTGGCCTGATGCAAGGCAACACAGTGGCATTAAAAAAGAATGCCAAAGAAAAAAGAACAATGCTTCAGCTCCACTGCCTCATGGCGGGTTAAATGGAGCGGAGGGCAACTAGCAATTCTCCAGCAATCCCTCTCCTCTGTGCTGCCGCAGGTTGTACTTCCCCCCCCTCCATCTAAAACCTATCGCTTCCCGGTGTTCCGGCTTAAAGATTTACCCTGTGGGGTCCCGACAGGCTGGAATAAAACACAAGTGGATGCGGCAAGTTGCCATGGAAACTTAATAAACCAGCAGTTGTAGTGAGCGACGGAGTCGACTAGAGTACCCAACGAAGCGTGTGCCTGAAGGAAATAAATTGAATGCCGTGGAGGGGAAGGGGACAGAGGTGTGTGTGTGTGGGGGGGGGGGGGGGGGGGGGGGGGGGAAGAGCCAAGAGGGACTGCGTGTTATTGTGAAATAACCTTTTAAGTCGGAATTAAATATTTTGTCAGAGAGTGTTCGTCTCTGAGGTCCCCGCCGGTCCCTCCCCGCCTCCCTCTCTGATGTGCCTCAGGAGGTCTCGAGGTTAAACGACTGTCTGTCTCGTCACGAGGTCGCTCCTGGTTGACTGGGCCGCCTTCTGCCGCGTGTCGCAACAGGGTGACCGGGGGACGCGCGGACACCTCGTCTCTCCTTCCTTCATAAAAATCACCCACAGCTGTCATTGCTTTTTGACCAGCAGGCTGTTACGGCACACTGGTCTCTGGGGTGCGATTGATGCAACTTTGCCTGTCAAACTGCCGAAGACTCGAACACGCCATCTGATTGCCTAGGATCACTTATGCCGCCTTCATTAACCGCCGATCTATCATTAATTATCGGCTCCTGGCATTTATGTAGCGGTGGGGAGATAGATAGCGGGTGGTTTGGGTGAGGGGTTGCTGATTGAGCCAATCTATAATGACTCACAACAAAGAAGGTCCCTCTTAACTTTTTATTTATAAGCTGAGCCCTGTATGCCACTCGCCAGAGGTGTTGTTCATTTGTCTAGCTAACCCGATAATACGAGTCTTCAGAGCAGCTGGAAAACAGCTTTATCTTCATTCTGCAGGTCTCTCAGGGTCCTTCTCCATATGTTTCTGGACAGCCCGATGATCATCTCTCTAACTCCACAGGCTTCTGTTTTTCTCTCTCTCTCCTTTTAAAGAAACAAATTAATTCCCCTTTGAGGGCTTAAGGCTGCAACTAACCAATGCATGCTTATCTGAATGTGTGTCTAACCTGAAGTTGAACTTTAGGTTTTAAACACAGTAGGTTAGCTATATGGTCTGGAAATGCCTGGAATTTGACTTAGGTATTTCCAAGATCTGGATAAGTATGGGAACATGGTTTTATTGACCCGTCTATTAGTCCATCAGTCACTTGCAAATCACAATTTGATTGTCCATCCATCCGTTAATGTTACTGCCTATCCTTCATCCATCCAGCCATCAAATCTATCTACCTGCCATAAACTTCAGGTGAACCTTTGCATTTATACTAAATTATCTGAAGTTTGGCAATTTCACAAGGAAAATATTTACTCTAAAATAAGCAAAGAGTCATGGCTAGGCTTATCCTAACCTCTTAGGATTACTATGTTAGAAACCCTAGTGTTACTAGGGTTTACTAACCCTACTAATGTAGTAGGGTCAACCGTAGGGTTAAGTTTTAGGGTTACGGGTAATGAAATAGTAATGAATAGTAACTATTACTGGTTCATTACTGGTGAACTATTTGGTTATCTGGTTTTTACATTACATGACGAAGATGCTGCCAAAACAAAGAAGGAAACATTTGATCCCAGTTTTAAGGACAATTTCTTAGACATACTTACAGTGACAGTGCCTCCCATAAAACTGCGACTTCTTCTGGTCAATAAATCATCAGAAATCCTTGGCCTACATGTGCCAAGAAAGGGCAGTGTAACATCTTGCTTTTCTCTTTATGCCATTCCTGTCTCCCCCTGGACCTGACACTATTTACAGCTTTTAAGATGCTCAAGCCACCAAAATATAGCGTTGTTTTATCTTTAGACAAGTCGATAAGACAGCATATTGGTTTTCTGCTAAAAGCTACGGATTCTGCTGCCTGTATTGACTCATCAGTCGGGGCAGTTCAGGCTACAGCCCAGGGAGGCACACACACACACACCCCCCACGCACACACACACACCGTCTTCAGCTTGCTCACAGCATTTCATTTTCTGTGACTCACCTGGCAGAGAGAAAGATATTAAAAGTACGAACAGGGATCAGACCTTGGATAACACAGTGTAACAAGAAAGGGTCGCGAGCAAGACTGAGAGAAGTGAGACGCGGGATCAGAGAAAGAGAGAGAGTAAGAGCAAGGCAGGGGAAGCGGAGCAAGCCGTGCAATGAACAGCCCTCTGGTGCGCTTTATCCTGCATTGTCACACCCCGTTATCCCTGCTGTCTTCTTGATATTTAGTGACAAAGCCAAGATTAGGGCTGCCTACCTATCACTGCTCTCCTCGTTCAACCCCGCCGAGCACAAGCAGCCACAGTCAGGAACCTTCTGCTGAGAGCTTGATGAAAGCAAGCACAAGAGTTGGAATCTGCAGGGTTTCTGGGCTGAGATGGGGGGTCACCGTCAAGGCCATAGACAACCTCGTTACGATTTTTTTTTTTTTTCCCTACCCGGGTCACAGCGGAAATGGGAGCTGGGCGGGTTTCATTGAAACCTCGGAGCAGGGTTGTGTCCGGTTGTTTGGTGGTTGACAGAAAATGACCTTTGTGTATTTTAGCCCTCAGAGGTTATTACAGTTTCAGTCACTGGGAATTTGAAAAACACTGGCCTCCACTGGATCTCGGTTGGGCAGTTTATTATGAACGAGAATGACATAAACAGAGACATCCGAATTCTCAGGAAATCACAGAATACGGCCAGATGGAAGGCTGTAACAAGATTTATGACATGAGATCTTGCAATATTAAAACGCCACCGCTTGTTAGCAAATTCTTTCTTGGAAAGCAATATTCAGTTGCTGTCAGGATGTGACTTTGTCTGGTGAAGTAAGCCATTATTGCGTGCCCAGGATATGAAGTTGAGTGTTATAAGCTCGACTTCCTGCTGTACCTGTGCTAAGGCTCTTATCTTGAAGTGGGAAGGAAGACGTTATTGAGGTTCTCTGTCGTAAAGCAAAGTCAACTAAAAGTGAATGCAAACTAGGATCATAACAGCGTGCAAGAAAGAGGTGCTATGACGTATACCGTAGCTGTGCTTCCATTACAAATGGGCAAACTTTGTTGATATTTCGTTAATGTCGAAAAAACACAACTTGGCAATTGCAGTGTTTCCATTAAGTAACATATGTAGCTAAAATCACATGTGAATAAGTTTGTTCACTTCAAAAGTCATTAACAAACATGCCACACCATCATCCTCCTAACACTTTGTGTCATCTTCGTTATTTTTTCCAATAGTGGTCCAATTGTTGATCATGTGACCTGTGTGATCCGTTGCAGTTAGGCGAAATACATTATTTTCTATACGACCAAAAAAAGCACTTAATTCTAGCACAGAAAAACTTTTTTTTGAAAAATGTGTTGTGACAAAATTGCTGTGATCCCATTAAGCAAATTTATTTTCCCAATTTCAATTTGTGCAGTTTTAAGGTAAATGGGAACGAAGCTTGTTACCTTCAGTCCTCATGGAAATCTAAAACAACTTTGCAAAATTTGGCTTTGCATCATAGTCTTATGTGACGCCTTGAAATTGGCCTCTGCCTCTTTAAGGACCTCCTACCTTTTCCAATGCATTTCCTTCAGCATGTCATCACATTAATAGTGGTTCCCCTTGCCATCCATTGATGCTGTTTGCTCTGCAGTTCCACCAGGTGTTTGCCAATTGCTCCTGCTGCTAGTTTGGTGGAGCTACGTGGGGAACGGGCGGTTGGGGGCGGGGGCTGCTCTGGCTGGAGCTCGGCTTTGGGTAAATACGCGGCACATTGCAGGAACAGGCATTAAGGCACCCCTGAATGGCCGCCGTGAGAGATTCAAGCATTTCTCAAACATGAATGAATGAATGAATGAAAGCAAGCCTCCAGATATGTTTTTGATGAGGGAATAACATTATAACATGACACAAAGCTCAAAAAAGTCAGTTTTGCCTCTATTCCCTCTTTAAATATTTACATGAGTCAAGTGGAGCCTTTGACACACATTGGTTCATGTTGCTTAAACGTGGAGAACTGAACAATTTGCTAGGTTTCAGAAAAAAAATACTTTGCCTTGAATTTTTTTAATAGAACAAGCTTGTAAAGGACTCCAGAGTGACGTGTCTTAAAACATTTATTGCCACTTTTATTGAGTTTTTTTTTATATAGAAAATTGGAGGGGTGTAATTTTTGATGCCAATGTAAGTTCCCATTAACAATACTTGGCAGAATATCCAAATACAGCCTCAGCCACTTCATTGGTATAGTGGCATTTTGGGTTCTTGCTAGAAGACACGAGATACAAATGATTTATAAGCAGTAGGCGAAAATAGTTGGCCAACCATAATCCACTAATGATGTTAACATCTCCACAGAGTTTACTACTGGTGGCAACACTAAAGGTCAATTTTAGAGATCCTGTAGAACCAGAACCCTTTTCTAGTTAGAATCTGACTTATGCTGACCAAATCTGAGCCAGATATTTCTGTGAACAACAAAAATACTTTAAATGTGAAAAGGGAATCTAACTGACCAATGGAACTAGACAACACATGCATATTATCTTACTGCAAATAAATATACCTTTGAAAAAGAAATTTATTGTGCGTTTAGTTTGATACTGATACTAGTGATGGTAATTTAAGATGTAATCCCTGAAAATGGGATTACAGAAACAGACACTTTGCATTTGAATTTAGTTATAATAGATTTATACAGCTGTATAAAAGTAGCGGAGAATACTCAGAAACAGAATTTTTGTTATTGTTCTAAATGCATATGTTGTTGGTCACTGTGGTTTCTCTGCTCGTTTTTCTCTCTTTCTGCAGGTGTAGAAGCAGACGTCTGGGATACTGTCTTGTAACGTCTTTTTCCTTCTTCTCCTCTATTCTTACCGCAGTTTGATCTTTTTATCGTTTTCCCCCAATCTCTTTTTTATTTTTCCCTGTCTTGTCCATCCCCAGGTTTAATTTAAAGTAAACCCAAAACAAAAATAAATAAATCAACTACGGCAATTCAAACCTTCTGGCAATGCGATAGTAGCCCACATTGGTGTGCACACAAGGGCGCTAACGTAGCAACCCAAAAGGAGGAACTCCTGCAGTTGCCTTTCCATAAACCCCCCCAAATATCCCTTAAACCCGTCTTATTCTTGTGGACCCAACGGTCGTTGTCTGAATGCACCGGTACACCTCTAGTCAGACAAGATAATGCTTCTATAACGTTCTCCGGAAAACTGTTTGCTTCTCGTGAATTATTTAAAAGAAAATATTTGCTGTAAAGCACAATCCAGCAGCAACACACACACACACACACACGCACACACACGCACACACACACACACACACACACACACACACACACGCACGCACACACACACACACACACACACACAAAACATGGGTCTCCAAAGACTTTATTCCATGTCAGTGTGAAGGCATAACACTCCTGCAGTGCTCACTGTGGAGTGCTCCTGTGTTAACCCAGGCAAGAAAGCTATTGAGCTTTCACCACAAGCACGCACAACAGCAGAATTAGGATTCACAGAGCGTGGCTTTACAGGTACTCTTCCAAATGACTCCACAGAGCCCTTCAGGCTACTGTCAGCTAAAACCCTCGCAGGAGACAAACAACTAATATGCTTTTGGTGTTTTACAGCACTGGAGCAGATGGATAAGATATGGATTACGCCGACAGTAAGTCAATAAGACCCAACACCTGGGTTTGCACCGGATTAGTCAATTGTTTCTTGGCTCCTTTTAATAATTTTGCTTTGTGATCCCTCACGAATCTGTTTTCCTGCAGAGCTGCAGACCAGACTATGAAATGGCGTGGGGATGTGATTGCCTGTCAAGCCACGGTAAACAGAGGATGCTCTTTGGAAAGCCGAAGCACCTTCTACCACACAAATCTTCTTTATTGCCAACCCCCTGCCACATGTCCGACGTCCTCTTTGCTTTAAGCTGATGTACGCGCCCACGTCGAGCTCGCCGGGCCGGCTTTGGCTACAACGAACCAACGGCTCCGTCCGAACCAGAGTTCGGCGATTAAACACCGTCCAGTCAAATTTGCGTGACAAGCAGATGCCTTTCATCGCAGCGGGGGATCCGGGGCGGCCCCCTCGCATGCCCACCTGCCCGGAGCGCCGTCTCTGATGTGGCCTGGAATAGCTAATTAGGCGGCGCTGCTTCCAGGCATCCAGCGCGGAACCCTCGACGCCCATCCAGGGACGTTCAAAGATTCCACTTGATCTCGTCATCAAGCCTCGCCGTGTTCGTGGGTTTGTTTTGTTTCGAGTCAGCATTCTTGCATTTGATCCCTCGTCAGCGCAGACAGAGGAGAGAAGGGAGCCGTTCTGGTGTGTTTAACTGAGTTTCAGTCGGGTTTGCGGGCACCTGCTGTGCGCATCACTCCCCATGCTGTACAACTGCAGTCCCAATGAGGGGGGGAAGAGGAGGAAGAGGAGGAGGAGGAGGAGAAACTGAGACAACAAAACATCTTTTTTTATTATTATTTTTGTTAAATGGTGGACTTGTCGCTGCTCATCTGTGTCTAAGCGGCTTGTCATGTTGTTGAGAAAATATTCAGGAGGTGACGGGCTGCACCTCCATTGCTCGGAGCCGCAGGAGGCGCGCGCTTCAAAGAGCGTGTCTGCGTTGCGAGGCTCTCTGGGTGCGCTTTTTGTTAAAAGTAATCCATTTTTAGCTGTTATTCCAGGTTTAGTTAAGAAAAAATACATAAAAAAAGAGAGAGGGGGAAAAAAACATAATAAACTAGGTGGGTGTTTCTTTTACCGCCCTTTTGATAAATATTTCAATACTGAAACAAAGGCAGTCGCCTCTTGTTCACCTGCAAACATGTAAAACGCCTCTTTGTCTCCGTGTCTCCGGAGGTGAGGTGGCGAGTATAATATACGCTCACGGCTGAGGGAAAAAAAAAATATAATACCAAAACAAATACAGTGCCTTGAAAATGTATGCATTCCCCTTGAACTTTGTCACATGAACTCACAGTAGAATAACAAACTTCAGCACGTTTGGATTTTGTGCAAGTACAACAGCTTTCTCCGCAATTGTGAAGTAAAAGCAAAGGGCTACGTTGCTTTTAAAGGTTTCTATTAAAAATATACAAAATTGCAGCGTGCATTTGTAATGTACCCTTAAATAAAATCCCGTGCAGTGAAGTGTCTTTACGGATTGGAGCTGCAGGGGACGTTAAGGCTCTGCGGAACAAAGTTTCGCAAGAATACAAACACTTGAAATGTCCTGTAAAAATGCCTGCAACAGCCTGTTAGCAGTTTAAACACCAAATATATCTCAATAGTATGCAGTAACACGCACAGTGGAAACCATCTTAGCACTACGGGAGAAGCTAATAGTCAAGGAAAAGAATGGCGCTGCTGCATTGACGGTGGCTTGTCAACGAGCATGGCAATCTCGGTGACTCAACTTCCAAAACTGCGTTTTCTTTCAAATATTTCAGATATGTGGTACGAAAAAAAATCCACGACTGGTTTTTTAATAAATAATCAGGAGTTACATTCAGTCCGTGAATATAAAGCGAAAACCATGAATCATTTCCCCCTCTGCTGTACCTCTATCAACGGTGTACTGGACTATCGGATAAAGTTCCAACAAAATACTTTGAAGTTTAATGTAAAAAAAAAAAAAAAAGAAGAATAAGAAAGAAACTCATGCGGCATGAATAGTTTAGCCAAGCACTAATATATATAAGGGGTAGGCAGACGGGGAGCACACCGCAGTCAACACAAATGGGAATTATTAGTTATTCGTGGTGCATTCGGCGGGCATGTCTGCGAGCTGAGGTTGGTTAATATACAGCGCTTTCCATAAGTCAGGCAGGGCGCCTCACCCTTGATGCCTGTGAACCTGCCTCTCTGTTCAGCTTTCCCCTTCTGACTTTACCCTCAACTTTCCATTTTCACACCAAATAGATGGAGGGAAGGGAAAAAAAAGTATTTTTATCAAGAGAATACAAATGAGTCAGTAATGACGAGGAATCTGCTCGTTGTCAGTAAGCTGAAACGTCTTCCCCCCGCCCCCACCCATCCGCTCTCTTTAATGTCTACCCGCGTTTGGCAAAAAGCATATGTCGGACCTCAAAACTGGGGGTGGTTGGAGGGTCGGGGGGGATCATCAGTCGTGACATGCCATTAGTGCTCAAAAGGCCAATTAGAAAAACCTACGAGGCACTCAAGAGTCACTAAACGACAGACTTCGATTGGAGTTTGACCTCGGCGCGATTTGCGTGCACAGCTAAGCATCAAATAATAGATAGAGGATCTTTAACGTAATTACGCCTTAATGGACGGCGAAGCCACGCTGTCAAAACATTCATATGCGGGGCCGAGGCGGCGTTCAAGCAGACATGGCAGGACGCATTTATTTCCACGTCAAAAGAAAGACCGAGAGAGGGGAGGACAGATGGAGGAGTGACCGCTCTGGGATGTGAATGGCTCCCCTCTTTGAAAGACCATCCCTCATAAAGCAATTGTGGACCGAGTGCTATCTTAGACTAATTGCTGTGAAAATACCCCCCCCCCCCCTTCCCCGCACCCCAACCCTCTTATATTTAATCATATCCTTGATATTCTGTTGACAAAGCCGGATGAAGATCATTTCCACCACCGTCGCTTCTACCGGTCATATTGGCTCCAGTGTTGACCGAATCCTGCAAGGTGACCCCCAGTAACCGTGGTCAGCTCCAGTCGACTGCATTTAGCAAAGACTTCTTTTTTTTTTTTTTTTTTTTTGTGAAGTCAGCCCCCATTAAGTCAGGAATAATTGTGTGTGTGTTCTCCATGGTGAATATTTGATCTGCTGTTTGCCCTTTGCCGGCCACACGGTGCAGAATAATGGCTCTCTTTGAGCTGCACCAGGCAAAAACCGTCGCCTCCTTCAGCCTCAGTGAGAGGCCAACCCAATTACTCTATCAATTATTAATTCATCATAAAGGTCGTCCCTCCGCTCCATTATCCGCAGCAGTCTGGGCATGCCAATGTCATGAGTGTCAACGGGGCCTTCGGGGTCACAAACCACCCAGACAGAGAACTCCACAGACACTTCAGAGGAGTTCTCTGGCTGTCAGAAACACTGACGATTCCAAAGTGTATAATTCATGCAGATTCTGCAATTTTAATAGAAGAAAATGGGGCAATTCGGGATATTAATCTATTGCAATTAGCATATCGCTAGTGGTTATTTTAAAAAGTCATCAAACCCTAGAAAGAAAAGCTAACTAAAAGCTTTAAGATAGCTTGATGGCAGGTACCAACAATAAAAACACATTTATTGGTCAATAATTATGTTACCAACTCTGTAAAATATGATGTGTGTTCTACCTGTTTAAATTTATGTATAACCCATAGAGCTAATATAGCTAAAAAAAAAAGGCTCTTAAAAGTATTTTTATTACATTTTGTCACAATCCAACTATTTACATTAACTGATTTCATTAATATTTTATTCATAGACCAACACAAATGACTAGTTGTACTTATTTGTAGCAGAATAGCTCAAGGCACTGGGATGGACAGCTTCAGCAAGCCATAATTTTAAAGCTTTGCCACAAATTCTAGAATTAATCTAGGTCTGGGCTTTGACTAGGTCATTCTAACACATAAAGTTTGCATGCTTTGCTCTAAATCATTCTAGAGTTGCGCTCGCTGTATGTTTACGGTCTTGCTGGGAGGCGTCCCTGCCACAGTCCCACGTCTTTTGCGGCCTCTTTCGGCTAGTCGTGCCTTTAACTAGCTCCATCCATCTTCCCATCAACTCTGACTTCAGCACCGCCTTCCGCATAATTGCTCTGCATAACTTCCTGGTACAGAGCATAATTCATGCTTTCATCAATTACAAAATCATTTAAAAGATTTGTAGCGACACAGAAGGAAGTTATCGTTTAAGGGGTGAAATATAATTGGAGACTTTAGAAGGCACGCGTTACACAGAGAACTTTGTTCATATCTGTATCTGGAGAGAAGCTGTGAAATAATTATAAAGTGGGGCATACATCAGGTCACGAAGAAATGTAAATAATTTATATTTCAAATATTAGGAAAAGGTTCCTGATCATCGGGTGATTCAAGGATTCCTCAAACCCACATGAAAGAATCAAAGCAACACTCTAGGGCAGTTTCTTCTTGTGTAGGTCAGTTCTCCAGAGCCTTGCTATTGACCTAATTATTCTATTCAGGTGTGGTGCAGCAGAGGCACATCTAAAAGTTGCAGGGCACCGGCCCTCCAGGACTGGAGTTTGACACTGGAGCTCTAGGGAATAACATTATAACAATGTAAAGCTAAAATAAAAGTCATTTTTACATCATACTTCCCCTTTAATGAACATTAAATACATGAGACAATGACCAAGTGGCTAATTTCCATCTGTGATACCATTGGCAGCTTGACCAATTACGTTGTTTCACATGTGATCAGTGTTGGTTTTTAAAAACCTTTTACTCTTACATCAGGTTGTCAGAAAGGTTTTGTTTAAGCGATTCACCGATGGATTTATTGGGTGAAACTTTCCAAAAATACGATTAATCGTAGTTACTCATAGCTTAGCAACAAGTTAAGCAACTACTTTTTCGCGTCGTCTCAAGTTGGTTGGGATAGCTTCTTTCCCTGAATACACAACATTTACGCAGCTCTAATATTGGGCTGATATATGTATGGTGGCGAATGCATTTTTCTGAGCATTGTAGAGCAGATGATGTGCTTCATTAAACTGCACAATATGTCGCCCACATGGCTTACAGGCCTCCAGCCCTGCCAGGTCTCCTCACTGAGGGGGAAGCACATGGAAGACGAATCCACTTGCTGCATGACCGGTGGCGGGTTTTGTTGTCCTGAACGGCTACGTGTCGGCGCCGGCGGAGCGGTGGCCGGTGTTAGATGTGTTGTCTGCTCTGACCTTTAGTTAATGGTGCTGGTTCTCCTTTCGGAAAGGTCGCATTTTACATTTCTACCAATCACCGCTCATTGCATTAACCGTCCGCCCGCTGGTGACAAAACGAAACGGGCCCCCGTGGAAGATCAGACGCCGGCGCGTTGCATCCGGAGGGGGGGGCCGTCCCGCACATAATGATGTGTTCGACATGTGACGAGGTGCCGGTGATAATCGGTTTCATGCTGGACTTGATAGTGTGGTGCGATGTGACCTTTTGCGATGCTGAAATGTATGTGGGTTATACCGCAACATCAATATTTATGGTAATAACATATAAGTGTGTTATTACCCTCTCCGTCACCTGTATTTACATGGCGCCGTCTACCAGCTCCATGGGAAATCCTCAGCAGGGTTTTTTTTTTTTTTTTCTTCTTTTCCCACTTTCAACATTAAGCTGAAATTTTAATTGCAAAGTAAAAACAAAAAACAAAAAGTGGCCTACTTTGGTAAATTGTAAATTGTGAAGGCTGTCTTCATTAAACTGCATTATTAGTCACATTAGCATTCATTGCATAATTGAATGCGATTATCGGTAATTATTCACATAAATTAAATTTTAGGCCACAGATCACTGAGAAAAATGTTTTTAAAAACAAAAAACTAAGAGGAGTCTGTGGTGAATTTGATCTGCTTTCAATTTGTGTTTCCACTTAATTTGTGTGTTTTGTGCTGTTTATTTTTCACAGTCCTGCTGTGACAAAATATTTGCATGAACTCGCTCAAAAGGCTCGATGTCGTGGCTTTGTGGTGGAAAATGCTCGTGATTTGAACAAACGGGAACATGTTGCTGTTGTAGCCTCAAAGATCGTGTTTGTCCCTTTAACAAAAAAATGATGTCAGCGGCATCGTCTGGTCACAGCACAATAGAGAATGTAGATTAATGGGAACTAGACACGCTGATATTTTTTACGTTAATTTCCTCTTACTACGACAACAGGGGTATTTAGATTTGGTGAGGCAATGTTGGAGAAAGACAAATAAGACAGCAGACATTTTACCGAGATGGGTGAGATAGTGAAGAACACAATGCCAGAATAACGCACAACTTTGTATTATTCTATTTATGGCCGGGACTTGAACATGTTAATTTTGATTAATTAATAACGTAGATTTTAAAGCACTAAAAAATGTAATTCAATTAATCGGGGGTTTTTTTGGATTTTCCATACAAACGTCCCAAGCCAGAACCTTTGTTTGCACATGTTTCTGGTACGCACGTAAAACTGGCACACAAAAAACATCCACAAACAGCGAGGGCCAACTCGTGGCTCACTGTCGATTCATTTTTGCTTCAGAAAATCATTTGAAGGGACGCTGGACCAGACTATTGTTGTGTGTAAGTTGTGCTACAGGAAGTTAGCCTGTCACTGAAGCTATTCAGGCCTAAAATAGCCTCTCAATGCTAAACAGGTTGCATCAGCACAGACGTCCCCAATGCCAACGTCACTCCAAGAAGAGTCTTTTTCAAAGAAGTTCCACGAATGATTGGGTTTGGTTCCTGACACACTCGGTATAATAGCACGTTGCATAACCAAAAAAGGAGATTCAAAGCAATAAATATCTGTTTTTGAGTTCATATGCCTATTTACTCAATAATTTAGCAGCAAAAAAGATTTTTGAGATGAACATTTTTCACACTGGTACATGGTTTTCGATTGAAATGCGATTCATTTTGATTGATCAATTACAGACCCTGCAATTAACTTGATGAAACGTTTTAATTGAGTGCCACCGCTAATTCTGTTACGTAATAGAAAAACAGAAAGTAGTGCAAGATGTGACGAGATGAATAAAATCAATCTGAAAAGTGCGGTGTACATTTCTATCCAGCCACCCTTTAAAGCAAATGCAACATCAGTTTCCAATTCTTTCCACAGGTTTACAGTTGAATTGAAGTCTGGACTTTGACTAGGCCAACCCAACTTATGAACATTCTTTGATCTGAGCTATGTCAGTGTCCCTCTGGCCATCTGTCTAACGTTGCTGACTTGCTGGAAGGTGAACATCAATTTCTTCTTGTAAATCTGCATAGTGATAAGTTCTATTGGCAACAAGTTCTCCCGCCTGAGATGTGGATCTTTGATCTTCCACCAGAGTGACACTTTCTTTGCAAATATCAAACCTCTGAGGCCTTCGCAAAAAAAAAAAAAACTGCATTTAGACAGATTAAATTACACACCGGTCGACTCCATTTAACTAATCAGGTAAACTTCTGAAGGCATCTGGCAGCATTGGATTTTAATCAGGAGTATCAGAGTAAAGGGGTGCGCTCACTGCGGTGAAACACACACACAATTCCATCTGTGAGCCGCCTTAATCAAAACGAAGCACACACAAGTCGGTGCGAGTGCGCGCTAGAAAATGCTGACTGGAAGAACTGTGGGTTTCTACAGAGGAGCTTACAAAGCCATGAAAGCATGCGATGACAGACTGTGGCGAGCGCGCTCCATTGCCTGTGCAGGAATATAAGCCAACACACACATGCACACGCCCACACACAGAGTCACCTCCACATTCACATGTTCACGCCGACTTAAGGCCTGTCACAGCAAATAGAGCCACTTACATTTTGGCTACAAGTACCTGCCTGGAATATGAGAAGTGTTTCAAATCTGTCTGAGCCAATAAAAGGTGCTACAGGATCACTTGCATCCTTAGCAGATTAAATTGCAGTTACAATCTACCGAAGGACACAGTTACACACAAAAGGAGAATGCTTATCGTTTGGCTATTACTTCGGTCAAGACAAAAAATTGAAACCCTGTGACTGAGTTAGTTCCTTTTTTCGTCATGTTACAACAGAGAGCTACAGCACAAGGGTTGTCACCTGTGCTGTAGGCTATCATTTACCTGCAGCGAACCCACAAACTCCATGCAAAAAAACCTCTGGCTGGGCTGCAAGCCCGGCCCAGAAGCGGCCCAGAAGCAGCCCAGGGGCCTCTGTTAACTCTGGAGGAGCTGCAGCTCCTGTCAGCAGGACAATTGCAAGTCTTGTACTCTACCCGCCCCACCTTTGCAGAAGAATGTCAAGAACGGAGTCATTGTTATAAATAAAAATCAAGCTTGCAGTAAGCTACATGGGAATACAGCAAGAATATGGCTGAACAGAACAAAACGTTTTGACCTTTTCGAGAACTACAGGCCCTCTCATCCTCAGGCATATTTCACTCCGCGAAGGTCCACTCCTACTCAAGGTGGACTCAAAGCAGACGTCCATCGGACACGTCTGTGCAAAGGAAAATCTTTATCTGCATGCATATCTGTTGCGCAGTAACCGGTTCGGCAGGAAACAGTGTTCCCATCGACCTATTTGTATGAGCTGATAATGTTGTGAGTTGGCGCAAACAGTTGCCAGGTCACGGCCAGACTGCCACTCTATACCACACTAACAGGTGTGTGATGGCTGCCCCGGTGGAGAAGAAATGGTGTAAGGTGTCTAACTTGCTCATCAACTTGATAGTATCCATTCAGATTGTGGGGAAAACGAAGCAATTTCTCATGAGAAATGCAGGCGACCAATATGCTTGACTATGAAATCTCAACTGTCTGCAGACGGTGTGCGCGGAGTTCGCGTGGATACAAAAATATGTACAGTATATGAGTATTTTGGATTTCAAACACCACAGATAACCGTACCATTTCAGTCTTCTTTAGCAGGGATGGGGGATCTGGTCAGAGATGAGGAGAAGAGTGAGTTATTTACTGACCAATTCTGGATGGGTATGTGGTAGAGGCTTCAAAAGACTTGAGCACGGGATGAAGCATCACCTTGCAACACGACAGCAAACCCACTTGCATATCCAGACCCTAAACACGCTATAACCACAGTAAAACATGAGTAGCACCATCATGCTACTACCATGCACAGAGCTCAACTCTTTTGTAAAGGAAATTTGATAAGAAATGCAAACCTGCTAGAGACATACCTCAAGAGGCTTGCAGCAGTTTGAACACTTTTGCAAGGCACTGTACATTCAGAAGGCGGGTTGAGAGTAGAACTTAACATAAAAACCCCAGAGAATCAAAGGATGTCGCTGCACCACCACCGTTTTTAAGAATCTAATTCCTCCAAGAAAGAAATATGCTTGCCTCTGTCTGTCTATGTCTGCCTGTGGGTGTGTGTGTGTGTGTGTGTGTGTAGGGGTGTTTGTTCCTGTTCTCATTAGGATCCACACTGCAGGGCGCTGCTTCAATGTTGTTTCCTGTATAGCCCATTACAGCTACCTGCCCCGGGGTTGGAAGTTGAAGCCCGAGACAAACAACGAGCCGTGTGCAGTAAAATGCACCCGAGAGATTAGTGTGGCGAGGAAATCGCGCTGTGTAAAGAGGGGTGAACTTAAGGTTGAGTCAACCTGAGGCCACAATAAGCTGGCGTGGAGATTTCAAGCAAAGCGTTTTGTTTTGTTTTTTTATTATAAATATATATATTGAGCGGGGCAGGTGACAACAGGCAGGCCTTGAGATGTGTAATTCAATTCAGAAAATAGAGAAATACATTATTAAAATATCACAGCAGGAAAAAAAGCAACCTTGCAAAAGGTTCACATGTGGCGCATAGATGTGATTACAAGCTAAAGTAGCAGCATTTCTAGTTTTACCAAAACTGAATGACTTTCAAGATATATAAAGCTTAAAGTAGATGGTTGTTTTCTATGTGAATCTATTTCAAACGTAGTGATTTGATGTCCTTACAGCCAAACCTACTTTCATTCTCACTGTTTCGCCTTCCAGTACTCTTAAACTACACAACCATCACAGGTTTTGTACGGATTATGTGGTTACATTAACACAGTGGTGTCACAAATGAAAGCCTGCAGAGGTTTCACAGACTGCAGGATTTCTCAGACCAACTGAAACCAAATGAGCGCATCCTTGTTGTTAGTTTGCTTGCCAGTTTGAAGGAACATCCACAACACTAGGTGGGGGTAATGGACGATATTCTCTGAATTCAGAGGGGCTCGAGTCTGTTACACGCACTCATAAAGTGAAGAAGGGCGTTTTCACACCTGATACTGCAGTAGACTCAGTTTGATTGGGGACCAAAAGAGCAACACCAGTTACATTGTCAGCTAGTGCGGTTCGCTTTCTCACTGCAATGTGTCAAACGATCCAAACCCTTTGGAAAAAACCTGACCCTACCTGCTCTCGCCTGTGGTGGCGCTGCACCAAGAACTACTGAAGGAAACAACATGAAAACCTCTGAAGACCAGAGCGCAACTTACTTCTTCTCAAAATGTAAATGAATATGGAGTGGCGTCGGATTTATCTTTTGTCTTTTTCAAAACACCACCAGCCATTTCTCCTGCTAGCGCCAGACCGCTAGACTCATATAGATTCTCTAGGTTGTATTTACCCAGAGTGCCCTGCGTCGCAGTCCGCTCCCTGCTTTTGGAGCGGTCTCCGGTCCGCTTGGCCGTCACATACGGATTCGAACAGCAGCAGAGTTCACTTCGACCGAACCAAAACCTAGGTTTGTAGGCGGACAACAGCTCCATTGTGAACTCACACCTCCCCCAACCAACCAGACTTTCTAGGCAAACGAAAGTGGACTAAACAGGCCTGGTGCAAATTCACCCTAACAGGCAACTTGAAACATTTTAAGCATATCTCATAAGAAAATACTATTTGTTATAATCATGGTGAGAGTTTGGAACAATGGCTGTAATCTAGACGGCTCTAACTGTGGTTTACCGGAAACCTAAAGCTTTAGAAATGACTGTCACCATTTCCATATTGACGGAGCATGATGTGTTGCTTTTAGAGATTTTCCAGTCTAATTCATGTTGTCAGACAGGTTACATCTAAGTACTTCATTTCACTGTATGTTTTTGACATGCATGAAATAACGATTAATTATTTGTTTCCTATTTATCCTGAATGCTTCTTTGCTCCAAACTCATCAGGTCATCGCTAAAGCTTCCTCAGTTAGATGGTGTCGGCCCACTGTAGGTATAAAGCTAACTCAGAGGCTAGTGATAGCCACTTTAAGCCACTAAATTATTAATTTTGGGAAATTTAATACTAAGGCCAGAACATGAATCCTAAAAAGATAACTCCAGGAAGGACGAGGCATTACAGCAAAACACCCTGTATCTGAACAGGAGATCCTCTACTAAACATTAGTTGTATTTATAGCAGTGGTCAGATCAATAGAGAGTGATATTTGCTCATGTTTCCTACTTCACTCCCCCAAGTGCTTTGTTGTGCTATTTTCCTGAATGTGCCGGCTGGAAGAGACTACGTGAAGATGCACAGAGTCTTTATATTATCTGCCAAGCTATTTCAATAAAACATAAGGTTACAAATGTGCGTCAGTTCAAGGCGACAGCACACTTTGTGATGACATACTCCAGTTTATGGGATGCTGAGGGAAAAATTAGCTCTTCTCTTTAAATTCAATTTTCTTTCAAGACAGCAGCTTTTTTCTTTTTCCCCTGCTTCCTCAAAGAATGGATTTGAAGAGAACATGACTAATAGTTGAGACCATAAGATGTTCAAAATATGGCGCGCAGTTTTATACCCCGACCCCGGGTTGACTTTCTCCATAACTTTATCTCCGACTGCTCTCCTTGGTCTTCATTTTTGCTGTCTGTTCAGCAATGTTCTCCAACAAACTTCTGAGGTCTTTAAGGACGGAAAACTAATGCTGCACCCTGAACACACCATTCCTACAGAGAAAAAAACGCTGGTGGCAACAGCTACGAATGCGTCTTCATGAAGGATCAGAATGCAAACAGCCAGCAGCCCTTTCATATTTATTTTGTAAATAATTTTGAATGCTATGAATCATTTTCCCAAGTCCCAATAAAACCCATTAAAGCTTGCGGTTGTGACATGGCAAAATGTGGATATTATTTCAAGGCAATGTTTTTCTAAAATAGTGATTAAATAAATGGAGAAAAAAATCCCTTCAGAACTGTTTCAATCACCGTAATAAAGAAAGGGAACTGCTTTAAAGCCAATGATTTTGTTGTGTGATTTAAAAAAGAAAAAAAAAACATAGACACTGCCAACAACTGTATTCCTTTAACCTTTTGAGGTCGACGCCCGCCCTGTGGCGGGCATGACGTCATGTTTCTGTGTGTGTTTTTTGCTCCAATGTGATAATAAATTTTGTCAAAATGAAACAAACACTGTAAAATCACAAAGTTTAGGATGTTCTGAAAATAATGATACCAAACAAGGTAAGGTATATAGTTTTTATGGTGAAAATATAAGGGTAAATTCAAAATTAGACCAAAACGGCCATTTAGACCCAAGACTCCAAAGGGTTAATTTCCCCCCAAATAGTATGATGACTTAGGAAGTCTTTTTATATGACTTATTACTCTGGGTAATTGAGAAAAATAACAGACCCCCCTCTTAATATGCAAGTTTCCAACTCTGACTCATTAAAAAGTCTTCAAACCTTAAAACCAATACATGTTCTACTGCGGCAGTAAAACCTCACAGCAAAATCTGGAGTGAAATCCATCCTTTAGTTTGAGCATATTGACGAAGAGGAGAAAACCTCAAACATCAACAAGAAAAACCTTTATTAGTACCCTTCACAATGCCTGTAAAATAAAAGGAAAATGAAGCCGTATTTTATTTATACGTAACATTTCGGAGGCTGAAGGAACTTTTAGTTTGGAATCAACGACTTGTTTCCCTTTGCATATCCTAGGTAAGTAAATGTGTAGTTTGCCAAATATGACTTGAACTTCCCACATTCGGACAATTAAGTATGATTGTGGATTTGTGACGCTGTGGGCCTGCTCTCCTTCTAAAGGGGATAAGAACCTTGTTAGAGTGCTTGAAATCGTGAAGTCTTGAAAAAACTGAAGAGAAAAAAAATAAAAATAAAAATGCAGCCTCTACTACTAAACTTAAAATGATGCATCATTGGGTCTTTCGGTAGAATGATCTGAAGCGTATGGCCAAAACAACACAGAGTTCACCAGACACAAAATCAACCTTCTTCCATGCCCATCTTAGTGTCCACATCTAAATCACATAGAAAACCAGCAGCCAGAGGTGGCAGGAAGTGTGACTCTGGTGTGCAAGATTTATTTATTTTTATTCGATCACGTGCAGCAGTAGCCGTGTTTCCATGAACGTATTTTTATGCGTATTTTGAAGTACTGCATTAGAAAACATTGATGGAAATGCCAAAGCTTCAAAAGAACTTCTTCATTTTTGCAAAACCATTTTCATGCCCGCTCGGGGCGGACTTTGGCTTTTACCGAAAACGAGGTGATGCCGCTGAGGGGAGATGGAAAAACATTTGCCCAATAAGTTCTGACGTAGCAAACGTTCCCGTCCACTGGTGGGTCTGTGTGCCTCACCAGAGTCTCAAAACTCAAACGAAATGTTGAAGTCTAAACTTCCAGTTTGGAGCCAACGTGTCTCTCCATTTTTCTGAGATGTGTGGTCCCTGCTAGTTTACAACCTTTACTTCCTGTTAATTACAGCCATACGTAGCGTCAACATCTGACTAAATAACACTCTTGGGTGATTTGCTCCAGACCAGTAGACAGAAACACAGCTAATTCACTTTTTTGTGACATTTTAAAAGTTCACTCAAAAGTCTGGTGACAGTTGGATGGAAACTTACCTACTAAATTTACACAAAGTGTAACTTTATGTTACACATAACATAAAGTTTGGACTTTTCAAAATTTTTGAGGATGAGATCTTTTTTTTTTTTACAATATCCTATTGTAAAAAAAAAAAAAAATTATCTACCGAACTTTACATGTCAGGGAAATGAACACAGATACTTTGCACATTTACTCTGATTTCCATTTAGCTCTTAATTTTAGCCAATTCTAGATGCATCGAGAACGCAAGTTGAGGCATTTTTTTAAAAATGTTTGCGTTATTAGTCAGATTTTACATTTCTGTGAAATGGCAGCTTTCATATATTAATCTCAGTTTGAGTAATGAACTGTCACAAGTTTAAGGGAACTGACTTAAATCTGATGAATATGTTAATTCGGACATTTTGGGTTTGGTTGCTTTAAATAGTCAAAAGGGAACCGATGCAGCTCGTCAGTGCACTCAAGACAGGAAGTGGAAGTGACACTAGAGAAACAGTGGCATCACACTAACAAAACAGATGTAAACCGTGCAGCACAAAAGGGGAACTAAAACAAAACAAAGTCTGAAAGTGAAATCAGAGCAAGATGACGAAGACTTGGTTAATTATAGTCCCATAATCTGGCCTGTCTCCGAGCAACAGAGATATGCCAATCAACTGAATATGAAAGAAAAAAAAACCATCAATACTAAGAATTCCCAACATTTTCTGCCCTTAAACACATCAAAGAGCAGCATTTACTGAGTGTGAAGGTGAGGCCCAACAGATTTACTTTCACAAGTGGAGCACTACGGCTTTCACCAGGACGCTCCACATGGGACTTTATTAGAGATTGCTTCGGGTTTATTTAAAATGGAATGGAGGCAGAGACGAAAAAGAAAGGAGAAGAGAAAGGGAGAAAAATGGTGTGTAAAAGCAAAGGAAATAAGAGTAGAGGAGATTTTTAAAAAAGCGTAGATGGAATTCAAGTCAAAACCTTATTAGTCTGCTTCTGCACCTCCAGAAAGAGAGAAAGAGAGAGAAACCGCAGCAACAAACATCTACAATTCAAACCTTCTACCTCCTTTGTTCCCTATATTGGTATGGAGCACTAAGGCTGCGTTCACACAGCAGCCTGAAGTGACACAATTCCGATTTTTTTTTTTTGACGTAATGCGAATCCGATTTTTTTTTCCGACGGTCTGAACAGCACAGGTCAGATTCTTTTAGAATGCGACCCATATCCGATGCGTATCCGATTCAAATGCGACCTAACGTCCAGGTCGCATTCATCCAAACTGAACGTCAATGATACTAAACAAATGTCACTACTCTGCGTCCTGACGCGCAAGTGGGAAGAAAAACAACAACTATGACGGATTAAGTCATAGTTAAGGACAACTTAAGGATTAAGTTGTTAATGTGCTGCTCCGGTCGGACAACACCTTCAAATGTGTAAGCGATGCTCCACCGTTAGCCTCCATGTTTACTTCCACAAACACTGAGCACTTCTTCTTTTTATGGCTGTTGGCAGAACACTGAGAACGCTGACGTTACTGCGCCCCCTACTGCACATGCGGGACACTTTCAGGTCGCTGCCCGTTCACACTGCAGAACACATACAGGTCGCATATGTTTGGAAGTGTGACCGGCCCCAGCAAAAAAAAAAATCCAATTTCACAAAAAATGGGAATTGGATCACTTCAGGCTGCAATGTGAACGCAGCCTGGGAGTCCAATCAGCGCATTTCCATCTACAAATTGTCACCTGTTATTGTAGTTCAATTTTTATTTTTTTTTTCCTCAGTGTCAAATATTCCAGCGGGTGGAAACTCTGGAGCATGCTTCAAGGGTTTGCCAGAGACAGTACCAGCTTTGAGACAAATGATGTCAAGGCAGCAACAACGGATCCATCTGTTAGAAGCAGATGCATCAAACTGCTGCGGGGTTAATACACCTGGGATGTCGGTGTCAGATGGCTCAACTGCAGGCATGTTTCCCTGGTTTTAAACCTTTTATGCATCCGAATAGATGGAACAAACACAGACGCGCGGACGGCTCGCAACTCTCACGTCCTGCGGCAGCGTCAGGAGTTTCATATCAAAGAGAAGATCCCCGCGTCTCCGCGGCAACCCCTGACTCAACACTCTGTTCAAAGGCGGGCCGGCTCCGGAGACCGTCCCGAGGAAGCAGGCTGGCCGCTTTTGCTCGGCGTGTTCGCGAAGCGGCTCGTCCATCTGCCTCTCTCTCGTGACTCAACGCCATCCTCTTGTCTGCGCCAGCTGCGGTTTAGCAGGTGTTGGTGGGGACGGCTCGCACTGATACTGTCAGTCACCATGTTTTCCAATTACCATAGCGCCCGCGCACCAACACGATTGCCTGATTGGCAGCGTTATTTCCGTGGCAATTATTATGATTCTGATTATGTCAATCATTTCGCTCTCTGCTCCATGTGGCATCAAATAGCAGTAGCTTCGGCTTACCAGCGCCTCCCCTCCCCCCACCCCGCCCAACTCACGTGTCTTGATGGCTGTTTGAGGTATAGTCTCTGTTTTTTACAGTAGAAAACTTTTTAAAAATTCATGTTCTGCTTGCTGCGAGCGCTATTACCTTTGAGCGGTAGCTCATTCCAGATTACTAACGGTCTGTATATGGTCCCCATAATGATCATTTTCACTCTGTGTCAGTAATAATTGCGAGGTTAGTTCTATTTTAGTGCAAGCTCAGGGCTTCTGGTTTTATCTCGCTACTTCTTGTATTATTCATGTCATCCTTGTGTCTTTGACTTTTTCCACAGCGCCCCTCCACTCAAAACGGCAATTACTACTATTACCTCTTCCGCAACGCGTCGGGAGGAGGAAAAGCCATTTTCTTTATTATCCTCGTCATCTGCAGCCACGACTATCATCATCTATTTACTACCTGATTCAATTAGTGAGCCATCAGATGAAAGGTCAGAGCTGTAATCAGTCCTTTGAGAACATGTTTTTCTGCGCATCGAGCCTTCCACTGGGCCTGGCTTTACATCTAAGGACAACTAATGACCTTTCTTTCGCATTCTGCGACCCGAACTCGAACACTTGTTTGGCCGCTCTAATGCTGCATCTGCTCCATCAAACGTGTCCGGCAGGCCGGACTTGAAGCGGAGCCTCTCGAAAATGTCCAAACCTGTTGGAACTTTTTGACATTTTGTTTCATGTTTTCCTTTTTTTTAGTGCAGAAACACTCTTTGCTATGCGTATGACTTCATGTGGTTTGTGCTGCGTTCGTTTCCTGCAACATCTAGCAACGCTAACCAGTTGCATTTCGGCTTCATCTGATCAGATGACCTTCTTTGACATGACTGCGGCGTCCCGTACTAAGCTTTGTGGCTTTATTCTAGCAGTGGCTCTCTCCTTCTTAACATGTTTTTCCTACTTAAGCTGTGAATCTCTGCAGCTCCTCCAGAGTTCCCATGGGGATTAAAACGTATCTGCTTCTCCTGAAAGAACTGCCTTGCTGATGAAATTTTCTGATTGTTTACTCTCATCTAAGCAAAAATGACAACATATTTATTACTATTTAAGTAGTGTGTTATATAAGAACATAAACAAATAAGAGAGCAGTGTGAATTTTAAACATTTTAAGGATATGTGGACACTCTAAACTAATGTGTTCTAACTAACGGACCAGATGGATTTATATTCAAATTAAATTAAACACTATCTACTAATTAGATGACGGGCAGTTTGTTGCACTGAATATTACCTGGAGGTACTGGAGTTAAGCGGTCTGAATACAAATAATTCTGCTTCACGTTTATGTGCCTGCTTGTGTTGATTTATTCCATGAAACAATGCAAATTAACACAGTGAAGACTGTAGTTGTGATGTGCCAAAGTACATATATATATATATATATATATATATATATATATATATATATATATATATAAGTTCATGGGGTATGAATTCTTTTGCAAGCCACTGCAAGTCATACAGAATCAGCAGAAAACGTTGAGATTGACACGCTTTATGCATGAAGTCCTCAGATAATGCCTTGTTTATTAAGAACCAGCTTCCTGATTTAATTTTCCCCACCAAATTCTTTTTTGCAATGGATGGAAACCGACTCAGGCCTAATGTGCATTTTTCCTGCTCGCGTCAGCTCTCCACGTGCAGAAGTGAATTAGGTGTAAATCTACCTGTGCACAGTTATGTACATATATATATTTTTTCATTATATGTACTGCATCTGCAATTTGCGCAGACTTAAACATGGCACGTTGCTGACAGCTTGCCGGCTCACACGCAAGCAAGCTGTCCCTTCGACTTTTGATTTATGTACTGAAACATTCATATCCGTGTTTGACTGCGTTTTATTACTGAAAGGTAACTAGGGAGTTTCCGATTTTTTTTCATTTAGCAGCACCCTCGGCTGACCCTTGTTGCGAGGTCGCTACGCTCTGTGCAAAAATGCAGCCAAATTTGGTGCAGACCTTTGTGTTCTCTACAGGATCAATCTGACTGCTTTTCCCCTGACCTTTCCTCTGCAGCCAGCAGAATGAATGTTCTCATTTTCTCCAAACTCACAAAGAGGTTACCATAAAGTTTAGCACCGAGGGTTATTCCTAAAATTAATCTGCTAGTCTGCTTACATTTCGTCAAGTAATACCAGCAGACCGAAGTTTCCACTCGTTCTGTTTACGGTGCCTCGCCAAGTAATCATAACCCCCTTTTGAGTCTTTTAGTGTTTAATAAAATGTATTTGACTGTGATTTTATGTGGAGGATCAACATAAACCAACAGCGGAAAGAAACATGCTTTTGGTTTCAGTTACAACTGAAATCCTGAAAAGTGGGAATCAGCACACTGCCTCCTTCTCTGTGATTCTCCTAAACAAAATTCAATACAAGCAATACCTTCAGACATCATTTAATTAGCAAACTGGGGTAGGTCTATTTATCTACCGTCTTCCCATTTTTATGGAAACATTTCCACATTTTCAGGTACTTTCTGGTTTGATTCTCATCTCCCTTCAGTGCTCTGGTCTTCCTCTCATTGAAGTGGATTCCTCTGCTTGAGTTTTATCCGGACCAAGCAGCAAAGAGAAGGAAAAGTTGAGAACAATGACATTGATTTTCGGCGCTGCTTTAGAATCGTAGTCTGCCTGTAGTTTTATCAACGCATCAGAGGAAGTGAACAAAGTCATTCAGTCTGTGTTGGCCTCACTTCCAAATATTGACTTAATATCAGCAGCCGACTGGTTCAACTTGGCACATCTCTCTTCACAGCGCAGGCGAGTTTCGGTAAGCTTCATAGCATCAAACTATCACTTTACTTATGTCATGGAAGAATGCTAGTGATATGGGGTAAAATTTTAAACTTTAGCAGAGTCCAGTCTCCAGCAAGCAATCGTTTCTCTATAGTCGAGACCCTTTGTACAAAGCGAAGCATAGAACGAAGTGCTGTTTATTACCAGGCTAATTCCAAGCTGTTGCCGTGGTTAAATGGAGATACAGTCTACTCAACATGTTCTGGATCTCCAGGGTCTCTTTTCAAATGGGATGTTCCTGATCAGACGCTCCGCCGAATTGTGTTTCGATGTAGAGGCGCAGTTGCTCTGCTGCTAAACCTTTGACCCCGAGCCTTATCGCCAACCCTCACTAAAGGTGAGAGACCAGATCTGAACACATACTGTAACTTTTCTGAAGTTTTTAAAAAAAATTATTTTTACTATATGCTAATAGGCTACAGTTTATCTGCCATATGCCCATATTTGAAGTTGAATAAAACTGACACCTCCGCCACGACTGACCTATATCCGAATGTCAGCTGACAGACGTCTGGCTCTAACACGCGTCCATAATCACCTCTAAACATCAACAGCTTCTGCCGTCGACTAAACTCTCTGCAGTACGCCTGCCAGATCAAAGAAGGAAAAGGCAACCTTCAGTGCGTGTGTGTGTGTGAGTCCATTTCAGCAGCTGCTCTGTCAGCATACTCCCAGTCCATGGGGGTTTCGGGCTGGTGGGGTGCAGGGGTGTGTGGGTGTGTGTGTGTGTGTGTGTAAGGCTGGGGGGCGTTTGAGGGGGGAGATGTCCACACAGCATGCCTAAAGAACTCATCTACAACCTCAGGCGCTGTGCTTGGTGTGTGGGATGATGTGCTGCAGACTCAGCCTCTCAGCTCACTGAAACCCGAACACACAAACACCTCCTCATCACTGACCCGCCTGTACACACATTAACATGCCCGCCGTCTGCATTCATCCAGCAAATACGCCTGTTACCCACGACGACGGGCATTTTTCATCGGGATGTGGGTGCAAGGGGGTAGGGGGGGAGAGCAGAAGCCTGTTATGAGAAACTTCCATTTGATTTGTTATGAATGCAAAGCACAAAGCTAAAAGCTCTTGGGGTATTTAGCGTCTGGCCATGAGCTTAATAAGTTTGTGTGTGCTGCATTAATGTGTGTGTGTGTGTGTGCGTGTGTGACGAGCCCGTGCGAGATGCAAATGTGTGTTTGTTTTGCACTTGGAAAGATGGGAGAGCTCTTTTCTGGTGTAATGCACTCATGTGATGGCTAGTGGCTGGAGGCACATCCTCTAATTCACTCTCGGAGGCTAATTCCATGCTAACAAGTCAGCGATGCCACATGCTTGTCCTTGCCCACAGCCTGGTAGATCAGCCTCAAAGCAAACCAATTACCCAGCCTCACTCTGGGTCTGTCAGCCCCCCTCGTCCCCCCGCAACCCCCAGAAAAGTCACTCTAAACTTTTTTTTCGCCCCTCAGAGGCTTTTGAATGGAAGAGGTCTGTGAGGGGTGTGAAGGCACGTCGCATTAGTAAGCCCGTATTGTTGACATGAAAGACGCCTGGCGAGTGACATGAAGCAGACAAGGCTGAGCTGCGTCGCCCATTAGCCAAAACAGCCATTTAGTGACGAAACTGTCCAACAAATTGAATCGCTACATATTTAAAAAGGAGATGAATGCAATTTTTTTTTCTTTAGTACATACTTTGAACTTTTTTTATTTCTTTATTTTTTATTTCCATTTTTTTTCAGCTTCCAACAACAAACATCAGTGCAACTAAACTACCTTCAGGAGCCACTTAATTAGAAAATAGAGATGTTTAATTTAAACACGCAACATGAAACCACGTGAGAGGATGCAGGGCCACTGGAAATGCTGCAGTAGGTACGCCAGACCATTCGGTGGCACTGTGACACTGCCACAGAATGACGCAAAGGTCATAGAACACTGGACGGCGCCATGTTTGTTTTTGCGTGAGTGAGGCGCATGCAGGATAGCAAGAGAGATGGGGCTTAAAAAAACCCAAACAAACATGCGGTTCACAGTAGACATACTCATGCGTCACATGGCGTGTTCACAAATGTGATGCAACAGGTAGTTGAGTTTAACCTCATTTTCCCTGTGATATTCCAACTGGCGGTAGTTGGAAAATCACTGGGATATTAAAACATCCCACTGAACCTGCCACCCAGTGGAAACGACGCATCTGTGTCGTGATCCTCTGTTAATGCTGCGGTAATTCTCTTCTAGAGACCTTCTTAGCAAATATTCCTACTTCCTAGCTGTTGCTAACACCTGGTGTCGCTTTGTGCCTGGATCTTTCTGGAACCCCACTTGAATAGTAACCTGTGTCACCACATAAATGTCTGGCTTTCTTAAAAAAAAAAGAAAACAACAAAAAAAACCTCCCATGGATGAAAATCTACCTGCAAAACGAACTTCAGAAGAGAAACGCCCAACTTGTCGCCCCGCTCATTCATCCACCTGGAGTACCTGCAGGAGAAAATGAAGATTAACACACCTGTGATTCATGCCTGTGTGCTCTCCAGCTGCCATACTCTCATCTATCAAAACACTCACCTGGAGCTCTGTTCCCAGTTGATGTCTCCACCCCCGGGGTCTCCCACTAAATTCCCTGCCATTCCTCTAACCTACAATAAAAAGAAGAAACCCAAACATTAAATCAACCTCCAGGTCCCACTTGACCTACACTATTCTGTTCCTCCCTCCCAGGTTCCATTGCCAATCTGAAGCATTGGAGCCCTAAGCCTTTATGATTTGAACTTTTATTCTAAAAGTCCCATTTTTTCCCCTTGTTTCAGTCACAATTCCTCTCAGACGTGATGGTTAGAGGCTCCGAAAGACTTGAGATTCATGCAGAGGTTCACCTTCCGGCAAGACAGCGATCCTAAAAACAGCCGGGGCTACAAATAAGTAGCTTAGATCAAATGATGTTAGAATGGCTCTGTCAAAGTCCAGACTCCAATGGAGGATCCATAATGAGGCTTGAACTGATGTTCTCCAGCCAATGTAAGTAAGCTTGAGCTGCTTGCTAAAGACAAGCGTGCAAAACTTCTAGCCTCTAGTTGAGCAAAGCTGTACAGATATCCCCCAAAATACTTGGTTCTACCAAGTATTGACTCAAGGGGGGGCAGAGTAAAGGGGGCTATGAATACTTTTGCAAGGCACTGTAAATGAACATATCACCACTCTGACGGATCCTTTGAGAAAATATTCTGCCCTTAACCAGTTTGAGTGTGGAAAGAGCAGCGAACACAAAGGTGTCAGGATTTGCTAAGTGGACTGACTTGACGCTGTGCACGACTGCTGCAGTTCCACTGTGGGAGCAGCTAATTGGATGGTAATTAACAGAGCGAAGGCCGATAAATACCTTTGTGAGCAGGCTTGCCAAGGACACGGAGGTGATGGGACGGTGTTTGTGAACCAGAGCGAGAGACGAGGCTTTTTTTTTTTCCTCCCTTGCCATCCCCTTCCTCCAGCTCCTCTGAAAGATGCTCTTCTCCCTTATCACACCTCCCGCCCATTCTCTCCTGCCCCGGCCTCCTTCGTTTCCATGGAAACACAGGATAAAAAGAGTTACTTCCCGATTAAATCAAAGATTTTCCAAGTGCCAAAAATATTACCGGCTGAGCCGTGTTCCTCGAGTTCAGGATGACGCTCCGTTTTCTTCTTCCAGGTAACGCCTGCGTGCTCCGTGTCTCCGCCGTATGATAACAGACGCGGCCTATTCATACACCCAGGCAAAACTGTTAGGCAGTTCTGTCTCCGAGGGACCAATGAATGGCTTGAGTGCTGACAGTATTTCTTTCTCGCTGTCTTTTCTTTCTTCCAAGGCCTTCTAAATGTCCCACAGAACTGCCTAACCAATCTGTCAGCTGCCATGGTGAAGGTCCAGAGGAGAATTGTATGCATAATTGAGCATCTAGGATAGAAGAAGAACAAACCCTGAAAATCATTCATGTGATTTTTTTTTTTTTTTTTGCCACAGGACGCTGCAGTCTGATGTGGTTGCTCCGTCTCCAGATACACTCCAGCTTTACCTGACAGTAAACGGTGCTGTCTCTGTTGTCATCTCTTTGATCCCGATCACCTTCAGAGCTTTGCAAAGAGTAGCTGGCTCCCACAGCCTGAACAAATATTGACGTTGAGGATTTGTGCTGTGCCGGTGGTGGCTTGCAAGACTGCAAAACCGACGGGTAATAAGACGTAGGTGCGTCGACCTTCTTTTAGGTGCACAAATTGGAGTTGCAACATTAAATAGTGGAATAATAATTTCAGTTCCAGCTGAAAACTGCCATCAAACTACTACCTGTGGGAATCACCAAGACCCTCTTTATTCATTTTAGTTGCTAAACCTTTACAAACTCTAATCCATGGTGATATAAAAGGGCAGTACTATGAGACATTGACTGAGCTTTATATATTATAAAGTTATTCCCTCATCAAAAACATACCTGGAGTGCTGTGATTCTTTCATGCATGTCTGAGAAATACTTTAATCTCCTGTGGAATCCCTTGGAGGGTACCTGAACACTCGCCCTAACAAACCTCCTTGGAGCTGCAGAGTCCAGCCGAGCTTCGCCTGCTCCACTCAGCTCCTCCAGACTAGCGGCAGCAGCAATTAGCTAACACCTGGTGGAACTGTGCATCTGCTGAGCTTATCATGTACACGACTTTTCATGTGAATGCTCCTAACAACAATGTCAAAGGCTTAATGGAGGAAAGTTGTTGTGTTGTGGTGCTGAAGAGGAATGCCAGAAAGAGTTAGGAGCTTCTTAAACTAAGAGGCCGATTTCAATTGTGAAGTCAAATTCCTTTTAAGTCATGTTTGATATATACAGCATTTTTATAAAACCTCAAGGTAACAGTTGATTGTGATATAAAATGGCCCAATGCGCCTGGAAGATGCATCATACTAGACTAACCATTAAAGCTTCACATCTGCCCAACATGGGAGAGATTTGTCTGTCTTCAGTTCTAAGGATAAAGACGCTGACATGGAAGAACAAGCTTAAGTTATGAGATCATAACTTAACTTGGCAACTTATTTTTCCGAAAAGTTCCTTGAAATTCACTTCAAAGCACATTTTCTCTTGACCTTTACAGACGTCTTGTTGGCAAGCGGTGCGTTGCAGCATAATAATCCATCGCTAACTTTAAATGAAATTATACACACCGACAAATTTTGAGCCACGCTGTAGAAAAATCCAGGGAATAACTACAGGAAAGCGCGACAGCGACTTTCGTCCGGCCTCAGAGTAAAAACCGCTGTCACTTGTCCAGCTGCTCAGGGCCCCATGAGTGACGGGAGATCTGCAGTGACGCGGCGGCGGCGTGTAAAGCTTTTATCTGCAGCCTGCTGGGCATGTTCCTCCTTCACACATGGCCGAGTCCTGAAGGGTGATGAAAGTGTGAGGTACCTGACGGGGCGGACGGACGGGCACATCCGCAAGTGCGACCAACACAAACGCGCTCTTACGAAAGCAAGTAACTCGGAGTGCGGACGTCAGGTCTTTCCGCCGGCCTCCGAGGGACACATCTCATCAGAGTCGGCCCTCCCTCCTTCACACTGCACTGATGGAACTTCTCATTCCTGGAGCGTCCATTTTATGTGTGCTAGATTGTAACCCACCTCCAAGTGAGGAGCTACAGCAGTGTGCAATATTTACAGTAAGGGCGCCTTTAACTGCTGCGGGACACATGCATTTTTTAATGCACACACTCTTTATGCATATTAACAGGGCCGTATATCTTGCATTGTCCTTTTTTTGTGGCTTTATTGTGCAGCAGTCTCTGAGAGCAATAGCCTGCTTCAGGGGAAAAGAAAGAAAAAAGAAAAAAGGGGATTCTTTTGCAGATTGTGTCTGTGCCGCCTTGTACAGTACAGCGGCGCAGATCTACCACCCGGCAGAAGATGATTTATGAGGTACACAGCCACCAAATTACACTTAAATTCAGTGAGGAGCAATACAATTCATTAACACCCCTTTCATTCTGCTGCCTTTGTTAAACACGGGTTAACTGCCACAGGAATCCCAATCGATGCTGAAATGGTTAATGAGTAAACGGCGAGAAACAGAGAATATTAGAGATTGATTTGCTTTGGGGCTATAAAATGAATTTATAGCGTGCGCTACCAAAAGGAGCCTTAAGTTAAGATGAACCCCGTGATCCTGGCAGCTGTTTTCCTGACGGCCTGGAGTCCGTCTCACCGTATCCAGATGTTCAGTTTGTGGCATGCACATTTAATGGTAAAGATTTACAACAACAACAAAAAAAAAGACTTAAAATGTATCTAATAGTATAATCTCACACTGGAAGAAAAGAAAACGCTCATTGGCGTACATTAATTCAGTGGAAAATCTCCGGTTTAAAATGATTTTTTTTTTTTTTTTAATAAAATCGTTATTGGCAACTACCTTGCGAATCTTGAAAATTAAATTTAACCGGTGCATCTTAGTGTTTTATGCTTTACTTTTATGGGTTTATCAGAGTCCCAAAGTACCTTTAATCATTAATCCATATCTTCTTGGATTAACGTTTCTTGGTGTAAGAATAACAGGAGACAGAGCGCCGTTTCTCTTAAGTCTTTCACATCATAATGGGAAACGCTGGAGGACATAGTGATTCAAATAACGCAGCCGTGAGTTGGCATTCATAAATCTGAAACGGATACAAGAAAATACCTAAGGCCGGACAAGAACCCAATTTGATTTTGTTCACCTGCGCTTCAAAACGACCGTAAGAGAAGACGGTATTATCCATTAATGTCAACGTTAGATTTACCTGTATAGCACATTTACGCCAACAGAAAAGACCTTATACAAATACATTCTACAGTAGCTAAAACAAATAATTTAAGACAAAGAAGAAAAACAACAGCATTTAAAAAAAAGCGTTCTCAGTAAGTCTGATTGTAATGTTTCAGTTGAAAGAATAAAAAAAAATGTCATAGATGCAAGGTTATGTTTCACGCTAGTTGTGCTTTAAATCATAACATCTCCATGCCAACTGGTTGTTGGGAAGGTCCGTCAATAAAACCCTTTTCTTGTTATCAGTATGAAAATTAATGCTATTTAAGCTTTTCATCTGTATAATCTGTTTTATGTGACTTTTCTTTGCTGCCATTGAGCATCTTAACCTGAGACATAGCTAAAGTAGTTCAGTAATCATATCTTAAGAAAGGTCTTGAGAAGAAGTTCTTTGGTCAGATGAGACTAAGAGAGTTTTCCCCTCATACTAGGTGGGTTTGGAATGAAGAGGATGAATATGATGTACACAAGGATCTGGAGTTCTGGGAGGTTACAGTGGGCGAAGGCATCATGAGCAATTTGAAATATCCGATTTTAAAGTATTTCAAAAAGCACTGTATTTTTTTTTTTTTACAGAAACCTGAAAGTGGAAAATGATTTGACCTTTCAGTTGGTCAAATCATTACAAAAAAAATGGCTCAACAGACTCAAAGTTCCCCTGTTATTATTATACAAGGCAGGTTGCTGTCCTGTTGTAAAGAGGGCAGCATTGACTGCGGATTATTTCAAGATAAACTCACTTAAAAACTTTTGAAACATCTTTTAGCAGGTATGCTAACAAATGTGTCTGAGTTTGCACACAGCCTTCACTGAACAGGGGAAACACATTTACCTGGATTCAGCCGCGCCGGAGGTCAGCGCTCCGTAAATATCCTGGCGCTCTGGTTACATGTCACGGCATTTAATTGGGTCGACAAACGGCCCACCTGGGACTCGTGGGAAAGGGAACGGGTGGGGGTGGGGCGGGTGATGAGCTCAAAAAACGGGAACGAGGCCCCCTTTTTCGTTCGCGTCGTTATTTTTCCAAAGTCTTTACGACTCAATTTAGCGGAGTGGGAAATAAAACAAGCGGGGCGTCGGCGCTCCGGGGGCCTGAGATGAGTTAGTGGGGCTCCCCGAGCTGTCAGGGAGCTTGGCGTAGCGGCGTGGGGGTTGAGGGGAGGCGGCAGGCAGAGCCACCCTAATCAAGCAAGTTTATTCAGATCAATGTCAGCCTTTAGCTTCGCTTCAAATCCCAGCAACTTGAACTCTCGAGCTGTTGGCTTGCTTTCTCATTCTTCTTCTTCTTCTTCCTCCTGGCTCTCACTCTGGCTCCTTTCAGCACGCTCTGATAGCGCCGTGTGCTAATGGCACCGTCTGCCTCCTCTTCCTTCATTTCTGCTGTTTTATTCCTCCCCACTGTTATTTTAGACCAAGTGGGAGCGCTCACGCCGGCAGAGGGAGGAGTGGGGCCTGTAATTAAAATTCTGTTCAGCATGACAACGCCGTTTCATGCCTCATTTTGCCGTGCGCGCGCGCGGGACGAATGCGGGATGAAGCTCAGAGGCTTTTAATAGGCGAACGAGCTCCTGGAGCTCCGGGTTGGGTAGCGCGCGCGTCAGGTGAGCTGGGAGCTGATGCACGCGCACACCCTGCCAGCCTATGCTTGTGCTCGTGCTGCGGTGTTTTTCGTGTATGTTTTAGGGGAGGAGAAAGAAAAAAAAAAAAACTGCTGTGAACTTGTATCTGAGCGCGCGGGCTTACTAGTGCAACACGGCTCTGCATGCTCGCTTGCATGTGCTGACTCTGTGATGTGTTTACTCATTGAAA